>NW_022631021.1:18934592-19267092 GCF_010015895.1 Lontra canadensis | reverse complement strand
AAAATGAAAGCGGGATTAAGTGAAGACTGACTTCGTTGAAGATGAAAAGGACAGTCCTCCGGAGGCTATGTGAAGCAAGTTTTTGAATCCACATAGAAATAGAGTCTGGGTGCAAAACCTGTCGGATCAATATTTCCTTCTAATGACATGTTCTTTCGTTCACAACCCAACAACGTCTCCTGTTGAGTTGGAAATTGCAGACAAATGTGAAGGGCCTGATATCAGGCCTTACCGATTTGGGATTAGAGACTATTCAGTCATTGAGAAGCAGGAGCTGGGTGACTTCCAGGAAGAAAACAGGGGCTGGGGCTGTGCCATGCACAGAGGAGGACACACAAAGGCACACTACGGCTGTGTCAGTTCCTTCACTGCCCCTGTTGTGAAGTAGCCGGCCACAGTGTTGAGACTGTGTCTCAGTTATAGATATTCAAACTGCTTAGGAATCCAGGGAGCAGCTATTTGGTCAGGAAAAGCCCAACCAAGAAAAACACAACTTCAACCAAACCCAAACGTAATTGTGATGGAGAAGCTGAGCACCTGCTCGAAGGTGGTTTGTGACTTTGCTATGCGTGTGTTGTCTGTGCGTGCCCTGTGATCTTTTGGCTTGAACAAACCCTTACTCACAGTGATATACCTTCAGGGGTCCCATCACTGCTTCCTTTTTCTCTCTACATTTCCCTCCCTCACAGTCTCCCCTCCAGCCTTACAAACTATTTGTCCACTTGCTAAGAAACATAGGGAAAAAGCAGGATTGTGTGAACATTTGAGAGTCCTGTCTCGAGTAGTGAAAACTATCTATTTCAGAAAGAAAGAAACATAGAGACAAAAGCACAGAGGAAAGGAAAAGTAGACACAAAGAATGAAATTGGCAGTTCGGGGCACCTGGGTGGCTCAGTCAGTTAAGCATCCGACTTTTGACTTCGGCTCAGGTCATGATCTCAGTGTCGTGAGATACAGCCCTGTGTCAAGCTCCATGGTCAGCGAGGAGTCTGCTTGAGATTCTCTCTCTCTCTATCTCTCTCCCTCCCCCTGCCCCTTCCCCTGCTCATGTGTGCTCTCTCGTGCTCTCTCTCTCTCAAATAAATTGGCAAGCAGAGGACATGACAGGCAGGTACTTTGACAGAGAGAAAGAAGAACAGACAGTACAGGACACAGAATGAATGAGACAGAGACAGGGAAAACCCAGAATGAGAGAAAAGAGAGAAGCCAAGAAGGAAACTCAGAGAGAGAGCTAGACAGAGAGAGATGGCCAGTCAGTCAATGGAAAGAGAGAGAAACAGAGAGTCAACAGAGAAAACCAGACCGGAGACAAAGATGAAGAAAGAAAGGAAGAAAGAGACAGACATGCTGAGAGGAGCACAGAAGACGGAAGAAAATGAACAGGAAGATGGAGGTGAGTAGAGGGGCAGAGCCAGGCAGGAGTGTGGACGGTTTTGTACACATTCTTGTGGTGAAATGAGAAGCCAACTGGTTTGCCAGAAGGGACAGCCTTCCCAGTCAGGGCTGTTGGAGGATCTGAGTTTAGTCATGCTAAATAGAAACAGGATTCCTTCCTCCCAAGCCTAATTCTGTTCCATCTGGAGGGCAGTGTGGTGAATGTGGTTTCTATGCCAGCACTCTAGGCCACGGGAGGACCTCACAGAACTACAGAATGTTGGAACCGAGATCCTTGTGGTGGACACGTGTGGCTTCCCGGCCAGCCCCTATCCATTTACCCCATTTCCAGTAAAAGCCTCCAATATTTGTGGGGGAGCCACCCTTTCCCACCTTCAGTCCTTGTGGGTTTTGTGGCATTGACCGTACCTCCCCACCATCTCCTATCCAGGGATAGTGTATGACCCGGAGCATCAATTTCTCCTGTGGTTTCACTGATTGGTTCAAGGACAGGCACATAACTCAAGGGAGGCAAATCAGAGCCAATCAGTCTCACTTGGGTTTTCTTTCTGGGCTTCTGGGTTTGCCCTCAGATCCAGACTTTGAACCATGGAGCCATGCTGGCTGAAGCTGGGGCTACTATCTTGCCAACTTATATAGTCTGAAAATGAAGCCAACATCCACAGCAGCAAAGAGTAAAAAGAGGAACAACTGGGTCTTGTGGCCTCTTCTGAACACTGATCAAGCTGTTCTGAAGTCAGAATTACTTCTAGACTTTTTTTTTTTTTACAAAAGCTAATAGATTATCTTTTTCTTTAAAAGTTTAAAACAGTTTGAATTAAATTTCCTGTCACTTGCAACCACATCCTAGTGATATAATTTCTTAGAGATAGATCAATATTGCCACATTCTACAAAAACTGAGTTTAACTTATATATGATTTTAGCTAGTTAGCGGCAGCATATGAAGAAAGGTCTCATCCACTTTGTACCCCAATGAACTCACTCTTTCATTCTCTCCCCCTTATTATAAAATTAAGTTATAGGAAAAAAAATTAAGTTATAGGGACCATTTCCAGTAAATGTCTTTACTCATGTGATTTTACAAGATCTAGAAGCACCAGCCCTAAGCAGTGCTTCCCTTTGTTCTGCTAACTCAAGCCCCTTCCTATGTTTCTCTCCCTTCCTAGTCATGGTAAGCAGAATACAACAGATATCACAGACACTTTTATGTGAACTTACCGAACAGAAACTTTACCTTTTAAAAGAGAACAGTAAAACGAACTGGAAGGAATACATATCTAATGTAGGAATTCCAAATATCATAGCATGTGGGTAGAGAACATACTTTACAGTTGCTGAACCTTCTTACAATTTTCTGAACCGTCAACAATTGAACACTAGGTCCAATATTTTCTTTTATAAGATTGCGAATGAAGACCTCTGAAAAATATCTCCCATGTAATATACGTTTAGAGCAGCTGTTCTCAAAGTTTATCGTGCATTAAATCACTAGACACTTGCTAAAACCCTCTGTGAGTCCCACCCCCAGACCTTCAGCTTTAGAGGATGTGGGGCAATCCTGAGAAATTTGCATTTCTAACGAGTTCCCCAGCGATGCTAGCGATGCTGACACTGCAGGTCTGAAGGGCGCCATACTTAGAAGAACATGTTCCGATTTTAAAACACAACTCTGAGAGGGCTTGGCCCCGGTGGCCTAAAGCCTCAGCAGCGCTCTGCCCTAGTCCTAGAAATTAAGGCCTCCTACCACCCCAGCAGAGATACAGGCTACTGTTTTGAGGTGCAACCTGCGTGATGGGGGGGTGGGCGGGCCCTGGTGCCCCCCGGGTGAGTCTGCTGGTGACTCAGATGAAGGACGATAGCCGAAAGTCCATGAGTGCTAGGATCGGCAGATACGTGCTGGGAAAAGAGTTTTTGAAATGCGAGTTTGGGTGTTCTCTTTCTCTTTCTGATAATTCCTATTACTCTCAGGATCTTCCCCTCCCTACTCTTCTCACCCCTCCCTCACCCCGTTCCAGGCAATAGCCAGAACCGTTGTATTCCCATGGCCCCAAGGGATGATGTCATACAGAAAAAAGCCTATTTCCTGGCTTTTCTGTATCCAGGTACAGAGGAAAATCAGGTTAATGCGGCCAGTGCTGGTGCGCATAGCAAGGTGCTCAGAAGGGCCTGGCATTGGGATTTAATAATCTGCAAAGGCAGTCTTGAAATTCTTAAAGTTTTAACTTGGAATGTATGATTTGTAGAGTAGACTGTGACAGGGCAATGGAGCAAGACCCTAGGGCTTCGAGCCTTGGCTCACAGAGAATCCCGCCCCCAGCTCTCTCCTGGGGTGAGTTCCCCACCTCTCGCCCCCTGGTGCCCTGGTGCCATGGACCTCTTGGCTTCCTTCCACACCTGGCATAGGTGCAGAGAGGAGGAGATGGTGCACAGGCTTCAAGGCAGCTGGAGGTGAGACCAAGGCAGGTGCCTTTGCACCTCAGGTGGCAGGTGCCACAGCCATTGGGTGGGCAAAGCAGTGGACTGTGTGGGGGCACCTGGGTGGCTCAGTGGTTTAAAGCCTCTGCCTTCAGCTCGGGTCATGATCCCAGGGTCCTGGGATCGAGCCCCATATCAGGCTCTCTGCTCTACGGGGAGTCTGCTTCCTCCTCTCTCTCTTTCTCTCTCTGCCTGACTCTCTGCCTACTTGTGATCTCTGTCTGTCAAATAAATAAATCAAATCTTTAAAAAAGGAAAAAAAAAAAAAAAGCAGTGGACTCTGTGGTCTACCCTCAGTCCAGACATGGGGGCATACATATGGATATGTGTACGGCACATGTGTATGGCATGAAGGCCACAATTACCTCAGGATCATCTGCTGGGGGCCCATGACAGGGGGTGGTTGACTTTCCCCAACCCCTCCCCAACTTTATGTTTTCATCTTGCATGGGGCCCAGCAAATGATGTAATCAGCCAGCACTCGGGCTTTGAAACAGGCCCCACACACCTTTACACCCCGGAACACCGGAGATGTGATGAAGGCCGCTGGGAGCTCCATGGAGGTTTTCACTTTTCCCAGCATTGTATGGGAAGAGAAGACCCATCCCCTGCAGCTCAAAGTAGTGAAAAGTCCAGCTGAGAGCAAGCTGGGGCTGGAAGAGAACTCGGGTCAAGGATGACTTAGCTGCTACCCCCACAGCCCAGAGGCCAAACAGGAACAGGCAATACTCAGGGGAGGCTAGCAAGGAGAGACAGTGACCTAGACTAGATGTGTGTATGTGTATGTGTGTGCATGTACGTGTGTGTATAAATCCCACACTGACATATTAAACTCCTTCCATCCAACGAAATGGAGGCTTGAAGTAGAAAATAAGTGGCTTGCAGAAAAAAAAATAAATCTCTTTGCATTCCTGAATGTGCAGATTGATGTTCACATATGCCACACTTGCCCCCAGAATGGACAAAGGCGTTTGTAGAAGCATAGCGTTAAGAACATGCAAGGAAAGAAACCACTTACAGGGCTGAGAGCTGGGAGAGACTGGTCAGGCCTGGCAAGGAACGACCACTGTTCAGAGGATCTAAGAAGGAAAGTCTGAAAGTCACCCACAAAGGCCAAATTGCCCAGGGGCAAGAAGCATAAGGACTGAGGCTGGTCAGGGGAAGCCAACCTAAGGAACAGTATCAAGGCATCGCTTCCTTACAAGAGAGTTGCTGAAATTGTCCATGAGGATATTTTGTTCTATTATGGATACATGTCCCTTGTGTACTTTATTTTCTTCAAAGCAACTTAGCTAAAGTGGTGGGGGGAAATGCTGGGGGCTCAGAGCACCATCCAGATACAGGGTGGTAATCAGAAGAACAAGACTTGATGGAAATCAGCAGGAACTGAGTCTCAGGAAGAGTGGAAATGGAAAGAGTGAAGCCATTGAAAAGCCTGATTTTTTTTTTTATTGGGAAGGTATTTTTGGAGGTTTCTTTCTCTCTCTCTCTCTTTAAATCTCTCTCTTCTAGTTTTTCTACAAGACACATCCTTTACTTGTACAGTTTTTACAAGGGGGAATCCCCTAAAATGAAAGAAAATGTGGGGATTCATAATACTTGTAGTGAAGATGCATTTATGATTCTCATTTGCCTTTCTCTGCATTTGGGAGGAGACAAGGAATAAAGGAGGGGGAAAAAAAGAACCCAAGTAGCTAGTTTCATTCTCTTTCCTATTAGTTGAATCTAGACATAAATGAGAAAACAAACATTCCCAGGGAACAACCAGAAGGGAGTAGGGGCAGGGAGGTCCCCCACAGGAGGCCAGGTCTTTTGAGGACCCTAGGATTCCTCCCCCAGGAGATAGCTCAGACCAAATCTTTGCTGACCTAGACGATGTACCCCAGCAGGTTACTGGGCCTCTGGGGTGGTGCTGGTGGGGCAGGGAACAGATTCTGTGGCCAAACTAGTTCCAGTCAACAGAAATTCTTCTATAACTAAAGATGTTCCAAGTTGTAATAAATAATACAAAGCTCAGATAAAACCGAAACCATTGTGTCAAAAGTAGATGAATAGTACCCTGGAGCCCCTTGGAACTGGATTTGACTTATAGAAGGTTGAGGGGGTGGTTATTTTATTTTAGATTTATATTAGATTTTTATTTTGGGGCACCTGGGTGGCTCAGTTGGTTAAGCAACTGCCTTCGGCTCAGATCATGATGCCGGGGTCCTGGGATAGAGTCCCACGTTGGGCTTCTTGCTCAGTGGGGAGCCTGCTTCTCCCTCTGCCTGCAGTTCCCCCGGCTTGTGCTCTCTCTCTGTCAAATAAATAAAGTCTTAAAAAAAAAAAGGGGGGGGGAGATTTTAAAGTAATCTCTACACCCAATGTAGGGCTTGAACTCACAACCCAGGATCAAGAGTCTCATGCTCAACTGACTGAGCCAGCCAGATACTCCCTTTATTTGTTTATTTTTAAAGGTTCTATTTGGAAGGTTTTAACTTGTCCACTTGGTGCCAATTCTTCCATAAGAGAGAACTCCCAATATGGATGCAATTCATACCTGGGATAAACCAGGACAGAAAAAGCCAAGGCACCCAGAGGGAACAAAAAGGGAGCAGAAAAAAGCAGATGCTGAGAGAAACGGCATGCAACGACTCAGAGCAGATAACTAATTTGTTCCTATGGAATCAGTGAAAAAGGCTTCTGCAGAAGGGGGTCAAGTCCCCGACACATTTAAAGGATGCACACCCTCTTTGGTGGGCTGTCCTTCACTGGTGGGGCCTCCGTGACAAGAGAATTGGACCTGGTTCTCAGAAGCTTGTGTTTCTTTTCTGTTAGAGATCCTGTTTAGCTCCCAATGAGAATTCTGTCCTCATCAGCATTAGTTTCCAAAACTCCCCCCACTGACACAAAATTAAAAGGGAAGCAGAGTCCCTTTGGGACGTTTTCTATCATGAATCATCAGGCCCTTCCTGACTCTCCTGGGAATCCCATCCACACACAGAGGTCCCATTGACTCCTGGGGTCCCTGTCAAAGGCGAATTCAAGAATGGAAAAGATGAGCTGGAGTCGATTTCATGTTGGACACATTGGCTGAGTCCTGTCATGGGGGGCAGGGTGGTGGGGGTCACAGCAGCTTAAGATTAAAGAGCCTGCCATTCAAATACTTGGGGGTTTCTAGCCTTCTGAGTGTAAATGGATCCCATAATTCACATGCAGACTATTTAGAAGGAGAAGAATGAACAGCAGAGCTCCGCAGAGTTCTTTTTAAACATAGAGTGCCACCTGTTTGCGTGGGAACTCAACCTTAAGAAGTGCCACTAAAGGAGGTATTTGGCCAGTTTGCATTATTTTATTTTAATTCTGGAATAGGCAAGGGAGGAACAGAATTTAAGAAAGTACATTCTCAAACCTATACAATCAAAAGCCTTTCCAGAGACATAGCAATTTTGGGTTTTTAAAATACATTACTGATTCAAAGATTCAACAAGAAAAATTATTTTGGGGGGACACCTGGGTGGCTCAATTGGTTAAGTGTGCCTTTGGCTCAGGTCATGATCTCAGGATCCTGGGATTGAGCCCCAAGTCAGGCTCCCTGCTCAGTGGGGAGTCTGTTTCTCCCTCTCCCTCTGCCCCTCCTCTCCGCTTATACTCTCTCCCTCTCACTGTCTTGCTCTCAAATAAAATATTTTTAAAAATAAGAAAAAATTATTTTTTTTATGAACTGAGGCTAGATCCTCTCTGTAAAGGATCCCATACTCTCCCAGCAAGAGAATCGAGGAACATTGGCCATGGCATGGATATCAGAAACTTTTCTTTGGAAATGTGAATTTCTGTATTATTTGTAAGTAAATCATATGACTTCAATTTGTTCACTCATTCACTTTGTTCATTCAATGACCAGCTGTTAAGTCCCTTCCATGTATAAGGCACTGTACTAGGCATGGGGTGAACAAAATGGTGTAAGATAAATTTCAGGGTTCCATGTAAAATGGACTAAGCTGGACTAACTCACATTGTCTCTCCCACTGAATACAGTTATAAAACCTAGACAGAACACAAGGAGCAGGTATTTACTAAGAAAAGTAAATAGTTGCAGGTGGCTTGGGGAAAAAATGGAAATTTGAAGGACCACTAAGCTGGTGGTAAGCTCACCACTTTTCTCCCCCTGGTCCCCTGCCCTGGATTCAAGGCAGCCTAAAACCTGGAAGGGAGCATTGACAAGGACAGACAGAACTTCAGGAAAGGCCCTGTTGTTTTGATATGAGCAGCAGGAAAAGGATCTCCCCACATTCAGAGACAATGGAGGAAATTTCCCATTTTCCCTTAATCTTTCAAACCCCCCTGCCTGTGATAGCCTGCAGGTCCCTAAAACTCTGAGGGATGGAAGGAACATCCTCTCTGATCCTAAGAACAGTGAGAGGGGCACAAATGCCTGCTGCTTTTTGTTCCCCCGTCTCTGTCTTCCCACCTCTTGGCCACTGTAATGAAGAGTCTGACTCGATTTTTGATGTTCGATTGCAGACAGCTCTCAAGCCTCACCACTCCTCCTTCCCTTCCTGCCCCGCATCTGGACAAAGCTGATAAGAAGGCTCAGTTGCTCCTTTGCCACCAGTGGGAAGTCCCCACCATGGAGCTCCAGCCCGTCCCCATTCCTGGCTCTTTCAAGCCATTTTCAGACCAGCTTGGGAGCCCTCTTTGCTCTCTCCAGAAAGTTCCACGAAGTAAGTAATAAACCTTTCCATACTTCCTTGTGGATGTATGGCTCATTGATCTTACTATGCAAATTAAAAAAAGAAAAAACTGGCACAGTGCAGTGGGGGAGGTCCATCCCATTTCTGCTGAACGAGAATAACATCCCCAGATATGGGCATAGTTCCTTGGAAATGCACAGCAGATGAGGACCAAAAAGGGACTCTTTAGAGAACCAGAAATCACCGGGGAAATCTCAGAGAGGAGGCAGCTGGGAGGCACTGGTCAAACTGTTTAAGAACCCGGGCTTATTCCCAGGCTGTGCAGGCACGAATCTGACCATGAAGTGTATCCTAGATGGAGAATGAACCATTGGAGAGATCATAGCCCTGGGGTCGGACTGGCCACTAGGTGGCGCACACATCAAATTGATCCCAGTTGCGCTGCAAAGGCTTTGAAAACGGCGGACTTTAAAACCATAACCCACAGGAGGCTGCTCAGAGCCTGCAGCCTAAAGCCAACTGGGTCGATTGCCTGCTAAAACAAAACAAAACAAAAGTCAGCATTCCATCGGATTTAAACAAGACCCAGAGTCTCATAACATAATCTTCCAACTGTCTAGGATACAACCCAGAATTATTCAGTACGCCAAGAACTAGGAAAATCTCAACTCTAATAAGTAGAGTTGCTTACAAGTACAGAGTGTAGTGCAGGAGACAGAATCATAAATGGATAATGACAAAGCCTTTAGTACTGATGCTGTGAGAAATACGGATAGGACAATGTGGGAGCACAGTACCTGCGGAGTAGAATCAGGAAATTGGATCAGCTTCCTGCAAGGACGGACGTTGTAGTTAAGTCTGAGAGAGCAAGCAGACAAGGAGTTAGGTGAAGCAGAAAGTATTCACAGGGCACCTGGGTGGCTCAGTCAGTTAGACTCTTGATTTCAACTTGGGTCGTGATCTCAGGGTCATCAGGCTCCTCGCTGGGTGTGGAGTCTGTTTAGGATTCTCTCTCTCCCTCTACTATGTCCCCCCCAAAAGAGGAAGTATTCACATCTATGAAAGGGGCAGCAAGAGAAAAGAGAGAAGACCAGGTAGGCATGGGGGGCTACAAATAGTTCTGTTTTGATGGGACACTAGCTGGATAGTGGAATGCCCAGGCCCAGGCCATGGAAGGGTTCAAATACCATCATCTATCACAGTTAACCTTATCGGTCATCCCACCTGATTTCAGTTCTGGCAACACAAACACATTAACACGACATAAAACAGTGGTCATAATGAAATCGTGGAAATCATGGTATCCTCTGGGTCTTGGCTTCTTGAGGCTGAAAATATAAATGTGCACCGATGACCAGTCTGGTCTTCTGTTTCCCAGCCTCCCTTGAAATTAACTTGGCTGTGACCAATTCTGCCTAATGAGTGTGAGTGAAAGTGATGCATGAAACACTCAGGGCTCAGATGTCTCAAGCACCCAGGTGCCTTTCCTCTACTACCCCCCCCCTTTCATGTAGATCTTAGAGGCCATGTGCTTGAGGGACATGCAACAAGATGGAAGGAACTTGGGTCCCTGGGTCATCACTTGGAGGAGAGTCACTTCAAGAACATTCAGGAAGGAGTTTGCACAAGAGAACAATAAGCTTTTCTTGTGTGAAGCCACTGGGATTTCATATTCCAGCCTAATACAAGTTCTCCATCTCTTTACCAAGAGCGTGATAAACCTCTCTCCAAAGTCTTTCTCAGCTCCATAAATCTGACTTTATCTAGAGAAGGTCCTCCTCCAACCATCTTTGCCCAAATTTTTGGGATCAGTCCTGACTACGTTCTTCGTCTCTAGGACACTTCTGTATCTTCCCTTGGAGAAGGGTCATGATGCCAGAGACACTCAGGTTTGGATAGACTCTCAAAACTCACTATTCTAACTTCCTCATACCTGATTCACCTTTCCAATGGTCCTGGTATGTGGTGGTCCAGGGTCTGGTTGAAAACTTCCAGTAACTGGAAATTCACTGCTCTGACTATATAAACATTCTTCCTCCCCCTACATTCTAAGAAATTCACTGCCCTTAATTCATAATCCCCATGGACTGTGCTTAATCTCCTCATTTTACTCTTTAAATGAATGAGTAGTAACTCTACTCGAATGAATGAGTTGTAATTCTCGCGCCATGTGAGCCTGTTCCTGGCCTCTTCCCATCATGGCAATAAATCTTTTTTTCCCTAAACAATGAACTATTTATTTGGTGATGTTGTATGGTCTGTGCATGATAGTCCAGAAATTATCCTTATATTCATCAATTCCATGTGCCCACGAGTAGAGAGCTCTTTTTTTTTTTAACATCTTAATTTTATTTTTTTCAGCGTTCCAAGATTCATTGTTTATGTACCACACCGAGAGCTCTTTCTTTGAGAGGATCTTGTCTGTAATGTTACAGACAAGATCTGATAAGCAGTAGCAGTTTTGCAGTTCAAATCTTTGGAAGCTGTAAGTTTACCTTTATGTCCATGTGGTTTCTCTGAAACTATAAACATCTCTAAAAAAGTCAGTACAGGGGCGCCTGGGTTAAAGCCTCTGCCTTCGGCTCAGTCATGATCTCAGGGTCCTGGGATCAAGCCCCGCATTGGGCTCTCTGCTCAGCAGGGAGCCTGCTTCCTCCTCTCTTTCTGCCTGCCTCTCTGCCTATTTGTGATTTCTGTGTCAAATAAATAAATAAAATCTTTCAAAAAAAAAGTCAATACAGCTAAACAAGAAAACAGAAATGAACATCCTCATCTGAATGGAAATTTTAACATGAACGGTTTCTGTAGTGAGGTACTCTATTTTCTTCAGTGCAAGTTCTGCTTGGTTCATAATGCTGGACGGTCCTTGATCAATGTGAAGAACAATCCATAAAAGGAAAAACTGATAAATTGGACTGCATCAAAATTTAAAACTTTTGCTCTGTGACTCTACTGGAGGCATGAAAAGACACGTTCTTTACAGAGTGGGAGAAAAGATTTGCAAACCACATATGTGACAAAGAACAAGTCTCTAGAACATATAAGGAATTCTCAAAATGCAACAGTCAAAAAAAAAGCAATACAAGTAGAAACTGGGTGAAAGACATGAAGACACATTTTGCCAAATGGTGGTAAATAAACTCATGAAAGATGTCTAACATCATTCACTTGTAGGGCAATGCAAGTTAAAACCACAGTGTGCTATCACTGTACATCTCTCTGAAGAGCTAACATATGAAGGAAAGACTGTCAAATGCTCAAAGGGATGCAGAGAAACTGGATAATTCATACACCGATGGTAGGAATGTAAATGGCACAGCCGTTCCAAAAAAAGGTTTTTTTTTTAAAAGCTAAACATGCACTTGCCATACAGCCCAACAATTCTATTCCTGGATGTTTATCCCAGAAAAATGACAATATATGCTTACATAAGAATAATAGTGAATTATCAGATCAGCTTATTTCTAATAATCAAAACCTGAAAGCCATCCTGATGGTTAACAAACTGTGGTATATCCATACCAGGTACTATTTTACTCAGGAATAAGAAGGAACTAACCATTGATACAGGCAACAACCAGAGTCAATCTTCAGATAATTAGACTGAGCGAAAAAAATTAATCCCCAAAGGTTACAAACCATAGGATTCCATTTATATAATATTCTTGAAATGGCAAAATTATAGAAATAGAGTACAGATTGAGTGGTTGCCAAAAGTTACGAGGAGTTGGAGTGGGCAGAGAAGTGGGTTTGATTATAAATGACCAACATGAGAGGGGGGGCCCTTGTGGTGATGAACATGTTCTGTATCTTGACTATATCGATATCAATACCTAGTTGTGATATTCTACTACAGTTATGGAAGATGGTCCCCTAAGGGGAAACTGGGTAAAAAAAAAAATAAATAAAAGGAATCTCTCTATATTATTTCTTACAAATGCATACATATCTACAATTACAGAAAGGTTAGATTTTTAAAAAAGATTTTTAGAAACATTCCCCATTCTGCAGCTTATCCCAGGTAAATTACAATAGCTGGAGGTGAGAGCCAGGCATTGGTCGTTTTTAAAATACTTAGGTGGTCCCAGTGGGCAGCAGATTTGGGAACCACTAAATGAAACATCTCAGAAGGCTCCAAGGGGATATTTAAGAAAAAGGGAGGGGAAAAGTTTTGTTAAATTTCTGTCTGTAGATACATCTTTGTAAAAGGGAATGACCCAGAAACAACCTATAACATTTTGACCATAGGCTCAGTCAGTGTGTGGGAGAGACTTACACATTTCTTATTCATCTGGCAAGCTCCTGACCTGGAGACTTCACTAACTGAACTTAAACCTAAAAGCCAACCTTATTAACCACTTTGCTAATGGGAATAATTTACCAAAAATTTTTATAAATGTCATTTCATAAACAACGCAATTTCTTCCTCTCCACCTTTATCCTGATAATCTTCATTAAATCTCTTAGGGCACGTGGGTGGCTCAATCTGTTAAGTGTCTGCCTTCCACTCAGATCATGATCCTGGAGTCCCAGGATCGCCCTATATCAGTCTCCCCACTCAGCAGGGAATCTGCTTCTCCCTCTGACCCTCCTCCCTGCTTGTGCTCGCGCTCTCTCTCTCTCTCTCAGAAATAAAATAAAATCTTTGAAAAAAAACTTCATTAAATCTCACCTGAGCCGGTGAGATATACAAATCCTACTAAGTGTTCCAGAGCCTGCCCACGGTATTACAGGTGTGTTGTTGTTTTAAAAGTAGCACTATAGAGGCACCTGGGTGGCTCGAGGGTTGAGCCACTGCATACGGCTCAGGTTATGATCTCAGGATCCTGGGATTGAGCCCAACATCGAGCCCCACATTCTCTCTGCTGGGCGAGGAGCCTGCTTCCCCCCCCCCCTGCCTGCCTCTCTGCCTGCTTGTGATCTCTCTCTGTCAAATAAATAAAATCTTTTTTTTAAGATTTTATAAAAAAATTAAATTAACAATCTATCCACACCTGATTTCAATTTTAGCTTTTTTTTTTAAAGATTTTATTTATTTATTTGACAGAGAGAGAGATCACAAGTAGGCAGAGAGGCAGGCAGAGAGAGAGAGAGAGAGAGAAGCAGGCTCCCCACTAAGCAAAGAGCCCGATGCGGGGCTCAATCCCAGGACACTGAGATCATGACCTGAGCCGAAGGCATCGGCTTAATCCACTGAGCCACCCAGATGCCCCTCAATTTTAGCTCTTCTAATAGTCGTTGTCCTTCTTTCCAAGAAATTTGTTGGGAAATAATACCTAAACTTGCCATAGCAATTAGCCTCTGAGACCCAACCATAAGGAGAGAGAAAGGGATGGAATCTTCCCTTTCATTAAATTTGGACCCAGTTTCACCTTTACAGTCAGCCGCACTGCCCTGCTGAGAGGACTTTTAGAATGTTCTTCAGTTGTAGCTTTTCAAGTATTATCATGCCCTATTTTTCAGTCTACACTTTCTCTTGGGACTTTTCCTTTTCAATAAAAAAACACTTTAAAATGTGTTATCAAAGCAACATTAATGTAATGAGAAAAAGCAGCCTTATCAGATAACCTGCTTTTCCTCAAAGATGCTATTTTTATTCCATTAAGCACTGTCTGCTCAAAAAGATCTGAAGAAGCCAAATGGATTAACCCCATACATCAAGTCCTCTTTCTCAAGAATCCAATTTTCTGTTTGATTTTTCCACTCTGAGTATCACAAACACAATAGTAGCTCCACGGAGACCCACAGAACAGGAAAAATGGAGCTATCTTTAATTTTTGCCTTGTTTTATTTCCAAGAAATCTCTTTGGGCTAAGATCAAGTTAGGCATGTATGCTAGTGAATGTATGTAAATCCATTTTACCATAGACACAAACATAATTCTTTTACGGTTCAGCAAAACACGAGAGTGAGGAGTCATTTCATTGGAGACAAATTCCGGATTTAAGTGTATGCAGAGACAGAGCATTAAAGTCAGCTGAGGACAACCAATGAAAACCAAGCTGTGCACAAAGATGACCTCTCACCCCATGAGGTTTCCACACAGCAACATCTGCAGGCTGCACAGTCCAGATGATTTAAATAGAAGACTCAGAGGCAGGAAACCATGCTCAGCCCTGGCTCTTTGAGAATAGGGCTTGTTGTTGAACCAGTTCACTCTGCTTCTAAATCACAATTCTCCAGCCCCAACCAAGTACCCTCCCTTGGCTCTCAGAAGGCACAGATCACAAGGCACAGAGCCCACTCCCCCGCCCCACTCTGGTCTTTGCTCAGACCATTCCTGCTACCCCCAGTGTGGTTCTCCTGACTCCTTGCCCACTGGCTCCCTCTCAGACTTCATGTTTCAGTTAAGATAATATCCCTTCCCACTCCTCACCCCCACTCCAGAGTCAGTCTCAGACTCGGACCTGTTTGTTTTTGAGTCCGACTCCACGACTTGACATCAAACAGATAACCATTTGCAAAACTAATAAACGCTTCCTCCAGCTGAAAAAAGTAGGTATAACAGCATTCCTTAAGAGAAGTTTCATGACTAGTAAAAATTGATTGTATTTTTTTTAAGATTTTATTTATTTGACAGAGAGAGAAATCACAAGTAGGCAGAGAGGCAGGCAGGGGAGCGGGGAAGCAGGCTCCCCGCTGAGCAGAGAGCCCAATGCAAGGCTCTAACCCACTGAGCCACCCAGGCACCCCTTGATTGTACTTTTAAACACGCACACACACACCCCCATATGATCATCAAAAATAAAGGATGTAATGATTAGCTCAAGTGGCTGAGGATCAGAGGCTGATGCTGGTTGCTTGGGTAGAACTTTAAGCAGGTACTCTCCCCAGCAACCTGTGACCCAGACCTGACCACTATTTCACCACCGTTCCCTCCTCTAACACTTCACATGCATCCATTATCTGTCCCATTCATCCATTCAATAGGTGTCTCTGCTTTAGGAACCTTAGCAACCTCTTTAACCACTGAGCCACCCAGGCGCCCCTCCTCTTAAAGTACATTTTAAGCTCTTGGAAAACAAGGAGCACTCTTTTAATAATAATAGCAAATACTTGAGTATTTCCTAGATGCTAGTAATAATGTTATGTGCTTTCCTGCATTAATAATACACACAGTGGGAGTTGAGACTCGAACCCCGGGCAGAAAGACCACAGAGCCTGCATGCACCTTTTTTTCTGAAACCTGGATCTGACACTGCTCAGTTGTTTACATGACCTTTGGCAAGTTGCCTCCGTTTCCTCCTTTGTAAAATGAGGATGACATAGTACTACCTCAGAGGGTCTTAGTGAAGATTAAACAAAGTTGATACCGTAAAGTAGAAGGTGGCTGGCACACAGCAGGTACTCATTAAATGTTAGTTGTTATTATTATTGTTTATGGGAAAGTACCCAGTCCCGGGAAAGCCCTCAGTCCCGTTTTTTGCACGGCAAGTCCCGTGTCCTTGGCAAAGGTTCAAAATGGGTCCAAATGGTAGGCTGAGGACAGGAAGTTGGCGGATGCCCTGTGGTCACTCTCCACTGCCTGCCTCTCTTTTGGAGCCCACCTCAAAACTCCCCCTAAGTCCTGTAATGGACCTCCCCTCCCCACACAACAAGGACATTAAGGAAACTGCTCCTGAGCCAACGGGCTGCAGCGCCGAAATCGCGTATCTTTTTCGTCTTCCACGTAGCCCATCGCCCTGTTTTCCCCATTTACCGTCAAGTTTTATAACCATCCCTGTTTTCTAAGAGCGAACTATTTGATATTCAGGAAAAGCGGACAAGGTTAAAAGTTCGATGAAACTAGAGCGTCTAGCGCCCCCTGCTGCCTCTTCACAGGAAAGGCAATTAAATAAGAAGAGCCTGATTCATCATTGGTCGTGAATGTTGCCTATACATCCAGGTCTACACAGACACCGGTACAAATTTGAAATTAGACTCACGTTTTATCTTTTCTTAAATTCCCACCCCTGGATTCCAGTTGTTTGCTTTGCCGTTGCAAAAACCGATTTTTGCTTAATTACACTTTTCTCAGTCTTAGGCCTTCCTTGAACTGGCAAGTCGGGGTCTTCCTTTAGGGAATCAAATGGATTTGCCGTCTTGCTCTTGGCTGTTTTCACTTTCGTGGAGCCCGGAGACCGGCGCGCGGGGACGAGAGGCTGCGGTGCAGCGGGCGGAAGGTGCGCCTCCGGCCTTTCCGCGCGGCCCGGGGCAGACGAGCAGTCGCGCGGCTGGACCTCGGGGCGCTCTGCCCGGGCCTGGCTCTGCCGCCCTCTGCGACCACAATTTCCCTCGGATTCCGAGCGCGCGAGGTTGAGGCCAATGGGACGCCGGCGCTGGACTGTCGGGCGGGTTCAGCCAATGAGCAGGCGCTGTGGGAGAGGTGGGCCCGCCCCCACACCTCCCGCGCACCCCGCCCCCCCTGCCCCTGCCTACGCCCTCCATGCCCCGCCCCGGATTCTCCCAACTTGGGCGTTACGGAGTCGGGTGTAGGCTCCCGCCCAGCCACCTTGACTGTGGCTGAGGGAGGGCGAGCGAGCCGGCTGCGCTGCGTCCACCGAGCGGTCCGTCCAGGGTGTCCTGTGAGGGCGCGCCGCCCATGGGAACCCTGGCAGGGCGGAGACCGAGAAAAGGCCACCCGCCAAAGTGACCTTCCAGTGGGGAGCCGCCGCCCCCCCCCCCCCCCCCCCCCCGCCCCGCCAGGGAAGCCAGGACCGCGTCGAGCCCGACCAGATGATGGCCCGGGATGAGCCAGGCAAGAACCAGGAGGACGCGAGGTTAGGTGCCCTGGTGTTGGCGGGAGTTGTTGAATGGACTTCGGTGCGTCCCGCAACCCCCTGGCGGAGAGGGTAGGTGGCCGGGAGTCAAGTGTGCGCTCTGACCGGGTCCGATCCAGGGTCTGGACCCTTCCACGTACCAGGCCGGGGCCTGCATCCTCCCTCTCTCCATCCTGTACGAGCAAAGTCTCTTTCCCAGGATGGCAAAGTTTCTTGAGAGCCACCTCTGGGCACAGAGGGAAGACGGAGATAGATGATTGCACTTTGAGAAGAGGGTTTTTAAAGACCAAACTAACTTCCAGTTGTGATGAGTGCCCAGGGCCTACACCCCGGCCGGGTTGCCCTTTCTTTCCCCTTCCCAGTCCCGGGGTGCCGTGGTCTTCGGTTTCATTAGTGTGAGTGTGGAGTTGGGATCTCAGTAAGAAGGCAGTGTAGATTTGTTAACATCTGTCAAAGGTAGAATGTTTACAGATAGGATGGGTAGGTGTACACCTTCGCTGTGGGTGGTGGATTTATTTATAATCCTTCCAACGAAAGCTTTGGGAGGTCTAGTTCTTCCTTAGCTCACGGATTTCTTGAAGACATTCCAAGCTCATGGCTTCCTTGTAAGACTTCTTATTGCCCTGTGTCTTGCCCTACCATTTCAGAAAATTATTTGTTAATGGCCTGAGCTGGGACACCAGCAAAAAGGACTCAAAAGACTCTTTTGCCAAATGTGGAGAGGTTGTTGACCATACTATAAAAATGGACCCCAACACTGGAAGATCAGGAGGGTGGGGCCAATCCTCTTTAGAGATCCAGCGAGCATGGAGAAGGTAAGCTATGTAGTCCTTCAAAGGCCCTTGTGCACGGGATTTGATCTCTGAAAGGATAGCACTCCTGTATCACAATCACTGTCTGAGCTATCTGTAGCCAAGGTTCTGAGGGAAGCAGAATTTAGGGACTTGTTTCTGTACAGATTTCAGGGAGAATAAGAAGTATATGGGTTGGGGCACCTGGGTGGCTCAGTAATCAAGGGTCTGCCTTCAGCTCAGGTCATGATCCTGGGGTCATGGAATGGAGCCCCGCATCGGGCTCCCTGCTCAGCAGGAGTCTGCTTCTCCCTCTCCCACTTTCCCTGCTTGTGTTCCCTCTCTGGCTGTGTCTCTCTCTGTCAAATAGATAAATAAAATCTTAAAAAAAAAAAAAAAAGAAAAGAAAAAGAAAATAAACCACATATGCTGTAAAATAGGCATTATTTAAGTGCCATTTTACAAAGGAAGAGATTAAGGCCCTAAGAAGATTTAGTAAGTAAAACACATTGCACAATGTATAGAGGGTTAGCACAGTGAAGATTCCATGCCCAGCAGCCCAGCTACAGCCTGTGCTCCGAATTCCTGCTGCTTTACCTCTGGAGGAAACAAGTCTTAGGTTGAGACTACCAGGACAGGAAGAAGGCATGCAGCAAGCACAGAGACTCCACTGGACTAAGGTCTGATTTATGTGTTTAGATAAACCAGCTGGATTTCAGGTTTAGAGAAAATGGGGGAGTTAGGTTTAGGTAGTGTGTGGTGTGTTTGGAAGAGATGAAATGTTTTGTGAACCAGCGGTGGAGTCTTGTGGCTCAAAGGAAAGGGAGTAGCGCAGGGTAATACTGCTAGGAACTGCCAGTGAGAATTAGAACCGTCATCTGTCTGATTCCCGTCTCAGAACTCATTGTCTGGGTTTTAGGAAACCCCAGAGTCTCCAGTCTTAGTAATTCCCTCAACAGGGAAATCCCTCACTTAGCACTGAAAGTTTCCCATTCCCATAGTCCTGGGCAAACCTGGACAATTTGATCAACCTCCTCCCTTCCTTCTTTCTTTCCTTCCTTCCTTCCTACCTTCCTTGCTTCCCTGACTGGGGGAAAGAAGCAAGGCTTCTTTCTCCTCCTCTGGCGTTGGTATGTCTTATCTCCTATGAGTTCCCTTTAGGTCCTAAGCTAAAGAAGTCACCAGCCCTGAGCTTTGCCTGTGTTTTCAGATCAAGGCCATTGAGTTGTATGTGGGTTTTGTTGTTGTTGTTGTTGTTTTGTTTTTAGGGACTTTAAAAAACACATATTTATTTTAGAGAGGGGGGCAGGCAAAAGGAGAGAGTTCTCAAGCAGATCTCCCACTGAGCACAGGGCCCAATGAGGGGCTCCATCTCAGGACCCACGAGACCACAACCTGAGCCAAAACCAAGAGTCAGATGCTTAACCGACTGAGCCACCCAGGCGCGTCAAGGCCACTGAGTTTTCATTGGATCCAGAGTCCAAAAAAAGACAAGGTTCTGTTTTCATCATCTTTAAAGAAGAGAAACTTGAGAAATATTCTAGAGAATTTTCACTCCATCAGTGGAAGCAAGGTGAGGAGTCTCTGGCTCCTTGGGCCTGCCTTCGCACCTCTGGAGTGGTAGCCTTTGGATTACTGGAGACCCAGTAAGGGAAGCGATCATCCCAATTTCACACTGAAAGTATCATGTCCTGGGAGACCTTCCCTGGAGTATGAAAGGTCCTGGTCTGGGTAATGAGTGTGGAAGACTGGAGGAAATGAACAAAGCCCATACAGTAACCCTAAAAGAGGGGCTGAGAGCAACATTGTCTTAAGTGTCAAATGAATATAGTTGCCCATTTCCTCCCTGACCACTGATGTTGTCACCCACAGTTTGCAGTTGACACTAACAGTTGACCCATCCACGGTTGCTTGCCGGAGAGTGACTTCAGTGTGTCATAATTAGGAAGATTACGGTCTGTCCTTGACTTTCCCTGTGGATGACTGTTGTGATGTGTATCAAGTCAGGCTAGTTTAAATTTTTAAACTTGTGCATATTGTTTTCTAAGAAATCAGTTCATGAAAATGAGAACAATTATACCACCAACACAAGCATCTAGATCCCTTCATCTAGAAAGAAGACTAAGTGGGCTGTGTTATTTTAGTGACAAATGGAAGGAGATCTAGAACTGGATCAGGGAGGTAGATAAACAAAACAGAGAATACTGCACAATATGCAGGAAAGACTTTGGGATTGGGCATAGTGGAGAAAGGGATGTGAAAACACATGTGGAGACTGAATCTCACCAGTCCAGAATGAGACAGGCAAGTGACTCTAAACCAATCAAAAGTATTTTTATTCCCCCAAGAAGATAATCAATGTTCAGTCAAAAATAGCAGCTGTCGAATGAGCTTGGGGATACCACACAAACCAACGGGTATCATCCTATGGTTCCCTTGACTGCTCTGTGAAACTGAAGAAGTTACTTTTCTTGACTTAGGGATTGCAACTAAAATACCCTGTGGATGATCAAAAGGAGAAACTCTGATAGCAGAGCTGTTGGCCCCTTACAGTGTAGAGCTGATTTGGTCCTTTCTCACCAGCCATCATGCTTTCTACAGTCTATGCACTGAACCATGGCAACAAAAAAAATTTTCTCTCTAGTTCTTAGGTCCCTTGACTTGAAAAATGGGATTTCAGATTACCTTCCCGATTTCTAGAGGATTTTAATGGAACTGCTGGAATCACAAAGCAGAAGACTTATTGATATTTTGACCAAATACAAACTAGACTTAGCTCATCTATCTCCACATTCATCAGACAGTGCCCATGTAAATTTGGGCAAATCCCACTCAGTCTATAAGTGTCTCACCAGAGAAAATGAAAAGATCTTACCTATTCAATGCCCTGCACATCTTGTATATGACACTCCTAAAAAGGGTTGTGGTTTGGGGTGCCTGGATGGCTCAGTCAGTTAAGCATCTGCCTTCAGCTCAGGTCATGATCCCAGAGTCCTGTGATCGAACCCCCACATCAGGCTCCCTGCTCAGCGGGAAGTCTGCTTGTCTCTCTTCCTCTCCCCTCCCCCTGCTCCTCTCTCTCTCTCTCTCTCTCTCTCTCACATAAATGAAATCTTTAAAAAAAAAAAAGGGAAGGGTTGTGATTTATATATAGTATTGAGACTTTCATAAGGAAAGTTTTTGGTCACTTTTCAGTTTCGTCAAAATGTGCAGAAGCTCTTAATGAGATTTTTGACTTTAAAGAAGTGGAAGAAGATAGCCTTGTTAGATATGTGCCTACAAAATGGACCTCATTGCTCCCAGTCACAGAAAAGATTGTAAAGTGTCGGCCTACCATAAAATCATAGTTTCAACATTTGGGACAAGAAGACTGTTCTTCTTTGATTTGGAAATATATTGAAGATGGAAATGGATATGAGGAGTATAGTAAAATGGAAATTTATATGCTGTGTCTCCACAACGGATGGTCTTTGAAGAGGCTATAGGAAGCCTAGAAAAGGATCAACAGACCGTACCTGAACTGTCTGATGTTATGTATAAGTTGAGACAAAAATTCATACAGTAGAAAAATTATTCATTTTTTGGAAATAAGACTGCTTCAGAACTTTAAAAAAAAAAAAAAAAAAAAGTCTCCAGAAAAGGGTAATCAAGTTAAACAGGACTTTCTTAATTTCTTTACTAAAACAGTAGCTTATTTGGAACCCAACTTCAATTTTACCAGTTCAAATTATCTCTATGCTTCAAAACCATTTTCCCTGAAAAGGAGATGTTCACCTTATGATGGCTTCCAGTGTGCTTCAGAGTGCTTAAAAATGATGGACATTGGGGTGCCTGGGAGGTTCAGTTAGTTACGGATCCAACTGATCCAATGGGCTCAGGTCATGATCTCAGGTTGTGACACTGTGCCTCTGTGCTGGGCTCTGTACTCAGCAGGGAGTCTGCTTGAAATTCTCTCTCTCTCCCTCTCCCCCTCCCCCTGCTCATGTGCACACTTGTGCTCTCTCTCAAATAAATTAATCTTTTTAAAAAATGACAGCCTATATGATGAATTTACAGATACAAAGGACCTGACTAACAAACTGCTGACCTTAACAAGCCTGTGGACACAAAGTAGATGGACCTTTTTGGAGAAATGAAAGCGAATGCCTACAAATTTAAAAACCTGCTGTTGCTAGTAAGTAAAATCCTAACTATTCCATGCTCACACACTTTTATTGAAAGGATATTTAGCCTAACGTCATCACACTGGGCTGATGCAAGGAATCCGTGTCACGTGGGCTTGAGGAGAGCAAAGCTGCAGGTCAGAGTGAATTTTACATTTGACAGTATTCAGTTTTACCACTACATGAAAAAAAAGAAGGATGTCCTAAAGGCTGCAAACAGTTCAGAAAAGTATTATTGGGAAAGAAAGAATAAAAATAGTCTACTGTACCATGGGACAGAAATATGTCATTTTTAATTAAGCATAGGAAATCTCTGTTTCATCCTATTCATGTTCTCCTTTTAAAGTCTTGTATTATGTATCTTATTTTGATTTATATATTTGTATTTAAAAATATGCACAGCATATTAGCACAGCAGTAGGTGTCTAATTTAGAAATAATATACATATATTGGGATGCTTGTTCAAAATTTCTTTTACTGGGGCTCCTGGGTGGCTCAGTCATTAAGTGTCTGCCTTTGGCTCCGGTCATGATCCCAGGGTCCTGGGATTGAGCCCTACATAGGGCTCCCTGCTCAGTGAAGAGTCTGCTTCTCCTTCTCCCTCTGACCCTCTTCCCACTTACTCCCCCTCTCTCTCTCTCTCAAATAAATAAATCTTTAAAAAAAATTCTTTTACTGATGAGCAGAGGCCTAAATGATCAGTAACCCTGTGGTATCTAGAAGAAGAGAAGGATCACGGACCTGAAACAGACTTTTTTTTTTTGCTTAAAAATCAGTAAGTCTCTTGTGACTTCTATTTTTTTTTTTTTTTTAAGGTTTTCTTTATCTTGGGGCACCTGGGTGGCCTATTCAGTTAAGCATCTACCTTTGGCTCAGGTCATGATCCCAGGGTCTAGGATCAAGCCCTGCATAAGGCTCCCTGTTCAGCGGGGAGCCTGCTTCTCCCTGTCCCTCTGCCCCTCCCCCTGCTTGGGCTCCCCCTCTCTCTGTCAAATAAAATTTTTAAAAAAATTTTATTTATCTATTTAAGAGACAGAGAGAACATGAGCAGGGGAGGGGCAGAGGAAGAAGCAAATTCCCCACTAAGCTGAAAGCCCAGCACAGGGCTGGATCCCAGGACCCCAGGATCACGACCTGAACTGAAGGTGCCCCATGACTTTGGTTTTTATGAATTAATCTCCCAAACCCAGGGTGCCCACAGAAGAGCTGATAACAGACTGAGTTTGGGAACATTGTTTGAAAACGAGGATTAGGCTTGGGATCCACAGAGCACTCACTGAGGACTAAACATCCTGTGAGGTCCTGCCTGAACGAGCGGCCAGTCTGTCAGTCAGTCAGGCTCTCAACTGTACTCTCCTCTTTTCCAGTTCCACCCATACACCACTTAGGAAAGCCTGTGTTACTATACATTGGGAGTTCTGCAAATCCAAAGGGGCCTGAGGATGGAAATCAGGAGATCTGAGAACATGGATGGAGAAAAGAAATTTCTATCCTCACTAACCTCTAAAGTCTAGCATTTGTTTCATAGGCCACAAACCACCATAGTATCAGTACCTGTGACTCTGTCATCACGAGCAGATATTTGCATGTTCCAGATACCCGAAAATATTGTTTAGGTGCAGCACCGCTTGGGAATTACGGTATTATTATCCCCATTCTGAGATCCTGTAATATGATAAAGAAGCACATTTATTAGATCACAGATATAAATTGTTAATAATTTCATAACTGTATTTCAATAAAATTGGCTTCCTTGGAAATCCTGTTTTTTATTGTTCATGTGTTTTTCCAGACTGCCAAAGGCAACTGATGGCTCATCATAGGGCCATCTGTCTCTGCTGGGATCATGAACAGACAGTTTGACAAATAGGTAGAGACAAATATGCTTGGCAAGGCACCCTTGCCTTGCGCTCTAACCTTATTACTAGCTGGCATATGAGTTGAGAGGACAGTGACCCCTTTGCCTAAGAACGTTTGTGAACCCACATGTCCAAGAATATGGAATTTCCCATCATAGAACGTTATTCTTTTAGGTTTAGGTGAAAATGCCTTGAGTAGGAATTATCATGGGACTGTTTCCAGCTTCCCATACCTCAGTGACAGGGTCAAAGGGATCTCTGAGCAGCATCTTATAAATCCAGGCACTGACGTCTGAATTCAGGAGCAAGTTTTTTACTGGAGGTCCTATCAGGTAAAGATAAGGGAAGCATTCCAAGAGGGTTTTTAGTTTCATTCTGGATAGGGCAAGTCCTGGAAGTCTGGAGAGAGGGTTGGGGGAGGCTAGGGTAAGGATGGGTAAGGAGTCTGGTTGGAGTTATAGTATGTGGTTTGGAAGGCAAAAGTGGCGTGAAATGAGCATTTGTTGCCAGAAGGAACAATTCCAAATCCACTGAATTCATTTCCGGGATCATATGATCCTGGGACTAGCCATGGCTTAAAGTGCATTGCACGTCTGTCAGTCTCTACCTTTCCCTTCACGTAATTAGGCCCAGCAAATCCTGGGCGTGGAGTATAAAACCGGGATCCTGAGCTCCCCTCCACATCTCGAGTGGAGATATAATGAAGGGAGTGATATAATGTGTGTGATATAATGAAGGGAGCTCCAGCTTAGAAACCAGACAAACTTGGGCTCTAACCTTTGTACCCCACTTAGGACCTGAGACCGTGGACAACTCAATCACCCCATCTGTCTGAACCTTAGCTCCCAGCACTGAAAATGGGGACAGTCGCTGGCGAGAATCTAAAAGGCCTGATTGCTGTCCTCTGAGTGGTGAACGAACCTCAAGGTTAAAACTCCGCCTTCTGGGATCCGCTACACCCAGACCTATTCTCTGCGGGGGCTTCCCAGTCCCGCCGGATCCGGCAGGAGGCAGCAGACCCCAGCACGCCTGTAGAGCCAGAGCGGAAAGCCGGGCAGAAAGAGCAAGCGGCGGAGGAACCGAATGGCCTCGGGGTCCGCAGCCTGTGCGGGGCACGCCGGGCAGAAGCGAGGGTAAGCCTTGGCGCATGCGCGCCGCGGGACCGGCACCGCCCCGAACCAGCAGTCTCTGCCAGGGCGGGGAGGTAGCGCGCAGAATCAGGAGGTGCTGGCAGCGGGGACCGCTTCCGGACACCAGGTACGAGGCTAGCCCGAGGCTGGCTCCCGATTTTTCTCTTTTGAGCCGCGGGGAGGGCTCGGGGCTGCAGGTGAGCTGTACACCTCGCAGTTGAGAACTTCCTCTCCTGAATTTTCTTGTAAAGGCCCAGATCTGAGCAAAGATGCTAATGACCTGGGGAGGATTTTGCAGGAGATGGGGGCTGCTTCTTCCAAGCATCGCTTCTCTCCGTCTCGTGGGAATTCCCGGAATGTCTTCCTTCCGCGGCCCTGAATCTCCCACCTGTCCTCCTTCCGACCTTCCTGGAACTGGGGAGAGGCGGGGAAGGGATGGGGTTCTCTGACCATGGCAAAAACGCTTGGCAGTTTAACCTTGCTAGTACCACCCAGCCTTCATTCGAAAATGGTCTTTCGAGCCCTCAAGGAGTACAAAGGTAGGTAGTTTATTATACAGTAGCTTACGGAAAATCTCTTAGTGGGTCCCCCAAATTTTGGAGGGCAAGGCAGGGCCCTGTCACCTGGTTTCATACGCGGTGCAGTAAATCACTTTTGCTGCATTGCACGCAAGACGCTTTCTGGCCTCTCCAAGCACTGAGGTAGTGTTTTCAGTGAGAGCCTGTGAAGCAAGGCGCCCATCAGCGCCTACTTCCATTACTTCCCTGTGTGGTTCTGGTCATGTGGTCCTGCCATGGACATGGAGCAAGAGGGATGTTTGCTTTTTGTCTGCAATTTCTCTCTGTATTCAGAAACTTCCTGCAAGGTTTGGGAATAGGTGTATGTATTTTGCCTCCTTGGAATACTCAGCTCAGTAAGGAGATTAAGGGAACAGACTGTTGCCTGGCAGTAGAGCTATACTGAGGGTTGACCAGTTACAGAATGTCTTCCTTCAGGCAAAAGTTGTTCCTTTGGTTCATTCAACAAGTATTTCTGCACACTCTGCCTTGTGCGTGGCCATGAGCTTGGTGATGTGGGGAGGACAAAGGTGAACTGAATTTGAGCTTAGCCCCGGAGGAGCATGGCAGGGACAGGAGGTAGGGAGGGGAGCTCAATGTAAGTAACTCGATGCCAGGTAGAAGGGGTGGGGCCCCAGGAGAGGGTCAGAAGAAGACTGGGAGCTCAGAGGACAAAGAAGAATCAGCCTTTTACATCAGGTGGCCAGCTTAAGGAGAAAATTAGGTTCCCAAATTACTACCTGATGATGAGTGATCTCATAAGCTTCCGATCTGTGTGTAGAGGTGTTTTCCTCACTGTGTGTCAGGCATCTTAGACTAGGTCTCAGGTAGGTCCCACCATTCCTGGATTCCTCCCTCCGCCTGCTACCACATGCCTGCTGGTCCAGTGCTCCCTATCTCCGGGAGGAGCATCAATGCCCCCCCCCCCCCGCCTCCCACCTCTTCTTCCTGGTGTGCCAAACCAGAGACCTAGACGTGAGTCATCTCTGAATCATCCCTCCCCTGGACTCCCCACATCCAGGCTTATTGATTCTGTTTCCTGAATGTCTCTCAGAGCTGACCCACCCTCCTTGCCGTTGCTCCAGGCCAGGCCACCACCGGCTCTGGCTTAGCTCAGCTTCCTGCTTCACTTCATCCCATCTCCCGATACCACTGCAAGGAAGCACTGGCTGGAATTAAATCTGGTGGAGAGACTCCCTTCGGTCCTCCCTACTGCCCTTGAGACAGAACCCAGCCTCCCTTTACAGCACTCAGAAGTGTCCTGGCCCTGTCTTTTTCCCCAGGCCCATGTCTTCACAGCTTCCCTACTCACCTGTCCATTTTGAGAACAGGCCATGCTTTCTCATGCCACTAGGCTTTTGCACACGTTCTCCCTGCTGCCTAGAACACATCCTTCCTGGCCACCCTCTTCGCTCGGCTTACTCCTCCTCTCCCCAAGATCCCAGCCGGGACCCTGTCTGCTCTAGGAATCCTCCCTTAGGCTCACAAGTCACCGTAGGCTCCACTTCTTGATATGGTGCCTGTGCATCTCCTCATAGGGCTCATCCACACATCTTTCTCCTCTGCTGTGCTATACTAAAAGGCCAAAGCCAAGTCGAAGGACTTTCCATGCCTTCCTGCTGCCTTGCACAAAGAAGACGTGCAGGGGTGCCTGGGTGGCTTCGTTGGTTAAGCATCTGCCTTCTGTTCAGGTCATGATCCCGGGATCCTGGGATCAAGCCCCACATCGGGCTTCCTGCTGAGCAGGCAGCCTGCTTCTCCCTGCCACTCCCCGGCTTGTGCTCTCTCTCTGTGTCAAAGAATTAAATAAAATATTTTCCTAAAAAAGAAGACATTCAATAAATAGTTGTTAAATGTAGTTGAGCATAAGCTGTAACATTATGGGTTGATTCACTGAGTGCCTGAGTCATAAATTCACTCCATCTCTGTTGTTTTCTCAGCAAGCTGGCACAGTTATCGCCTCACACATGTCAAGCTTAAAAATGGGTATAGGGGGGACGCCTGGGTGGCTCAGTTGGTTAAGCAGCTGCCTTCGGCTCAGGTCATGATCCCAGCGTGCTGGGATCGAGTCCCACATCGGGCTCCTTGCTCGTCAGGGAGCCTGCTTCTCCCTCTGCCTCTGCCTGCCATTCTGTCTGCCTGTGCTCGCTCTCTCTCCCTCTCTCTCTCTGACAAATAAATAAATAAAATCTTAAAAAAAAAAATGGGTATAGGGTGAAAGAGAAGAACAATCATTATTCAAGCAGCTAGTATTTGAAGAGTGCCCAGTACATGCAGTCCCTGTTGTAAGCACTCTTCAGTATTACCTCATTTAATCGCCACAACCCTGTGAGGTAATTTTATCATTATCCGTATTTTACAGATGGAGAGACTGAGTTGCAGAGAGTTTAGGGACCACGCACAATGTTACATAGCTAGCAGGCAGTGGCAGCAGGCTTGGAGCCCAGCATACACTGTGGAATTCGATTAAGTCTTTGGGAACAACCGTAGGTCAGACGGACCATGAGAAGCTGACAGGGCTGAAGATGGAAGGCATGCAGTGTGGTCACAGCTTGAAGCTGTGAGACCAATGGAGGTGACTGATCTAGAACTTTACAGATCTGAGAGACATGAGTTTTATTTGCATATAGATATAGAAGCGGCCCTGGGAATCAGAAATTAATTAGAAAGCTGCAAGGAACTTTAGGGTTCATCTCATCTACTCCCCTCACTTTGGGGGGGAGTCAGTGTCAGGGATGGGGCATGAGTCAAGGCCCAACAGCCTGCCACTGACCAGTACCCATGTCTCCAGCCTGTAGCCAGCACACTTTCTCCTGCATCTTACGGATTCCTGGGTAGGATTTTCATGGAACTTCTCACCCCTAGGTCTATATTTCAACTGCTGCTATGAGACACATAGGATATTCTCATCACTCACGTGATTTTATGCCAGGAGCTTCGTTGTATTCATCAGTGATTTGCTGTTGATTAAGCATGCGTGTTTCCGGCTGAGCTTGAAATTAATCTCTGTAATTCCGTGGAATACATACCATTTTTGTATTACCTATGCTCCCCCCAGTTCTTTTTATGTTGTAAAACTTGTCCCTTCACCCAGTAGTAGAATTGCAACCTTGCCAATGGACCTGATCGGTTTCGGTTATGCGGCCCTTGTGACATTTGGAAGCATCTTGGGATATAAGCGGAGAGGTAAGCCTTAACTGTGTTTTTCATCCAAGGGCCTTGGTAGGGCATTGGCGGTTGTGCTAAGGTCATCTGAGGGTTTCAAGTTGGTGCAGCCACTTTGGAAAACAGTGTGGAGATTCCTTAAAAAATTAAAAATAGAGCTACCCTATGACTCTGCAATTGCACTGCTGGGTATTTACCCCAAAGATATAGTGAAAAGAAGGGCCATCTGTACCCCAGTGTTCATAGCAGCAATGGCCACAATCACTAAGCTGTGGAAAGAGCCCAGATGCCCTTCAACAGACGAATGGATAAGGAAGATGTGGTCCATATATACAATGGAGTATGATGCCTCCATCAGAAAGGATGAATACCCAACTTTTGTATCAACATGGACGGGACTGGAGGAGATTATGCTGAGTGAAATAAGTCAAGCAGAGAGAGTCAATTATCGTATGGTTTCGCTTATTTGTGGAGTATAAAGAATAACATGGAGGACATGGGAGAAAGAGAGAAGTGAGTTGGGGGAAATTGGAGGGGAAGAAGAACCATGAGAGACTGTGGACTCTGAGAAACAAGCTGAAAGTTTTGGAGAGGAGAGGGGTGGGGGGTTGGGTGATTCTGGTGGTGGGTATTATGGAGGGCACTTATTGCATGAAGCATTGGGTGTGGTGTATAAACAATGAGTCTTGGAACACTTGGAAGATCATCTGAAAAAATAAATTTAATTTTTTAAAAATGTAAAAAAAAAAAAAAAAAGGATCATCTGAGGGTTTGTAAATAAGACAGGAAGCTGAAGAGGTCCTAGAGGTAACCGAGGACCAGCATGTCTTGCATGGAAGGGAGTTGTAGAGGGCAGGGGGCTGGGTATGACGGAGCAACCCAACCCAGCTGTCTGGGTCTCTCTTCACCTGTCATTATCAACTGTGTAATTAATTGACTTAACCTCCTCAGGGCTACTCGCTTATTATCAAATGAGGATTTTTATTTGTTTACATACTCCTAGTATCAAAAACTGAATTATGTTGATACAGTGTTTTGCAAAGGAAAATTTGTTAAATGCTTAGATATCTTCTCAGAGATTGTCTCTTCATCTATATCCAAAAGAGGAGAGAAAAAAAAAACAGTTGATGAGTTTTCATGCAAAAAAATGAAAGGTTCTGTTTGTGACATTGGTAGGCTGCAACTTGAGTGAAAAAGCCAGGTCTACATAGGTATTAGAGGGACCCCTTATTTAGCGATTGCTAAGAAGTCCAAGGCCAGAAACACAGGTCTCTGTAGGGACTGAGGGGTAGCAGGTTAAAACAGAGTATTTTTTTTCATTCTACAATGTTTACTTCTTTTATTTTTTTTTATAATTTTTTATTTTTATAAGCATATAATGTATTATTAGCCCCAGGGGTACAGGTCTGTGAATTGCCAGGTTTACATACTTCACAGCACTCACCATAGCACATACCTTCCCAGATGTCCATAAATCCCCCCCACCTCCCCCCACAACCCTCAGTTTGTTTTGTGAGATTAAGAGTCTCTTATGGTTAAAACAGAGTATTTTCTAAGATTCCTGAGAACCTTTAATTCACTTGGACTTTTGTCTGTTGCTCTTATGTTCTTTCTCAATGGGTGTAGCATATGTATTCGATGGAAGGCACCATTGTGCCATCATATATTTTGGTGCCATCATTTTGATGGCACCAAAATATATGATGGCTCAGCTGCACAATATGGTCCCTTGGCCTCCTGAACAATATGGTCCCTCCTCCTGTAGGAGCCCCCAACTGTGTGATCCTGGAAGCCCCTGGAGGCATATGTTCACAAAGAAGCCCACTCCCCTGTAATGTGGGTTAAGAGCACAAGCCACAGCATTAGACTTTCCTAAATTCTGCTCGTTACATTACTCCTTACTAGCTCGGGTACTCATGTGAGTTGTTTTAATTTCAATTCCCCATTTGTATGTTGATCAGTTAGGATTAAATAAGATAATGCATGTAACACATTTCACATAGTGCCTGGCTGGAAGAAGGTCTTGATATTCTTGTTTCTGCTGCTACTCCCTGCCAGGGGGAGAGTCTGTGGGCCAGTGAGGCAAAATACCTTTTTCTGGTTTTGTATTCTATATTCTTAGCTGCTTCTGGCCCCAGTGTCTTAGAGCTTTTGTATAAAGTGAATCAGTTCTTTCTGTTTTTACTTAAAACTTCCCTAGACATGAATCCCCTAGAGTTCGGCCCGGAGACCCTTCACGGGACAGTTACTGAGAACAGTGTTGAGTAGGTTGAAGATGTGATGTCAGGATGATGTTTGGTAAGAGGACAAGTATATCTGAATCCTGTACAAGACCAAGACCAAGACCAAGGGCCGGACATAGTTGGGTCAGAGTGCGGGGCTGATAGATTTCTTCTCTTGCTGGGAGCAGACAAAGGGGAGAGAGGCAGCACAGCGGCACCAAGTTCTAAGTTCACCCCTCTCCCACACAGGTCCCCAGAAAAGTGCATACCCAAGTAGACACTATGATTTTGAGGCTTTTTCTGAGCCAAGTAGCCAGTGCCCAAAGCCCAAGATGGGCAGGAAGCTCTCTTGGCCTTCTCCTGTACCAGGGCAGAACCTGGCTACCTACCTTCTACTCCAGTTCAAGGTCAGGGCACAGCAGCCCCTCCGGAGAGGAAGAGGGGAACAGGAGAGCAGGTGTCTTGCTCTGAGGGAGAGAGGCCCTCATGGGCACCTCCCAACTCCTTTGAAAACCCCATTGAAACTCCTTGAGACTGGCCCAGCCAGGTTGGGTCTTGAAGGAGGGGTTGCGGGGCACAGCTTGGCACTTTTTTCTTTTTTGGTAGCCCCACTATAGACTGAGCTTTTTTGCAGGATCTGGCTCCCTTCCACGAGCCATAGCCTTCTTACAGCGTAGAGCCTGCCCATCCTCACTGTTTGCTCTCTGACCTCGGCAAAACTGGGGTGCAGCTGCTTCCCCTGCCTGCACATCCGTCAGATGGGGAGGGTCCCAGCATTGCAGAACTCATCAGGGTGTACAGAAAAGAGTCGAGGTCCCTAAGTGAGAGACACCTTAATTAAGGTGACCTAGTCATGCGTTCCAGAAAATGCTTCAATCCCCTTGGCTGTTTTCTAATCTGCCGTCTTCAGCTAAACATGACCCATTTAACAGGGAGTGCCCGGGCCTGCATTTTGTCAGCGTTTATCAAGTGCTGACAAGTACCCAGCACTGGGTCAGGCCCTGGAAGACAGCAGTGAGCAAAAAGAGATGGTGCTTGCAAGCAAGTCAGGGGGCTGACCTTAAATACGCGGACAGGTGCGCAAATACAGGATGGCGAATCGTGGGAGGCTCTGATGGGGCCCCTCATTCAGAGTGGTGTGTCAGAGGAGATGTCTCTAGGAGCTGACCCTTATAGAGACAGGTGCGCTGCAGTTGGCCAGCCGGACAGGGCGGGGAACAGCATGTCTAGAAGCCATGAAGAATAAAGACTTCAGGGACCTGATCGAAGCCAAGAAGCCAAGAAGCCAAGGCTCCCCATAATCGAGTGGACTTGGGTTTTTCTCTAAGTGCAGTAGGAAGCATTGACAGTTTTTAATCAGCGGAGTGACCAGTCTGGATGTATGATTTTAGAAGACCGTGTTGCCGTGTTTGCAGAATAGATTTGGGGGGAGGGAGGAACGACGAGGAATTTAACGTTCTCTCCAACTGTAACATTCTAAGCCTTTGTGTATTTGACGTCGATGGTATTACTAACACTGTTTTGCAACTGACAAAACTCAGAGACTAAATGCCTTAGCCAAAGTCCTTCGGGCAACAAATGGAAGAATTAGGACTAGAACTCAGCTTGTGTGTCTTCTCATTCAGAATGCTGCTGTGTGTGTGCGCGCACATTGCTGCAATGGTTTTTAACCCTGGTTACCATCTGAATTTCCTATAGATATTTAAAACATAGGGATGCCTTGGCCCTACCCTGAGGGATTCCAATCTGATAGATTATAAATAGAGTGAGCTCCATGAAGCACTGACTCTGTGTGTGTGTGTGTGTGTGTGTGTGTGTGTGTCTGTCTGTCTGTCTGTCTTTCTTGTGCACAATGTCCCAGTCATGAGGCCCATTGCCGGTGGGCCGGAAGTGCTTGGTGTTGATCACCGTGCCCTGGGGCTGTGGATGAATGGACTGAGGGCGGGAGAGCACTGGGTGGGAGGCTACTGGCTCTTCCCATTTCTCAGTACAGTCCCCATTCATCCCTGAGTCCTGACATCCCGAGGCTGGAAGCTTTGTTAATTATTCGGGACAGAACCATTGCTTGCTTTGCATGGGACTTCTCTTTCTACCTCTATGAGCTAGAATACCATTGCATCCTATTATTATCACAGCCTGAGTAAAAAGAGGGAGGCAAGGAGAAGAGGGGGGAAGAAAAGGACAGAGACAGGTGTAAAGAAGTCAACCGATTGTCTAGGGTCATGCAATCAAGGTCAGAACCGCTACCACCAGGCAGGCTTTCATATTCACTCAAGCCGTATCTAACCCTGGCATTGCAATGCATTCCGGGTTCAGCAGGGACCAGTCATATTAGAAATTACATATTAGAATTACATATTACAATTACAAATTACAAATTACATATTAGAAATTACATATCTGCCTCTTCTGTCCATGAAGAGGCAGATATGTAATTTGGCTTTGTCTAGTTACAGTGCCCACTTAGATATGCATTCAAAGGTGCATGTATCATTCTTGAAAGAAAGGAAGGAATTCCTTTCATTTGGGGATTCTCTCTCTGAGCCCTTTTTATTCCCCCCAGGTGGTGTTCCATCTTTGATCGCTGGTCTTTTTGTTGGATTTTTGGCTGGCTATGGAGCCTACCGTGTCTCCAATGACAAGCGAGATGTCAAACTGTCATTGTGTAAGTAAGACATTTTTTCCAGTTATAAAGGGTCGAACCTTGGGAGTGACTTTTTTGATACTCTGTACTAGGTATACTGGAAAACGTGCAGTCATGTGGTAAGTAGATAAGCATGTGTGGAGACCGAACATAATTCTTGTTCCTTTCTAGACTGACCCACACTCAAAAACAAGGATATTGCTCCCAGGCCTTCAGATACAGAAGCATGTTTCTATGAAAATTATTACTAGAAAAATAAAATTTTAAGGAATTATGTCCAGATTTTCTGCTAATACCCTTAAGTGCCTATTAGCATAGTTTTTGTGTTGCTATTAAAATACCAAACAAGACAGCCTCGCGTTATTTTATTTAATTCACAAGCAGCTTTTAGATCCTGTTTTACCCTAGGACTCAATCTAGAAAACCAAGGCTGACCTTTTTTTTAGCTTCTTCCCTTGTCGGGCTTAGCAGGGGAATGTCCACAGTAAAAATGGAAACCTGTGTGTGTAGGCCCAGGATGCTTGGCTCTCTGTAGTCTAGCCTGAGATCCCGTGAAGGTTTGGGAATTGTTTCCATTTAATTTGATTATTATTCAGAGTGCCCTGCTGGTATGGAAGACAGGACAAATAAAGACAAATTATATCAGTTCGGTCTTCAAGGGAGAGAAAGAGACTTAGTGTTGTATTTTTTTCCCTTGACTTGTTTGAAATAGGAGCTAGGGATAGTTTTTAATAATGAAATTGTGTCAACAGAAGAAACATATCAGCAAGATGTGGATATTTGGGCTTTTTATTCACATGCATTTAAGTAGTTCACGTGTGTTTATTGTCCGTCATTTTGTTCTTTATATCAGCAAGTGATTTTTCCTTGAAAGCTGTTCTGAAATTGCGACATCGGCATCCGCATCTCTTCCATAAAACATTCTCTCTCCATACTGGGTCAGCTCCTCAAAGGCTGGCGGGACGCTTCTGAGTGTAATATTATTGCCCAGACTGTTCTTACTTAGCCTCCGGGCATCCATTTCCCAAAATGCAGTACTGCATATTACAATCAATCAGCCTTTTTTCCTAGTATTTTTTTACTCATCAGGTCTTACTTAAAAGACTCTGATTATTTTCTTTACTTTCACTTAAATGAGCATTTATTGGCTGTCTCCTGTGGGTCCAGACAGACTCCCCAGAGTTTGTGAGGAAAGCTGAAGAAGACAGAGTCCTAGCCTTCCAGGAGTTTCTACAAACAGAAATTTAAGTTAGACAAAGATTTTTTCTTCTGAAGATATTTCAGGAGTGGATTTTAACATGTTGCTTACTCAGAAACCTTTTTGATAAGCTAGTTTATAAAGTCTTTTAAGAGAACATTTTATCTTTTTAAGAAGATAGCAATTTAATACTTATACATAATAGCTGTTATATTAGCAAGCTGAAACAATGTCTCTTTCTCTTTTTTTTTTTTTTTTTTTTCATGAGCAAGCATTGATAATGTGTTTGAAACTCTGGTTCATGCATTGGTTGGGTTTTTAGTTACAGCTTTCTTCCTGGCCACCATAATGGGTGTGAAGTATAAGAGATCTAAGAAAATCATGCCAGCTGGGCTGGTTGCAGGTTTAAGGTAAGAAACACTATTTTTCTGTACTTTTTCTTCTGCCATCATTTAATGTGGACTTTTTGGCAAGAGTCCGTTTTAACTTGAAAAGGTCAACGTGATTTTTGTTAGAGTAAGCATGACTATAAAACCTTAAAGTATCATGCCTGCGGTCCATCTTTGGTATTGATGTCCCCAGGAACATTTTTGTGGAATACATGGAGTGTTGCTATAGTATCTGACTGCATGTACTCACGTTTTTTAGAATAAAGAACTGAATTCAGCCTTTTTTCCTCAAGATTTACTCATCTGAAACAGTAAATGTATTCATTTAAATCTGATACTCAGTCTCTCTTAGAGCATTGGACAAAGTGATAGCCTGCTACAATTCTTTGAGTTTTCAAGGGAGGACAGTTAATATTTTTTAAAAAAATAAAGAGGGAGCCTCCGATTTCTCTTAATTTGATCCCAGTAATTCTATCCATGAGATTAAGCATATTACCACGTACAAATTTATAGTGACATTTTTAGTTCTTCCTGGAGGCAGCCTTTATATGTTGAAAGCCTTAAAGTTGTTTACTTCCTTTGCTACACATTTTTACTTTTTGGAATGTATTCCAAAGAAATAATGAAATGTATAGAAAGGCTGATGTTTATTGCAACTTTATTTCTAATGGAACACATGATAAACTGAAAAATTAGAAACAACCTAAAAACTCATCAGTAAGGAAATGTTTCAATAAGGCTTTTGTCCACTTAATGAAATATTGAACAGCAATTACATGACACATTTTCAAAAACTATTTAGTGACATTAGAACATCTTAATGATATAGTGGGAGATAAAAACAAATAACCAAATCTGAGTGTGATCTCAGAAGTTTGTGTATAAAAAACCAAGATAGGAAAGAGATGCTTCAGACTTTAATAGTGTTTATCACTGGTTGATAATGCAATGAGTAAATTTCTCCATTCTACTTTCCTTTAGAATTTTCTCATGTGGCTGTGTATTACGTTTATGACTTGGTGGGAGGGGGCATGAGGGTCAGGGAGGACTGTGACTACAAAGGACTCTTTTCCAGTTATAGCTGTGTTCTAAAAATGATCTTGGTGATAGAAGGAATCAGAAGTAGGGTTTATGGGTCAAGAAGAACAAGACCCCAGTCGGTGGAAAGTAGCTGAGATTATAATGATAACACCCCAGAATTGCTCCTTGCTTCTTATTTTTAAGCCACTTGTCCTTACTAGCTTATGAAAGGTTTGTGTTCCTCTCCAAACCTTTCTCTTACAAAGGTTCACCTCGGATTTTCAGAATCATGAGTTCTGATTTTGCTCAGTCAATCAGCATTTTTAACCAGGTCTGGGAAGTTCCAGTAAAGGGATAATTACGGAGATCACCCCTGCTCCAGGAGAAGCGAGCATGTTGGAAGCCAAAGTTTAGTAATAGTACGGGTTAGGTGAACATATGAACCTCTGTCTTATGCCACATAAGCATGACCCGTTCTTTGCCTTTTATTTTAATCCAGCCTCATGATGATTCTGAGACTTATCTTACTGCTGCTCTGAGAATCCAGAGGAACTGAAGACTAAATTCATATGATTCTACTGTAACGGGCAGAGCATACACTTTGGATTTAAAAGATAAACTTCAAGGTGGAATATTACGTGTCTTATTTTACATTACAAACAACAGAAACGCTCCAAAATGAACACCAGTTTGAGGGATTTTTTTTTAAAACCGAAAACTCAACTGTTTTCTACTTGTCAGATAATGGTCTCGTTAAAGATATTCAATAAATCATTATACATGCTTTCAGTTACCATGTCTACTTTTATATATGTAAGGGTTTGGTTGTTTTTTTTTTTTCTTTTGACAATTCGAAATACTCCTTTCTGAAGTTTAAATGAAACTGTAAGTTCCCAGATAATGGAATGCAAGAAGTGACCTTCACAAAAGATGCTGATGTAACTGCTTGTCCTTTGTGTTATATTAGAAATTATAGTTCTTGCATTTTAATTTTATTGCTGCCAGTTTTATTTTCCCCTTTAAAAAAACCTCTATTCTCAGTGCTGTCTCCGTACTAACAATCTATTCAGTATTCAAATAAAATGCATTCTGTTTTAAACCCGTTTCTCTCATTTTAGTGTCCTCTCTCTATACGCGAATCATGTTCAACATTTAGATGTTCGATTATTCAAGAAAGAGACTGGGAGCTCTTCCTCCACAGCAGGTGTCCTCCCTTGCTGGAACAGTAAGAATTCTGAAACAAAAATGATTTTGCCCATTTTGTCCCAAATCACCACTTCATTTTTAGGTAGAGTTAGGACACTGTCCACAGCATTTACTTTTAGGCCCCAGACTAAACGTCAAGAGACCTGACTTCGAGCCCAGTTCTCCCACTGACTGGTTATAGGTTCTTTGAAAGGTCCTTTATTCTTTCTGGGTCTCAGTTTCTCATCCTTAAGGAGGAATTGGGAGTAAACGGTTTGATGAGATCCCTTAAAGCTCTAAAAAGCTGCCATGTTGATCCCGTTGCCTCTACCCCATGGTGTTGGATTACAAACCCATTCTTTATATGAAGTGGTGGGTGGAGCCCCAACTGGTACTATTGTGTTCAGTTTCTTTTCCCAGCCGACTTTCAAGGATGGCATTAGGCTTCCAGTGATACATAATTCAATTAAGGGAAGGAAGGAATAAAGAAAGAACTTACCAGTTTAACCAAATAGAAACCCCAGACTATGATTATAGTTTGAAAAAAGTATAAAAGTAGAAACTAAATGTGAAATTGATTATAAAAATATATGCCATATCTGTAAAATTACTCTAGTGATTGAAAGTTAGAAACTAGGGGTGCCTGGGTGGCTCAGTGGGTTAAGCCTCTGCCTTTGGCTCAGGTCATGATCTCAGGGTCCTGGGTTAGAGTCCCACAGGGGCTGCTCAGCAGGGAGCCTGCTTCTCCTTCGGCTTCTGCCTCTCACCCCAACTCATGTTTTTTCTCTCTCTCTTTCTCTCTCCTGCTAATAAATAAAATCTTTCAAAAATAAAATTAAATAAAATCTAAAAAAAAGAATAATAAGAAACTAGCTTGAAGCTATGCCCTGTTCTGGACTTTTTCCAAAAGGACGTGGAAGTGAGTGGCAGTATTTATATTTGTGGGGTGTTTTGTTTTTTAAAGAAGCCCTTGAGATCTGTTGACTTACTTACAATTTTACTCTTTTGCAAAAAGTAGAATGCAGAAGAATCTTTATTTGGATGGTTCTGATTTATTGGTGTTCTATTGTTTTATGGAAAAGAGTTGTCCGATTTACAAAGTATTTGGTAGTTTATTTCCTTTTGCTTATTATTTTATTAAAGTGGCCTGATGGTATTGCTCTAGGCACTGCTGTGAAAGCAAAGTGAAACATTTATGAGTTCTTGAGAACTCTTTGCTAATACTTGGCTACTATAGTGCCCATGTTTTTGAGAAACATGCCACATTCAAATTTGAAGATGTTCTTCACGGTCTCAATGGAAACTTCATCTAGTGGAGGCTTCCTTTGGCTTCCAGGCTGCAGAAATTTGTGAATTGTGGGAATGTAGCTGATTCTGGCCTTGAATTCCTAAAATGCAGAAGTATGCTATCCATGAGAAGAGAATATGGCAAAACAGACAAAATATAAATGATGCATATTTTTGCATGTGACAGAAAGTGTGTAAAAATTATATTCCTTATAGCTGGTAGGAGCAGGGGATAAAATGGAGTTTTCATTCATCGTGTGGCTTTGTGAAGCAATACTACCCTCATACAAACCAAGTTAGCAATATTTCTCAAGAACCACAAAAATGTTCATAGACTGTAATCACGTGACCCCATTTTTCAGACTGCATCCTAATGATACCATCTTAAATGTGGAAAAATGTATTCCCATGAAGGTGCTGTTGTAACATTATTCATAAACATAAATATTCCAGAGAATCCTAATGAATAATTAATAAATAGAAGTCCTTATGTCATGAGGATTTTTCCATGTCATTCTGTAATCTTGGAAAATACACCTTTAGGTGTTGCATACAATTCTACCCAATGGATGGGTCTTCATTTATGTAGACCCTTTTCAAGTACTGAATATTTCAATTGTTTATGATTTTCAGCATTTAAAATAAGGTTATTCTGAACACAGCACATAGAATTTTATATAATCATGAGATTTTTAAACAATAGAAGATCATGTTGTATCCAAATGAGGTAGACTACATAAAAATACCAAAACATGCTTAAAGCATAAGGTAAAGTGGGAAATTGTGGCTGCAGAATTACCCCAACTTGAACAACTACTATTTTAAAGAAGCATATTTTTAAAAGGTTAGAAAGGAATCCATCAACACAGCCATGGGATCAGGCCGAGGGTAGCATCCGGGTCCCAACCCCTGCTGACCATATAGCTTGAGGCAAAGTTATTGCACCTCCTGGAGCCTTGTTTCCTATCCATTTTGAGAATGGAATAACATCAGTGAGATATTGTGCCTTTAGTGTTTGTTACAATGCTCGCCACATAAGAGTGTAGTTGATGGTTATGGTTATTGTTAAATAGTGACTGTGTTAGGATGGTAATATCCTAAATGTTTTCTGTCATCTTATCAAGATTCTGCTACATCAGGGCAAAACCTTCGAGACTGAAAGCCTGTCAGAAGTCAGCCTCAGATCCCCATGCTGGCCCAGATGGCCCTCATCAGCTTTCCTATTCCACTTTATTTTTAAACTTGCTACCTTATATCGACGTTATAATCTATGTGCTTGTTTCACCCACTAGATGTGTTCCTTGAGGGCATCTTTGTGTCTTTCGGGCAGGTCTTGGCATAAAGCAGTTAGTGGGTTCTTCAGTCATAATGAATGACTGAATGAAGGGATAAGTGAATGATACAAATTCACCCTTCCTGCAGTTCTTGGGAGTTATTTGGGTAGCACTACCTGTAGCAGAGGGAAGCCTGCTAGGACATTGGCTTTGCACTCTTCCGCCATTAAGATGACTTCTAGGAGCTGTATATCAGCCCAGCTCAGCCGATCGCCCACGAGGAAATCTTGCCCATGGTCTCTGAGTGCCTACAGGATAGTTGAGAAGAAGGTAGAGGATTTAGGAGCACACCTAGCAGATGACTTAAAGTCAGGGCGATTTGGCAGAAAGTCTTCCGGACGTTTAGAGACCTGGCTCCTAATCTTGGCCTCTGGCTAGCTGTGTGAGCACATATGAATCCCATCTCTGAGGGTTTCAGCTTGTTCATCAAAAGAGGTGGGATAAGGGCACTTGGGTGGCTCAGGCGGTTAAGCGCCTGCTTTCTGCTCAGGTCATGGTCCCAGGGTCCTGGGATCAGGTCCCTCATCAGGCTCCTTGTTCGGCGGGGAGCCTGCTCCTCCCTCTGCCTGCCGCTCTCCCTGCTTGTGCCCTCTCTCTGATAAATAAATAAAATCTTAAAAAAAAAAAAAAAGATGTGGGACAGCCTGAATCCTCCTGAGTTTTCTGAACCCCAGAAACAGCCTAATTCCACACACCTATGTCTTCTTTTCATTACATCCCCTGTACCTATTCTATGAAACTTTATAGAATAATTTTACCCCCACAGCCAGGATTGGAGTTCCTCCCAGGTCTGGGGTGATGATTCTCTACTCACACCATTTGAGGTCAGGATTCTTAGTAGGGTGCTGCTTTTTGTGGGAGAACATCGTGCTCACAGGGACCCACGCCTCATTTCTGTAAGCAGATTTTCTTCTAATAGGGCTCTGAGTTAGAGGTCGCCTTGAGTCACAATCAATTGAATGTAAAGGTTGGAGTAGAAGGTCACTACGGTATTGTCTAGCCCTCAAACTCTGTGACTTTGTGGCACTTGGATGTGGGATGAGGAGGTAGAGAGACCTGAGTAGAGGCCCCAGTGTGGTGAGTTGTGCACCATCAGGCAAACCTTGCTTCGTCTACAAAATGGGGATAACAATGACACATCTTTCCTGGAGTTAAAGGATGACACAGAGTCATGCATGCAAAATGCATGGCACGGTGCTTAGCACAGAGTAAGCACTTAGCAGAAGTGAACCATCAGGTGATTAGCTCTGTTGTGGTGATGATGACGACGATGATGATGATAACTGTTTTTAGCCACAAGAGAACACTCTGTACTTCATAGTATCTCACAACAAAAACTTAAGCCTTTGGGAATAGTGATGTTAAACATTCATTCCATTGTCGATATTGGTAAAACTACAAGATAAAAATCGCTTAAGTGGCGCCTGGGTGGCTCAGTGGGTTAAGCCTCTGCCTTTGGCTCAGGTTATGATCCCAGAGTCCTGGGATCAAGCCCCGCGTCGGGCTCTCTGCTCAGCGGGGAGCCTGCTTCCTCCTCTCTCTCTGCCTGCCTCTCTGCCTACTTGTGATCTCTGTTTGTCAAATAAATAAATAAAATCTTCAAAAAAAATGCAGAGACAGTGAAAAGTAGTACTATTTGGGGAAAAATTGTTTTCTTAACATTTTCAGTATTGTGTAGAATTCTGATAAGCCTTATAAAGTCCCCTGAGCCTTGGTACTATGAAGTGTATTTTATAAATAATATCCATCCTTTCCCCTCACTCTCCCTCTCTAATTAGTGTGGGGGTTTTTTTCCCCCATAGAATCATCTTGATAAGACTCGGTTTTTACTCCAGAATTAAATCAAGCAACTGAAATTCTGTCAGCACTAGAACCACAAATTTTGCTGAAGTTATCCATGAAATCCTTTAGAAAAAGAACAAAATGTAGAAGACCGGGGTGCGAGGAAGAAGGGCAGACTTGTTTTGTAACTGCAATGGAGGGAAAAGTTTTGCTTTCACAAAGTGTTTTTGGGATCTTTCATCCACTGAAGTTCTTTACTTTGAGGTTATTGAAGTTCTCTACTCAGAGTTTATTGCTTTTTCTCCCCCTTGATCCAAGTCACAGGGCAAGACAGAAGTTTGTCACTTACCTTCTCATAGGGAAGAATCTTGTAGTGGCTTTTTCAAGGATGTATTCAAGATTCATCTCCTTTTCTCCAGGCAGGGAGAGTGGAAAGAACATAATCATGTCGCTCAGGTCTCTCAAGCCCTCTACATACATGTCAATCCTAGAGAAGGGTCCATAATTCAAAAGAGTTGCAGATAAAGGAACCATCATTTCAGTAGCCAAAGAAACAAGTTAACGAATGCTGGAGTGCCTCCTGCCTCGTGGCTGGTATCTCAGTGCCCCATGAGTTAAAACCAAGTATTTCTGCCTGCCTGCTCTTCCTCTGAGATCTTAAGATCAATTTGAGAAATAGAAAAATAATAGGACTAAAGTGTGGGAGCAATTATGTGAGTGTGAATATCAACTGTGTGATGTAAGTGCTAATTAAAACACACACAATGTATTAAAATAATCCTAAAGTCATAAATGAGGCAAAGACCATATTTGACTATTTTAAAGTTATAATAACAGTGAAATGGCCCCTGTCTATAAATGTTGGGGAATAGATCACCAGGGACATCTATGCTGCCAACAACTTCTCTGTCTGGATTGAAGGTTCTCAAACTTAGTAGAACAATTCAAGAAGGCACAGGACTGACAGGACAAGTTCCCCCTTGTCACCACTCACATCTCTGTGCCAGAATGAATCGAAAAATAGATTTCATGTTAGACAAGGTACCGTGGCATAGTGAAAAGACTACTGGTCTGGGCACTGGGAAACCACTGTCCTGGTCCAAAGTGAGTCTCCTAATCTTTTGGATCCATAGTTCTTTTAGCTTTAACCTAGAATAGCAATGAGTATCTTGAAATGGCCTGAAATTCTTTGCTACTTCTGCCATTGAGAATAAGTCTCATTCTCTCTTTGAATCTGAATGCGCCTCGGGGACATGCTTGACCAACAGAATGTGGGGAAGTAATTTCTGAGACTTCCGAGACTAGGTCATAAGACGCCTTAAGCTTCCACCTGAGCAGTACAAAATTTCACTCTGAGGGAAGTCAGCCACCTCATCGAAGAAGCTCAAGCTGGTCAAGTCATGTGGAGGAAGAGACATACCCTGCCAGGCCCATTTGTTCCAGCTCTCCCAACCCAGGCACCAGGCATCTGAGAGAAGAACTGCCTGAGAGACCCTGAAAGGGTGCCATCCAGCTGATTCCTGCCGGCTCACAGAACCCTCAGATGTGGTGTCTGCAGCAAATAGCTCAGGTCATGATCTCAGGGTCCTGGGATCGGGCCCCACATCGGGCTCTCTGCTCAGCAGGGAGCCTGCTTCCCCCTGCCTCTCTGCCTACTTGTGATCTCTCTCTCCCTCTGTCAAATAATTAAATTTAAAAAAAAAAAGAAAAGAAAGAGATGTATCGGGTTAATCTGGGTTGTCCAAGAGGTAATAAGGAGTATCAGAGACCACTAGAGTAAGGTCAAACATTCCAGGAGCCACTTCGCTCCCACTGGCCAAGAGTAGGACAATTTGAGCAAAAATAAGAGTAACAACTGAAGTGAATTGAAACGCATCAAAGATGCGTAAAATGAAGAGCCCATAGTGACACTAGAACAATAACAATAATTAATTGGTAGGACACAGATGAACCAACTCATCTGGAAAACTGGTAAACAAAAGTCTACCATGTCTTTCCTAGAGGAAATTGTATTCCAGATAACCAGATGGAAGATGAAGGAAAGTTTTTCTTTATAGAAGTATCCCAGATAATAAATGCAGAAGGAATGATAGCACTGAACACCAATGGCTGTTACTATCATAAAGAAAGGACAAGCAGACATTTTTTGCTTCCTGATTGGGGAATGCACCAATACCTATGAAATAGTGCTGCAAAAACCACTAGAACTTGAGTCTGATAAAACCTCTATATCTAACAACCAAATGACAGGAAACACAGAGACAGAAGAATGGGTTAAACTACACTGCTGGGATGCAATCAGCAGAAATTTGGCAGATTCGGTTAGAAAGCAAGAGAAAGCTTATGTTAAGATTTAAAAATCAAGATCTATTTCAAAAATTTTACTGCTTTAAGCATTTTAAAGTTAAGTTTCTGAAAATATATATACTCTTTAAAACCATGAGAAATTTATTTAACACACACCCCCTTTGGTAAAAGTGGACTTTGTTGTTTACCAACTAATAGTTTTCTAATTCTGTGCAATAATTTGTAATTGAGTGTTGCTGTTTTAAAATTCAGTTAAGACAAGACTGTTTGCTGGTTTGTAGACAGGTCTGCCCATTGCAAAGGGACAAGTGTGTACATGTGAAAATTAAGAATGTGTGGGACACTGGGGGGGGGCGGGCGGCGGGGGCAGGGGAGGGCTATCTGGTGAACCAGAGACTAAGGAGGTGGTTTCCAAAGGCTACTTCCGGAATCAGTTTCCCAACGACCGACTCCAAATTTTGAGTTTGTTCTTGTGATTTACCCTGTGCTTTACTCCCACCTAGTGGAGAGAAACAGAGATTGCAACAGGAAGAGGCAGACTTCCTTCACTGGTTTTTGTCCTTGCTTTGTTCTCAATACAGAATCAGAAAATGAAATAAACTGGGTAATTGGCCATAAATCGATAATTGTTTAAAGTAAATGTGTTCATACGGTTTATTTAACCATTATCTCTCCTTTGATGTGTTAGAGTTTTCCATAATAAGAAATTAAAAAACAAGAAAAGAATTTTCATTCCATCAAGAACTACATAGGATTGCTAACATGACTAAGGGTTAGAATTTCCTTTTTTTTTTTTTTTTTTTTTAATTTCGTTTTAAGTAAGAAGTAGTTGCTGTTACCAGGCTTGTTCCTGTAGGTTCCTTCCGTACAAGTTGCATTTTGCAGCTAGGTATCGTAGGATAGCTCTGGTTTCTACCAAATTCATTCCATCGATTTGGACCATGGGCACTTGTTCATACATCAGGGTTCCACCTTTAAAGGTACAAAGGAAAGTTGGGCTCTTTACTGTCCCCGATGGTAGCAACGGAGTCTTCTTTAACTCTTAAGGTGCTACAGATGGGACTACGTAATTGAATAGGATTAAAATATGTTAGAGACGTCTCCAGAAGGAGAAATATGTATGCATTTATTCACAGAAAGACATGCGGAGGGCAAGACTTGGGGCTGCGTCCTCTGGGAGATACAACAAAGTGCAGAGAAGCTTTCTCTCTAGCCAAGAATGTCCCTTTCTCATCATTATTCTCCATTCCTGTGGCCACCCTGCTGGTGAGACTCTTTCCCTCCAAACCATTGTTAATAATGTCCTAGCTGTTAACTCAACCCTCACAGGGCCCTCTTTTTTTTAATTTAATTTAATTTAATTTTGTGTGTGTGTGTTCCAAAATTCATTGTTTATGCCCTACACCCAGTGCTCCATGTCCTTTTTTTTTTTTTAAATTAAGCTTTTTAATTTTAATTCCAGGACAGTTAACGTACGCTGTTCTATTAGTTCCAGGCATACAATATAGGGATTCAGCAATTCTGTGCATTCCCCCAAGCTCACCAAGGTGAGGGCGCTCTTTAACCCCCTTCACCTATTTCACCCATCCCCCACCCTCCTCCCACTTTGTTCTCTATAGTTAAGAGTCTGGTGGGGGGTTTTTTGTGCTTCTTTTTGTTTTTGTTTTTGTTTTTTTGGCTTGTCTCTTGTTTTCATTGTTCATTGGTCTTGTTTCTTGAATTCCACGTAGGAGTGAAGTCATATCGTATTTGTCTTTCTCTGGCTGGCTTGTTTTGCTTAGCATTGTACCCTCTAGGTCGGTCCATGTCGTTGCAAATGACAAGATTTCATTCCTTTTTTCGCTGAGTAATATTCCATGGTATACAGATACCACATCTTCTTTATCTATTCATCTATGGGTGGACACTTGGACCGCTGCCATCATTTGGCTATTGCAAATAGTGCTGCGATAAACATAGAGTGCATATATCTCTTCGGATTACTGTTTTCATATTCTTTGGGTCAATACCCAAAGAGTGGGATTCCTCGATCAGAGGGTAGCTCTATTTTTAACTTTTTGAGGAACCTCCAGTCTGTTTTCCACAGTGGCTGCAGGAGCTTGCATTCCCCCCAACAGTGCACGAGGGTTCCTTTTTCTCCACATCCTCACCAACACTTGTCTTTTCTCGTGGTACTGGTTTTAGCCATTCTGACAGGTGTGAGGTGACCCCTCATTGTGGTTTTGATTTGCATTTCCAGATGACGAGTGATGCTGAGCAGATGGGCCCTTCTTATCTCTCCCACATGCACTGCCTGCTTGTTTTCCTAAGTCATAACACCAGCTTAAGCCTTTCCATTACTCCTCTTCGCTTAGAAGACAACATTTAACCTCAACCTGGAATTCAAAGCACTCCTTGACATTTCCCTCCATGTACTTTTCTCACATTGTTCCATGCCAACTCTCCTACATGAACCTGAGTCCCAGCGGCCTCCCATCAGAGAGACAGCTCTTTGTTTTGTCTTTCTTGTTCAGTCTTCCAGGGAATCCTTGCATTACACAACAATGGCAACTTAAAAGGGCAGTGGTTTAATTCAAAAGAATTCCACTCTCTCTGCTCCATCCTTCCCTCCCTCCATCCGTCCAAGTCTGTCTGACGCTTCCTCAGAAAGGCAACAGTAAAGATGGCACTTTTCCCACTTTTCCTTAAGTTGAGCCAGTTCTCTGGACTGAATCCATGGCAAGAACATCCTGGTTTTTCTGCAATTGCCTCCAGGTTTCACTGTCAGGACATTTCCTGCCCCCGAACTACATCAGCCAGGATCCAGATGGAGGCAGAAGTTACTTGAAGCATACCGAGTTACAAAGAAGACGACTAGGTCCTGGAGACCTGAGAGGCAACAAAGGGACGATACAGTATCATGAAGGTGACAGCTACAGAAAGTATCATCCCTAGGGCTGAGGAAAAAAGGAGATGGTGCTGAAATTATTACAATTTAGCTCGGGGGCAGGGCTCCTCCTGCTGTGAATACCCATTTGCTTGTTGTAAGACCCAAGTGCTGCCTTCCTGACAGATATCATAGATATTGTCTGCCTAGTTTTCTCCACTCTTAGAATATGTGTGCACATATGTTTGTGTGTGCGCGCGTGTGCGCCTCTCAGAGATCTCATCCTTGGTCAAATGTAGCAAACATGCAAGTCTTTTTTTCCTCACCTTGGATTAATCTCTCAAATTCTTCACGTGTTTCAAAAAGTTCTTCTTCAAACTAAAGAACGAAAGAAAGAACATAAGAATATGTTGCTACTATCATTTTTATTGTTATTCTTACTTTTGATATCATGGAAAAAGAGTTGAGTAGAAGTAAAAGGTCTAACCACCAAGGAAACCAATGTTTCAAGTAATTATTGAATGCATACTGGCCTTTTCCGGGTTCGATGGACCTAAGGACATTTTTATATAAAACCAAAGCGAAGGGTTTACTGAATTCAGGTGACCAAGTGACACTGATACCCCCTGTTGTGTGGCCGGAGCCTTTCAGGTAGACTTCCCAGATCACAATCTGAAAGCAGGCTACTACTCCCCTTCATTGGCTCAGATAAGATAAATTACTCTCTTCTAATTTCAGTTTCCTAATGTGTGAAAATGAAGCTACTACCTACGCATGATGTTGTCATGATGGCTAAAAGAGATCCTATCTAAGGAAGACTAACTCTCACGTTTGGCTCAATATTGAACGTTGTTACTGTTTGCCTCAGAACTTTCCCTTGGGTGGTGTTTGTTGTCCCTCATTTCCAGGATTCGAGAACAAGCAAGTGTTAGTTTGATCATTTTATTCTATATTCTCTTTTTAAACCCAAGAGGCTTAGACGCAGAGAAATAAAATTGCCGCAAATCTCAGGAACTGCGTGGTGGCAATGGAACAATAGTACTGAGTAAACTCAAAAAACACTTTGTGGCATTAAGGAAACATAAATCGAGGTGTAGTTTGTATCTTGTTGCTTTCAACATCTTGTCTTAGATGTCTGTTTTGTTAGATTATTACCAGTTAACTTCTGGATACTTTAAAATCTATCTTTAAAACACATCCATAGATTGGACATGTGCATTTTGTACAGTATAATTTTAATAGAAAATTTAAATGAAATGAGTTTTCTGTATTCTTTCTGTCATCATTATTAGAGATGGAAAACCCAACATGTACTTGGAAAACAGTTTTTCCCCCAAAGATTCTATTCTACCCCCACTGTCACAAAAATAATTTTTAAATTTTACATGTATAATTTGGAATGATGAAAAAATATTAAGAAAAGATATTGATAATGTGGTTCCCTGGTGGTGTTCCTGGATATTTAAAATTAAACCAAGATATCAGATCACCCTCATTCCTAAACCTTGAAGACCAGCATTAACTATAACTCTTGGTGCTCTTCTTTTCCAAGCCTTCGTGTGATGCTTATGAAGCCCAGAGAGGTTAAGTGACTTCCCTAAAGTCCCTCAGCTAAAAGGTGGAAGAACCAGGGCTAGAATCCCTTCCCTCCAAACCCACTACATTTTAGATAGCATCATTTTGCTAACTGTGTAATTTGTATTTCGATAATCTTAGGAAAAAGTCACCCCAAAGTTGACATCAAATATGAGAATACAGATAGGGATAACAAGGGTATAAAACCTTCCCAAAAAGCATTTTTCCTAAATTTGAATATTACTTACGACTATCATATAGTGTGATGGGGGGGAAAGTATACCTTTATGGTTTCAATTTCTCCTCGAATACCTCATGTCAGGTGCTCCAGGGTAACTTTTACTATCTGCTTTGGCCAAGCTGTAAAAGATCAGGACTTGGAGCCCAAACTCCAATTCCAAGCCAGGCGTTACCAGGTCAATTCCTGAGAGCAGGCCGGGGAGAGGGCCGCACCCAGGAACTCATAGTCTGGGTGCGGCCATGGACCAGCATGGGATACAGCAAAGCTCCACAGACCACATACCATCCGGGGAATTTTCTGGTAGGTTTAGACTGAGTTTGACCAGATCACACAGCAAAGGTTTCCCACCTGAATTTTGTTTTGTTTTGTTTTTTAAAGATTTTATTTATTTGACAGAGAGAGAGATCACAAGTAGGCAGAGAGGCAGGCAGAGAGAGGGGAGGAGGCAGGGAGCAAAGAGCTGGACAGAAGGCTCAATCCCACGACCCTGGGATCATGACCTGAGCTGAAGGCAGAGGCTTTAACCCACTGAGCCACCCAGGCGCCCCTGAATGTTTTTGTTTTTAAGGGTGTGTCTTCCTCAGCGATACCTTTTGCTGGAAAGCTTACTGTAAGAGAGGCCCTGGGCTCTAAAAATAAATGAAGCAGGGCCATTTTAACAAAGTTGTGTGTGTGAGAGCATGTGGATTGCACTTTTGAAAATTTGCCATGACTCACATCAAAACGTAAAATCAGTCACGGAAGGTCAATATTGACTATAGAATTTTCTTCTAATTATGACCAGCTACAATACCAACTCTGAATATAAAAACTGTGAGGAGTCAGAAGATCCAGGAAGGACCTTCATATGGTTCAGAAAGAATTGTCCTTTTATTGTTTTGAAGAAATGACAAGTTCAAAAAAATTTTTTTAAATTATTATATACTAAAAAATAGTGCCCCCTCTGGAGAAATTAGAATGTTTTTGATACGTGGGTTTTGAGTTCACGTTGTCTCCTCTGTGCTTTGCAATATTTTATCCAGATCTAATGCTAATGCAACAATACATAAAAATTGGGATTTATAAAATAATTATCAAGGAATGACCCTTATTCCCCGCTGTCATCATTTATTCCTCTCTCTTTTATCCATCTCAGTATGGATGGATCTCAAAGACATAATATTGAGTGCAAGGAGGAAAATATAGAATGATTCACAAAGGGAAACACATAAATTCTTTCAAAAGGCACAGAAGTCAGTTTTTGGTGAGGACACACATAAATGTAAAAATATAAAGGCTGGACTAACTGGATAGGGGTTATTTAAGTGGACATGGGTGTGATGGCTGGACTGAATTTTAGCTTTATCTGGGGACGCCTGGGTGGCTCAGTGGGTTAAAGCCTCTGCCTTCAGCTCAGGTCATGATCTCGGGGTCTTGGGAGCAAGCACTGCATCAGGCTCTCTGCCCAGCGGGGAGCCTGCTTCCCTTCCTCTCTCTCTGCCTGCCTCTCTGCCTGCTTGTGATCTCTGTCTGTCAAATGAATAAATAAAATCTTAAAAAAAAAAAGAATGAATGAATGAATTTTAGCTTTATCTGTTAAGAGTATATGAATATATTACCCCCCCCCCTTTTTTTAAGACTGAAGGCAATGGGCACCTGGGTGGCTCAGTCATTAAGCATCTGCCTTTGGCTCAGGTCATGATCCCAGGGTCCTGGAATGGAGCCCCACATCAGGCTCCCTGATAGGTGGTAAGCCTGCTTCTCTCTCTCCAACTCCCCCTGCTTGTGTATCCCTCTCTTCCTGTCCCTCTCTCTCTGTCAAATAAATAAAAATCTTAAAAAAAAAAAAAAAGACTGAAGGCAAATATGACAAAATACCAGTAATTTCTCATTCCACATAGTAGCATCATGTTTGTTTGTTTATTATAACGTTCTTTATACTTTACATATTTTCAAAATTTTAATTTAAAGTTTAAGAAAATTCCTAACAAAATAATTTTTGAAAAAAGTAATAATGAACTTTTCACAAGGATTTGCTGCTTTATTATAGCAGAAATTCTTAACCTGGGGGCCTAGGATACAGTTGTGTATTTTGTGGCTTCTTGGAGTCCCTACAATTATATGCACATGGGGTGTTTTCCTGGGAAGCAGCTTCATGGGTTTCTTCAGATTCTAGTATAAAACATCTGTTCTCTTCTCCTAAAATGTCTTCAATCTTCTGTACCACCAGATACCATAAAATGGCATGTTTCATAAAATATTTAAATAATAAACTGTGTCCTAAGCCGCGTTCATATATGGTATCTGCGCTTCTAGTGAACAAATGAATGTCATGTCTACTGTCAGGGCCCAAACAGAACACAGAACATCCTAACAAGTACCGAGTGAGTGGGATTACATGCTATTCGCACGTTAAACCACTGAGTGTGAAGAAAACTCCCTGTTCTTTCATCTTTGGAGTGACTAGAAAAAAAAAATTCTGCGTGGGTTACAGAAGAGGCTAATTGCTTTATATTCACAGTGAATGTGTATACAGATACAAATATTTATCTTTGAAAGGTCAGTATAAACTTCAATAGCAGCTTTGAAGTACGTTGAGAATAGAATTTTTTAAAAAGATTTTATTTATTTATTTGACACACAGACAGAGATCACAAGTAGGCAGAGAGGCAGGCAGAGAGAGAGGGGGAAGCGGGCTCCCTGCTGAGCAGAGAGCCTGATGCAGGCCTCGATCCCAGGATCCTGAGATCATGACCTGAGCCAAAGGCACAGGCTTTAACCCACTGAGCCACCCAGGCACCCTGATAATAGTCTTTTTAAAATTCATTAAAGTATAGGATGGTTATATTTTTGGTAATGAATGATATGTTCTTACATCAGCATCTCTGAGACCCTTCTGTGCATTTAAAGAAAACTACCTGTTTCTCAATATTCATGAGACAAATGTAGTTAAATAAATCCAACACTTGGCTGTCAGGGATGAACTGAAAAGAGGCTGTTTGCTAGAACGAGTCCCTTCCTTCCTTCCTTCCTTCCTTGTCTCCTTCCCCTCCCTTCCTTTCTTTATTAGTCATGATTACTTCACCGTGGGTCCGCTCAGTCCCCACAACCAGTTTCCACGATATCTGGGTGCGTACTTAAAAGAACTAACTCATTCACTCACAGCCTAGTATCTAAAGGGCAGGTGGCAAAATTGGCTTTTTGGTCAGGAATCATAGGCGTTTCCTACACCTGCTCCCCAAGGAAGTGCTCAACGACCCCATGATGAAAATAATATGAATAAATCCAGCGTCTTACCTCTACTCCTGCTGCAGCCAAGAGCCACCGGATGGACTCCATTCGGCCTCGGCCATTGAAGTAGTGAAGCTTGGGTTTCCCTGCCATGCTTAAGGCTTCCTGCAAACCGACAGAGAAAGACTGATGAAGACTCTTCTGCACAGACAGTGAGAGAGCGGAGAGAAATGCAACCGGACAGAGCAGTGCAAAGTCATGCTTTGGACTTGTGTCCCAAATCACAGCTGCTCCTCATCCCCAAGGCTACCCATGTTCCGTGTTCCATCTCACAAATGGAGTTTATCGTCACACATTGGTGTTCTCAACACCGAATGGAATAACCAATACATTTTTAAATATAGACAGAGGACAAGTGAGGAAGCCAGATAGAAAGAATTCAAAAAGAAGACTGACCAGCTTTTCCTCCTGTAGCATGTGATGACCTTCTAGCTTTCCAATCCTTTTCCTTTTTATCTAGTCAGATCCTCCTCCCTCCTCTTGCCAGCACAGCCCAGACTGGCAAAACTGGGTGAGATTAGGGGAGGCTGATGCTTTTCCCTTTCCAAATTAATCTCGGGACTTTAATTCAGGTGTCCTCTGGAACCTGGAGACAGGATTCGAGAGGATTTTCGATGACTCATTAGGATTTAAGGCAAAAGTGCAGAGTTAGGCACGGTGGGTCTTTTCACACTTTCTTTTTCCTCCGAAAATGAAAATAGCTTTTTTAGAAGAAAACCGTCGCTCGCTTAAAAAAGGTGAAGTAGTACAGAAATTAAAACCCCTTCCACGTCACCCCCAGGATCACCTGTGAGGCTTGTGGGACATGAGGGGGTGGCCTTGGTGGGGAGACAGGCTCTGGACATTCAAAAGTAGCTTGAGGTCCCTGGAGAGGTGGGTCCCTGGGAGCACGGGAGGCTGTGTGGAGAGGTGTGAGTGGCTTCTTGCTAGGAGTGGGACCTGATTTATTTTGCAACATGTCACCTGGCTCAGTCTTTAAAAGAGCACTTCAAACCATTAAGAGCTCAGCAAAATAAGTGAAGAAAAAAGGATAGATTGATAGGTTGGAAACCAGAATGAAAAAAAAAAAGTCACCTAGACCTATTGCTTTTCAGCCCTCTATGTGGAACCTATTAGAATCACCTCATTGGGGGCTTAAAACACACGCAGGTGCCCAAGTACACACGCATGTTCTCTCTCTCCTTCTTCCCTTGTCCCCCTGCCTGAGTCCCTCATTGATTTGGAAAAGGACTCTGGCACCAGTGTTTTTTAGAATCCTTCTAGGTGACATGCAGTCAGCTTTAAGAACCACTAATCTGGACGATGGTTCTATCAACGGCTACTAAAACTACTGACAGAGATCTCAAGAATAGAAAGGTCAGGCCCACCACTCTACACACCTAACATCACTAGAAGTGGGACAGCCAGACATGACAGTCCTCCCGATGCCATGCAGTAGAAAGTGGACAGCACTGCCTGTGAAGGATTCTTGCCAAAACAACTGACCAGAGGAATTCAGTCAAGCTTCAAGATGCTAATTTATGGGAAATGCAGGACACAGGTGAACACTTCAGGGATGCAATCAGCAAACTCAGCAAAATCTGTAGCATGGAGCTCAACAGGCTGTGGTTCAGAGAGTGGTCCCTGCACTAGCAGCATACAGATCACCCGGGAAGGTGTTAGACATGCAGGCCTCGGAGGCTCTACTCCCGTCCCTCTAGAATGTACATCTTAAGATCCCCAGGGATTTCCATGCACATTCAATTTTGAGAAGCTCTGTTCTGCAGGCCAAGTGACCAACACGTTCCCAAAGAATTCTCTACTCTTAGATCGAGGTGATAGGAGTTTTTTTTTTTTAAATTGCATGAAAATCAGAGAAGCAGTGGGAATCTATAGGTTCGAGAGATTTAAGAGATTCTTTAAACAAATACAATGTACAGAAACTTTTTTTGGATTCTGATCTTAATAGAGCAGTTATTTTAAAAGTAGATGAGATGATTGGAGAAACTGAACCAAGAACATTTAATATAAGGGAATTACTATTAATTTTTTAGGTATTATGATGATATTATCAACGTTTTTCAGAAGGAATCCTTATCTTGAGAGATGCTGAGCAGAAGATCCAATTAACCTAAAGCTGGTTCCTGACTTAAAAGAACTAGGAAACAATAAATGGATGCTATTCTCAGCACCCCCCCCAAATCCATATCTTTCAGAGACTTATGTCAAAGGATTTATGGATGAAATAGTATGATACTGGGATTTGCTTCCAGTTTTAACCCAGTTGTCAAGGTTCATGAGTGGGAGCCTAAGTATAACATGAGAGACATTTTGTTGCTAATTGCTACAGCTGGGTGGTGGGTATATGGGTTGCATATGCTATCCATCCATCTTCATAAATATATGAAATTTTCCATCATAAAAGCATTTTTAATTGCTCAGCAAAAGCTGACGTTATTCGTAATGGACTGAAGCTTTAAAGGCCCTGGGGTGGCTTCTGAATCACAAGGAGAGTTGGAACAGCGTTCATTCCAGCTTCAGGGATGAATGTGTGGGTTGAATAAATGCTCAGCCTAGATTTAGTCTGTACCCCTGGTAGAATGGGGCTCAAAATAGAAATTAAACTCAGTTATAGAAATAAAAGAAAACATTTTGTACTCTTGAATTCGTGAACTAGCTCACATGGCTCTCCACCCCACAGTATCCACTCCGAGAAGTTCCCTCTGAAAAGCCTGAGGCCCAGGGCGCTTAGGAGCTGACCCACCTTCCCATGTGGTCTCGCCCACAGCAGATGCGGTGCAGATGTGGAAGAAAGCAGGTGCCTCCCCCAAGACAATGGGCTTCTGATCCTCATGCTGTCTTGGGGAGCTGCCTGAGAGGGGCTGAGTGCATGGAGCCTGGGGAGGCCCCTGTGAGGACCTGTGGCTAGATATCGTGGTTGCTGGTTTCTGGGCTACTTTCCACAGAGTGGAGGCAATTGAGTGGGCTTAGGTCATGTGCTGGGGAGGCTCTGACAAGCACAGCTTGGGGCCTGAGCAGGGGAGGACCTGAGCCACCCAGAACTTCACTTGCCATTCACAGAGCCTGCACCCCGACTCACAGCAAGTCTGCCAAGGGGACCCTGTCCAGACCCTCCCCACCATAAGCATTCACTCTTGGGGGTGGTTCCCAGGAGAGCCACCAGCCTGGGGCATGAGCTCTTGTCCCCTCTGCTTTCCCTGGACCCTCCTTGGGCATACAGAGCCTTGGTTTCCCTCAGGTGGGGACATCCCCACCATTCTGCACCTGGGATTACTGGGGTCACCGCCACTCCCCAGCAGTTGACTAGACCAGCACAGGGCTCCCTTATTATCCTGCTCCTCCTCCCACCCTACTTTTGGGGGATGTGGAAGGCCTCTGCCCCCAATGCACCTGCCTGCCTGTTCCCCAGTTGGGGACTGCGACATTCATGAGTACTTGACCTGGGGGCAGCTTATCTGGGCCTTAACAGAGGAAGGCACACATTAGAAAAAAGAAAGCAGGGATGGGCCAGGGCGATGGCTGGGAGAGCCCCCAGATATGTAACATACAATGGTAAGTCCCCAGTCCACTCATTCCAAATGTACATATTAATTTGAGGTGAGAAACTTAAAAGAGTATTTGGCAAATATAACTAAATCAATATGGTTCATAAACCATTCGAATTGTAATTCAGGCTTTCATTAAAGCTATAACTTTATTATAAACAGAAAAAAAAATGGATCTGTTGTAAGTATCTGTGACTTATACCCAGAGTAAACACACTTAATTGTAGCATAATTGCACACCTCCCGGATTTTAAAAACTGACCTTGTTTGCATAAGAGAAAGTACTGACTTTCCTCCTACAAATGACCCCAAATACATTTCCAAGCAAAACAGCATCTTTCACGAACTTTTTCCAGCTGTCTTTCCTTTTGTAACTACTTCCAAATCTGCTTCTTATGGAGGTCGTGGGAAATCAGAAGGCTCAAAAACGGACTCTAAGAGCACTGATGACAGTGTTCCCCCACCTGTCTGGAGAAAATAAAAGGGGATTAGAAGCAATTATCGTGCATTTATTTCATTCTAGCTAGAAGAACTCCATTAGGCAGGTAAGCCTGCTAAATAGATAATCTCACAACTTTCAAGCGGGCATCTGAAATTGAAAAAAAATCGAAGTTAATAATCCATTGTTTCAAAAAAAAAAAAATAAATAATCCATTGTTTCAAGGGTGTAAGATTAAAGGAATTAAAAAGACCAGTAACTACATGTCTTTTTCCTTGACCCTCAGTCTAGCATTCTGGAATTTTATCTCCAATAATCTTGGCATTGTGCCCCCTTCTGCCTAGTCTATGGAAATCAGATTTTCAGTAACACTGATTCCTGAATAATCTAAGAGAAAGAAAAAGGATGTTCCCCTCTATAAAAGTCTAACCAGAACCTGGTGCACAGTACATTTTCATGTGTCCTTGGATATTGAATGCCTATTTTCTGGTCTCTGGAAAATCTTTCTGTCCTGCTGATGACATAAAGTGAAGTTTGTTTTGCTCCCATAAAGATACTTTTCTGGCACACATTGGTCGGTTCTGGAAAAGTCTGTGTTTCAGTGTTGTGCCCAGAGGATTGCTTGTTTAGGAACTAAATTCTTACGAATGGTGGAAAAGGAGGCTTGTTATACTAATCAGATGATAGCCAGAGAAGCAAACAAATCAATTTATTTAAACTATATTGGAAAACATTTCAGCAAAATCAATGATTTCTTCAAGGAATCCCAATGACTTATTATATATTCATCTCGTGTTTTCAAATTGTCCAACAACCTTAAAACATGAAACTTCGCAACTAGGTACGATTCAGCCCAGCAGCACCCAGGACATGTTTTCCTCAGGTATGTGTATGCGCGTGGAGTGTACGTGTGAGTGTGCAAACACAAAGACAATCGTGTCCCAGAAGTTTCGAGAAAGCTCAGCATGATAGTACTCATTTACAAAACAATATCAGAAGCAATTATCCCCACTATTACGGGGCTCCTTTTGGTTTTGAAATGATTTAGTAGGTTTAAGCAGGAAGCTTCCTGGTGTACTTAAATGATTCTGTTAAAATGTGTTGATTCACTCTTCCCTCCTAGAGGGTTACACCCAGCAAACAGTAGTCTCAATTAGAATTGTTAGCTGGCCGTGTCCTTTTCACGCCATTACATCATAACTCAGTGTTTTACAAGTTTTACAAATCAACATACTTATCCACGAAACTCCAGAAGGTAGCTTAATTTAGTTTGGCAAATCCACACACTGTGACTGGTTTTCCGTTATCCCATTTTTGGTGCAAAAGCAAATGAGATTTGCTTCTATAGTTCAAGTTATGTCTTCAAATGTCTATAATGTGAAGTTATTCCTCCCAAAATACTGTATCGTCTGGGCAACATCTTATGGGAAACAGCCAAGCATTGAATTCCCATTTCATCTAGGATAAAATCCAAATTCCTTGACAGGACTGGAAGGAGTGTGTCATCTGCCATCTGCTGCCCCATCCCAGGCCACACTGCCATCCCCCACTTTCCAGCCCAGCCTCTTCTGACTTGGGGTACACAAGACACTGCATACTTTCCTACTTGAAGGCCTTGAGGATGCTGGTTCCTTGATCTGGAACCCTTAATTTATTTATTTATTTATTTATTTTTTTATAGAGAGAGTGAGAGGGCAAATGAGGAGGAGAGGCAGAAGTGGAGAGAGTGACCCAGGGGATCGATCCCATGACTGTAAGATCATGACCTGAATTGTAATCAAGAGTCAGATGCTTAACCGACTAAGCCATCAGGCGCCCCTTGGTCTGGAACCCTCTTGCCCATCTCCTTGCCTGCCTGTTTCTTCTCACTTTATATGTTTCATCTTAAAGGTCATTTCCCTAGGGTGGACTTCCCTCACCATCCATGTAAAGTAGAACCCTTGTAGATAAAGGCGTACAAGACTTTACCTATAAGTGTAAAGGTATGAGGATCCAATGTGTAACTTGGCAATTATAGTGATAACGCTATTGTATAGATGAAACTTGCTAAGAAAGTAGAACTTAAATGTTTTCACAAAATACAAACAAGTATGTGAGGTGACGAATATATTAATTAACTTGATGGGGAAAATCCTCTCCCAATGTTTATGAATATCAAACATCATATTATATACTTTAGATATCTTATAATTTTATTTGTAAATTCTACCTCCATAATCTGGAAAAATATAAAGCAGAGCTCGCCCCATATCTGCCCCCCAGCTACTCTCTGTTGTAGTCCCTGTTTAATTTTCTTCTTATCCCTATCAGAGACTATAACTGTGATAATTATTTGTTTGATTGTTTGTTTGTTTGTGGTCTATTGTCTCTCACTAAAATGTAAATTCTTGGAGGTCAAAGGCCTTTGTCAATCTTGCTGGTCCCCATGTCTCTGCACCCTTGCAACATCTCATATTAGGATTCAAAAGATATTTCCTGAGTCAGTGAATAACTGGGAGAGGCCTTGGCCTGTACCAGGAGATCTGGCCTCTAGGCTGAACCTACCATTGACCAGCCCTGTGGCCCTAGACAAACCCCAACCTCTCTGGACCCCTGCCATTATTCATCTAAAATAGGGAGATTAGATGTCTTGAGGGTAAGATGGCTGCCAAGTTTTGATACTTGATTCTTCCTTCCTCGTTTTCTCACAATGACACTGGAACAACCAGTATTTAGGGCAACCTCAGAAAAAGTATGGGTAGGTCTTGAGGTAGAATAACAGGGTCAGAAGGTTTAACAACAGAATTTCGATCAGCTTCCATGCTTTCCCATCTCCATGCATGGAGCCCAGCCTTAATAGCCACCTTCCTACTGAGTAGGAGATGTTTCTATCACCCCCTTGCACACCTTCCCCAGTCTTAGGTGGTGAGGCAACTATAACCTGAGGACATGGGAAGAGAATGGAAAGAAACATTCATATCCACAAGTGCTGGTGGGAATGCCTAGTATTTTTTGAGTTCATCAGTGAAGGAACTGATGGAAAAGGCACTGATAGACTGGCAGACAGCAGTGGAGGGAACATTCCAAGATAAGACGGAAAGGAGTTTAGAGAGCGTGGGACAGTAGTCATGTCATTCTTGATGCTTGTCCAATTTGCCATGTCAAATGTTGCATTCAATGTCTAATGTCAGACTCTGGAACATTTTTGTAGCATCCTTCACAAGCCCGAGCTCTGGAAGAGAGAGGGCTGTCACTGATAACTTGTTATTCATCTTGTGAAAATTCTTTCCTTTTGAAGTGAAGCTGGATGGGGTGCAATGAGTGTGACAGCATGTTGGCAAGAAAGGCATATAAGTCACTCAACTAAGCAAAGGGAGCCCCGGATTCTGTGAGCATGAGAGTTTAGTGGAGGGTAGAGCGGGGCCTCTGGCAGAAAGTTGCTGATGGAAATGGAGGGTGGGCTTGGGTTTACAGTGAAGATGGAATGGCAAAGAGAACTTTGAATCAATAGGACAAAGATGGTGGTTAGTTCATTGGTTGTGAAATAAAAATTCAAGACTTTGGCTGTTGGGGCCCCTGAGTGGCTCAGTGGGTTAAGCCTCTGCCTTTGGCTCAGGTCATGATCTCAGGGTCCTGGGATCAAGCCCTGCATCTGGCTCTCTGCTCAGCAGGGAGCCTGCTTCCCCCTCTCTCTCTGCCTGTCTCTCTGCCTACTTGTGATCTCTCTCTCTGTTAAATAAATAAATAAAATCTTAAAAAAAAAAAAAAAGACTTTGGCCTTTGGCAGGAGAAAGTATAGCCAGAATGTAGACACCTGGGGCTTTGGAAGTGACAGGAAAGAGGGAAGGAAATAGTCAATGGGAAAACCAGCCAGAGATAAAGGACTGTTTTGATTTGTTTTGCAGTGTTTGTTGGTCTTTGTTCTGTTTTGTTTTTGAGGGGTGGAGATGTGGAGATGTAGGTGCCTAAGGGTATTAGGACAGGAGAGATCAAAGTCTTGTAATTAAAAGGTGATATTCCAGAGGCAAGGGAGGCAGACAAGGCAGCTTGGCAAGCAAATTGTCCAGAATGACTCTCTATGGGACAGATTTGTGGGGCTTTATTTGCCTCCATTACTATTATTACCATTATTTGGTGGCATAACTGATCTATAATAAAGTATACCTCATTTGAGTGTACAATTGGATAAGCTTGACATACGTAGACCCCTGTGAAAGCATCACCACAAGCAGTAGAATGAACACGATATGTCTGAAGCCCCATCGTGATCACCTCTTCCTGTCTCTCCCCACACCATACCGGTTTGCTTCTTGTCATGCAAAGTCAGCTTGTGTTTTCTAGAATTTCATATAAATAGAGGCATACAACAAGTACTCTGTTTTGTCTGGCTTCTTCCAGTCAGCATCATTATTTTTAGACTCATATCTGTTTTTAATGTGTTTTCTTTCTTGCTTATGGCGAAGTAACCATATTCGTTTCCTGTGGCCATTACAACCAATGACCACAAACTGGGTGGCTCACAGAGCAGAAATTGATTCTCTCACAGTTCTGGAGGCCAGAAGTCTGAAGCCAAGGTATCAACAGGTTGGTTCCTTGTGAGGGTTGTGAGGAAGAATCTGTTCCATGCCTGTCCCCTAGCTGCTGGGGGCTACTGGCAATCTGCGGCTTTCCTTGGCTTGTGGGAGCATCACTCCAATCTTTAGCATAGAAAGGGGTAATGGGAAAGGAATACAGGACTGATGGACAAAGATGAAGAGATGAAGGAGGAATAAGTAAGAAGAATGAACTGGAAGGTGTTGAGGGGAAGTGTGGCAAACTTTCCCACTCGGCCTTTCAGTCAGAAATTTCTAGTTTCCCTTTTGGCAGTTCTCCAACACAGATTTAAGATTTTTTAAAAAATGTAATTTCTCTGTTCCAGCGAACAGTTTCTAGCAAAGAGGCTGGACCTACTCTGAGAAGTCAGTCTGACTCTGAGGCCATAGCTGAACACGAGATGGCACACTTTCTAGAGCAATGGGGCCTTCCTGGTGCCAACAACCTCAGTGCCTCTAGGAAACTCTGTCACTGTAGGGCACAGACTCACTGCTCTCAGACGACTTCCCATGATCTCAAATGAAGCCAAGCCCAACCTATTTAACATTCCCTTTCTTTTTTAGTTCTCATATAAAGTCTTCCTTTCTGCACATCTGCCTTTTCTCCTAACGAAACTTGCCAAAAGGGTGGTCAGTAGCTGCTGTCTCTTATTTCTCACTTCCCATTTCCTCCTCAACCCACTCTGGTCAGACTTCTGTCCCACACTCCACTGCTCTCATCAAGGACAGCAGTGGCCTCCTGTCCCCAGAATCACTGTTCACTCTCCATTCCTCATGCTCCTCTCCTTCATGATGTCACAGTTTCCTGCTTCTTCCCAACTTCACGGACACCACCTCCTCAGAATCCTTGGCTGGCTCCCACTCTGCTTCCCATTTCCCCTCCAACTGCTTTCTCAACCTAGCTGGGTCTCCAGTCTATCATTGTTATCAGAAGTATGGCCCTAGATGATAGATCATAAAGGACATTGCTGTTTCCATCTTGTTCTCCCTTGGGGGTGGGAGAAGTTAGCTGATCTAACATGAAGATACTCAAGCAGCCACAGAGAAGCAGATATGACAAGGAACCGAGGCTCATTGCCAACAGCCACATAAGGAAACCATCTTGGAAGCGCATTGCCCATCCTCAGTCAAGCCTTCAGATGACTACAGTCCTTGCTGACGCCTTGACATACAACTTCCTGAGACATCCTGACCAAGAAACACCTTCCTAAGTTGCTCCTAAGCTCCTGATGCTCAGAAAGTGTGCAAGAGAGTAAATGTTTGTTGCTTTAAGTCATTAAGCATTGAGGTAGGCATGGCTGACTTCATCTTCCTGTACTTTCTCACCATGCTCCCATAGCACCTACCTGCATACTGTGCCTGAAACACTCCCAAAGTTGTTCTTGACCAAGACTCTGTCCTCACTGGTACCTCTGGTTAACATCCTATTGCCTTGGATCTTCTTATGCCTGCCTTCTTTGGGTTGTTTAGGACTTAGTCTTCTGATCACTCATTTTAAGTTAACCACTTCCCCATTGGCATCCTAAAAACTCCTCACTACCCTCCTCTGTTTTATTTTCTTCCTAGTACTCATCACTAATCATAATAACTTTTTCATTGATCTGTTTCCTCATTTTCTGAGCAGGAAAATGTTCTTATATGTACCATGTCATCCTCTGTGGTCAGAAAAATTCAGAGAACCAAATATGTGCTCAGTAGACATTTACTGAATAAAACAAAGAATAAAACTATTTAAATATTATGGAGGAGCAAGATGGCAGAGGAGTAGGAGACCTAATATCATCAGGTCCAAGGGGTTAGGCTACATAGTTATCAAATCATTCTGAACACCTACAAACTCAATAGGAGATAGAAGAGAAGAAGAACAGTAATTCCAGGAACAGAAAAGTACCACTTTCTGGAAGGTAGGATGTGCGGAGAAGTGAATCCGAGGCGATGGGAAGATAGACTCGGAGGGAAGGGCCGGCTCCCAGCAAGGGGTGGAGCAACAAAGCACAGGGAAATTAATATCTATTTTCATTTCAATTATATCTGTATGATCTCTCCATGGAAATGGTGGGTGGTTTAAGGGTCAAATACCAGATGTAAATTATTTTGTAACAAACATCTTTATCCTTTTATGTCACAGATGATCCAGGAGTGATATTCAAAATACTTGGCATTTATATAGTAAATAGAAATTATTATGTCAGGATATATACTGAAAATTAATAATATTTGTATTTTCTAACTAAACTGCATATGGCATAAACATTCTGTAGTGCAAGCCAGTCAGAAATCATTGTGATAGTTTTCAGTCATTTGTGATTTTTACTAATTGTCTCTGTGTTCTGGGCAGTTTGGGTTGGCAGCGAGTGCCATCTGCTCTGTTATGGTGGCCCTTTCCTGCACCCATGACACTTACCACATCCCTAGGTCCCTCTACTGCTTTCTGCCCTTGTCCCACTGAGAATAGGGGAGGCAGAACCTTCCATTGTGGTTAGCCCCAAGTGCATCACCATTCCTCAGGTATCTTAACATGACTCCAGCTTTGTTAATAGGCATTTCACTAACCTCTCCTCAGCCCCCCTTTTTGAGATGAGGTGGTATCTTATTCTTCAGGTACTCAGAACACCAGCCATGATGAGGTAGATCTTAGGAGTCCACTTCAACATAATTAAAAAAGAAGTGCCTTGGTGGTTCAGTTGGCTCAGGTCATGATCCCAGAGTCCTGGGATCAAGCCCCACATTGGGCTTGCTGCTCCATAGAGAGTCTGCTTCTCCCTCTCCCTTTGCTCCTTCCCCTGCTTGTTCTCTCTCTCTCTCAAATAAATACATAGTTTTTTTAAAAAAGATCATTAAAAGGGATTACAAATATGTTATAAATTATGGAAAGCTAGATGTGATGAGGTTGAGGACCTCTGTTCTGGAGCAAAGGTATAAGAATATATTGTTGGAAGGATAGATAACAAAGGTCTCTCCTCCTTATAAACACCTTGAGGAGTCCAGAGCAGGAGAGAGAATAGGTAAATGCAAAGGGAAATGGGAGCCTTTTGGGAGGACAACTTGGCACATCTTGCTTGGACTGAACTGACCTAACACTGAGTAGGCATAAAAAACACAAGCCATGTGCCCTGTGTATGTGTCTGCCCCACCCTATGCAACTGAGGGGAATTTCACACTATGAAAATGGGCAGTCAGGGCTAGGGCCCTGGGCTCAGCCCCCTAGATCCTACATTTCTTGGGGGATCCCAAATGATAGGCTCAGTAGATCACTGAGGCTAGACATCACTCAACATCCTAGTCTCTCCTGCAGAGCAACATGCCAGGGGGGAGAGGACTGTATCTCTTCATGTACAGTTTGGGATCCCAGGCCTAAGTGACAGGAGGGAGGCCTCCACTTCCTTCTCTCTGAGCTACAGAGCAAGAGGAGGCTGCTGCCCTCTCTTGGGTGGATGAATGGTAGTCAGGGTTTCAACCAAACCATCTCAGATCGGGCAGTCTATGGGACACAGGAACTCCATGTGGCAAAAGGGGCAACAAAGAACAGGTTCTGCAGCAGGAGGCTTCTGGGACTTTTGCTCAGTGTCAAGTCTATTTGACACTTTGAATGGAGTAAGCACCTCAGTTGTTGGGTTTACTGTTGCAAAAGAGACTGCAGGGGGAAAGAACGTTCTTGCTCTTCCAAGATGAATGTTTGAATGACTTAAGATGAATACTTAAGGGGCACCGGGGTGGCTCAGTGGGTTAAAGCCTCTGTCTTCAGCTTGGGTCATGATCCCAGGGTTCTGGGATCAAGCCCCGCATCGGGCTCTCTGCTCGGTGGGGAGCCTGCTTCCCTTCCTCTCTCTCTCTGCCTACCTCTCTGCCTACTTGTGATCTCTGTCAAATAAAAAAGTAAAATCTTTAAAAAAAAAAAGATGAATACTTAAAAGATGTGATTTTATTATATGTACATCAGGCTGGGAAAGCAGGCTATATGGCTGTACTTCAGTGACACCCTATTTTCCTTGGAACAAAATCCAAACTGCCCCCTTATGACAGACCATGAAGGACTCACAGATTCAAGCCAAGTTGTCCTGATTAGATTCATGCTCAGTTTGCTCTCGTGCCCTAGTATGAAGTTACAGAGTAAATTGTGTCCCCCAGAAAGGATAGGTTGTAGTCCTAACCTTGGGTACCTGTGAATGTGACGTTACCTGGAAATAGGGTCTTTGCAGTTATAGTCAAGTTAAGATGAGAAAGAAAGAAACCTTTTAGGTCACAGATCAGAAACATAGCAAAATACAAAAGAGACTATTTTTATGTAGTAAAATGTTCTATGAAAATTTCTACTTCACTCTTTTTGACAAGGTACATGATAGACAAAATGACCATTTTTTAATAGATCAAAGAAAGAATCCATGAAATTTTTCTCCCTTTATTTATTTTATGACCAAGAGATATCCTAGGAGGTGATCATGATTTGATATTTGATCAAAACAAATTGTTTTGCAACTAAATCTGCATAATTTCTAAGCTTTTGTGGTTGGTAACCTAACCTCACAATAGCCAGGAATTACATGGAGGTAATGCACTTCATGGCTAGAAAACTTCAGCAGGTGTGTCTTGTGTGGGCTGGGCATCCATTCCTGCTTCATTTCATCCTGAAAATCTTCTTGGCTTGTTCTAAACTCTTCTCATCAATGGGAGGTTTCCTCTGGCTGCCAGGCTGCAGAAACTTCTTTACCGTGGGGAGGTTGCTGATTCTGGTTTTCAGGGCCTGCAGTGCACAAGGGCACAGCTTCAGAATGGAACCAAAGCCCAACCCTATCATTAGCAACAAGCCAGGGAACAGAGACCCTCCTGTGAGGACCAGCTGAGTCTCCTCCATCAGCACCAGTGTGAGGCTGGGAACCACACCCAGAGAGACATGAAGGTTGGAAGAAGAAAAGACAGCTCAATGCCATTTGCCCCAAAGACATCTTTCTTTCAGACTCATTTCAGTTTCAGGGCTTCCCTGTCTCCTTCCCTACACATAAATCCTATGGATTCATCACTCTAGTGCAACAGCCGGAAGAGGAATGTGTCTGTCAGGGAACGACACACATAAAGTCTCCTGACAGACAATGAAATATATAGGAAAACTGCCCCGGAATGGAAGACAGAAAATGTAGAAAGGTAAACCACAAGACTGGTCAAAACCAGTCAGCCCACTGAGAGAGGCACAGGGAGAGAGGGAGACTCTGCCCAGAGAAGCATGATGTCTGCCATTAGGAGCAGGAGTGGAAGGAAGGAAGCAGAAGGAAGGAGAGCTCCTCCAGCAGACACACGAAGGAAAGGGGACACACATGGATAAGGGAAACCCCAGAGAAAACAAGGACAGAAACCATAATGGAATGGGGATGGGAAGGTAGATGCTGAGCTCTGGGTCCTTCTCCTGGTGAAGACAATCTACTCTTTTGAGGAAGCATCCACCTCAAATGGCCTTGGCATGACAAGATTCTGTGCCTCAATCAGCCCCTAGTAGCTAACTCTGGAGGGCAGAGTGGAATTGAGAAGAGGCAATTATGGGGATTGAATCCGAATGTCAGATCCTGAGGTGGGAGGTGTGAGCCTTCCCTCCTGATAGCTGTGAGAGAGATCACCTTCAATAGAGGGAAGTTGGCTAGGAGGCTAGGGTCAATCTCTTCCACATAGTAGAGAAGTTCAACCAGGTGAATGTCAGCCTTGCTCAGCCTGTTGCCAACAAGGTAGTCTTGTCCATGGCTCTTTAACACCTGGAGGATTTGAAGAATCACACCATGAGCTCAGGCTCAGTCAGGTTGGGCCCCTCTGCTCCTCCCTGCTCTCCAACCCTACCTCCCCACCTCTCCTGCCTCACTGAGGGGGTGGGGGCTTCAGACCCTCCATATTGCCCCTGACTCAGTGAAACACTGGGTCTGGGCTGTTCTTTCCTTCAGCTGAAGCCCTGGCTAATGTCTCCATAAAACATGTGTCCGCTGTATGTCTCTTTCAACTATTCCAATGTATGCAACTTTTCTGAATAAAATGTTGGGGAAATTCATGAAATGTATTAAAGTCTTCCAATAATATGCAAATGATAACATGAAGAGAAAACCCCATGGCACCACCAACTTCAGGAAATTTTGACAAATACCCTTTCAGACTATGTACATGTAAGGAACTATGGATAAATTTCAGGCAAAGAAAATAATAAAACTTCAAATGCTATATGGTAATAGACCATTTTCATATATCTTATCATAGGGCTCTGGGATTTCAAAGTAGAGCTGTGCTCAAATGGGAAGACTGTTCAGGTCTTCGTCATGTGCATGTGCCCCAAACTCAGCACCACAAGGGTCAGGAGAGAGTATTTCTTGATTACTATGAATTCTTTCCTCCTTGAATAGGGCCAAGACACAAGCAATGACTTAACATTGGTTCAGTGATTGACATAATGATCTAATGCCTTATAAAGATGGCTGTGATTGTGTTAACCCTTTCATTCTATGGATGGACGCCCATATCTCCTGCAATTTTTTTTTTTTTTGGCCCATGGTTTTTATTTAGTCCAATTTCAGGTACTTTTGATCCTGAAATATTCTCCTCTTACCTCCCAGGAAAGATTCTGTAGAGTGATGGAACCTTATTTCCTTAGTTTGCATGACTTTCCTCTCAGGTCTGAGAACCATGTCTTCAAGTATGTCAACTAATTTTTCCTTAACATCCCTCCATCTGTCTGTTCCTCTCCGCCCACAGCCCCCATCTCTGTCCAGATACATCTCATTCATCCATCTCTGAAACACTACCATATTCTTCTGAAGGGCTACTGGCCTCATGTCTCCCTACCACGTTGCTAGAGTCTCTCCTGACCCACTGCTGTCATTGTGCTGCTCTTGGATCAAAGCCCCTGCATGGTGCTCTGCAAGATCTTTTCCAACGTCCAGTGTGGCTCTCAGAGCCTTCAACAGCCCAAGCTGTTGACTATGACCATGGAGGTCTGCTGAAGAGAGAATTCTAGATCAGGTCCTGGTTAGTGGAAGTCTTGCTGGAAAACTGAAATTTGGGTACAACTAGTACAACTCTTCCTCACCGTCGGTTTTTATAAAATGCCTTGAGAGTCAGAGTGTTGCATTACTGTTTGCTCTCTGGAAGCGAAGGTCAATGCCTAAGGAATGCCAGTCAGGTCCTAGCTTTCCTTGTCCTCTAAGTCCAGTGCCCCAAAGTGCTCAACAGTCCACTTACTTTTTCAAACACGGGGAGATAACGATCTGTTGTTCTCTCTTTGATCAGGGCAATCTTGGCCTCCTTTTGATCAGGTGGGCATAGAGGCAAAACAATGATCATTTCACTCAAATCGGCTATACCTTCTGTGTACATATCTATCCTGAAAGACAAAGTGACCAAGTTGTCAAATGTCTTCTGTCTTGATTTTATAGTTGAAAAACACACAAGAGTAGGCATCAGGAGTTCAGTTCCCACTGGATGCATTTTCATACGCCACACATTAGCTTGGGTTTTTACTTGATTTGATCATCTCATTCTAGAACAAACCACTGACATAGATACATGGTTAAAGTTTTCATTATATACATGACCAAAGAGGGGGACAGAGAGCTTTGGTGACTTGTCCAGAGCCCAGAGAAACTGGTGCAATTTCGCAGGGACCCACTGGGACCATACCTGGGGCTTGCCATATCTGCTGTGATTTGTTCTGGGCACAAAGGTAATGTGACTCGTGTGCCTAAGACATGCCACCTACATGATCTCTTGATAGAGTCCCTGGCACAGATGTCTCACTCACGTCCCTTTCCTGTCTCATCCTAGGACCCCACCCAGGCCCATTTATGTGCCCAATATCAGCAGGTTTTCCAATTAATTCCCATAACCCTGTCCACATATAGTTGCCCAACTCTGGCTTTATTTGCATTTCTCAACTCAGCCCCTAAAAAGGTGAAATTCTTTGGACATTCCAACCAGTACATATTCTAGGAGATCTGGTTTTATTGTTCCCAACTGGGCTTCCTATTAAGAGTTTTTTTTAAATAAAATCTTTATTAACACTTAATTCACATACCATAATGTATACACTTCTCAAGTGTACAAGTTCATGATTTTTATAGTGAAGATACACAATTCTGTACCATCACCACTCTAATTACGGAATATTTTCATATTCCCAAAAGAAATGCTATATGCTTTGGTAGCCATTCCAATTTCTTCCCTCCTCCAGCCCCTGGCAACCACTAAACTACTTTGTTTCTATGGATTTGAGTGCTGTGGATATTTCATACAAATAGAGTCATACCATAGGTGTCTTTGTGTCTGGTGTATGTAACATGATGTTTGTAAGGTTCATCCATGTAGTAAGTACCATGCATCAATACTTCATTCCTTTTCATGGCCAAATAATATTCCATTGATGGATAGGCCAATCTTCCAACCACTAGTCAGCTGATGCAAATTTGCAACGTTTCACTGTTTGAACAGTAAGAACAACACTGCTGCAAACATTCATGCACAAGTTCCAGGGTAGATGGATTTTCAATTATCTTGTTTGTATACCTACCAATGCAGTTGCTGGCATATGGTCAATCTATGTTTAACTTTTTGAGTAACTGGTAACAGAGCATTCTGGGATTTAAATTTCAGTCATGTGGTCCCATCACAACAGAGAAGAGAACCCACAGATATGGTTGTATTGGCTAAAATCTGGCTGCTCAAGATAACCCTAGCAGCTTAAGGACTAGGCTCCAATCACGCTTATCAAGTAGCTGGTAAGTGAAGTTCTTGCTCAGCATTCTTGTAATTTATGAACCTTTAGGATCCTTCTGTTCCCTGCCTTATCTGCTAGATACTCAGACACCTTGTCCTTTGTCTCTACTTGTTGGCTGGTATCCAGCTCCAAAAGGCCTGAGTACCTGGTGATGAGCCCACCATCTTTCTGGCCTCATAGTTCATCAAATTAGGGAAACTCTGTCCCCATATGTTCTCTATCCATGGACTGCTTCTTTTTCTGTAACCCTACCTGGTGAATCCACTGCAAGTAGAATCCCTTATCCTCACAGATCTCGCTGGTGTCAGACCTCAATCTATACCACCAAGTCCTGTGCTCCTCCTGGCCATAATCTCCCCAACACGGTCCTGCTTACCCAAGAAAGAACCCAAATTTTCACATTAATTGTTCATGAAAGAACAGAAAAAATACGTACAGGGCTCTCTCCTTTATGTCTTTCCCATAGAGGTTGTATTTGGTGGCAATGTAGTTGAGAATGGCCCTGGTCTGCACCATCTTCATTCCATCTATTTCCACCATTGGCACTTGCTGGAACATCAGATGTCCATCTTTTGAAAGAAGAAAAGAAGAAGCAGAGTGAAATGTTTTATTGGATCATACTCTCTTTAGCATGAAAAGAAAAAAAAAAAAACATTCATTGCCATGACCTAAGACACAAAAGGAAACAAAAAATTATTGCCTGGTCACATTTCAACAAAACAGCATTTTGTTCTCAGCTTCCTCTAGTCCTCTTTGTTCTCAGTCTGCCTCTTCCTTTTCACCTATCATTTCATTTATCTTTTTCTTTCCCATGCAGATACATGGAGGTTCCTGGAGTTTTTGCAGCTGATTTACTTTCGTTGATATGCTAGGAAATTTTGAGAGAAGCTACAACAGGGACGCCACCACCTATCTTTCAAATGAGAACTCTCTTAGAGCTCATGCCTTTAAGGCCAATTCTAAAAGCGATTTATATGTAGAGTGTTTTAGGTGTTCTTCCAACTCTCCCACCGGTTGGTGTGTGCCTGGCTTTCCTGAGTCCGCTGATGCTTGTAGTGTTGAACCTTGTTCTTCATCTCCCTTTTCCTATTGTCACCTGGCATTTCAACAATGCAATGCTCTCTCATTCTCTGAGACTATAATATTGCTGGTAGGACCTTGTCAACCCCACCAGAGAAAAGAACTCAAAGCAACTGCTAGCCTATTTCTACTTTTTCACTCTACTGCATGTGTTCCAGGGTCCTTGGATGGGCAGATTGTGTGGAATACTGAACTGACCCAATTCACTTGGGGGGCAGAAAAGCTGGAGAGAGCAGAGAGAGGCCATTTGCAGGGCAAGAGGCATGATTCCTTTAGCAAATGCTCAGAGTTCAAGACTTTCCTAGCCCTGAGTGAGATGAAAGACTGGCCCAAGGAGCCCCACCTCTTACATGGGGGCTACTTTTCTTCCCTTCCTCCACCCACAATTCCCAACACACTCACACGTAGGTGTTAAAACCTCAGCTTATGACTTCTACCTGATACCCTCATCCCAAGAATTAGATACTTGGTCTTACCACTCCTTAACTTATCCCAGTCTTCTGGAGTTTCAATAAATTTCTCTTCAAACTGGAAAGCAGAAACAGTGAATTAGCACATCTATAATAGCAACAATTCTTCCTTAAAATCATCTAAGATCAAGGCTCATGTTTTTAGTTGTTGCACACAAGTCATAAATGGTATTTTGTAGTTCACTTAAATCCAAATCCAAATAAGACCTACACACTGTGTTTAGTTTCCTTAGGTTATTTTAATTGTTTATATCCTTTAATGAGAAGAAATTTTAATAATATATTAGGTCAAATCTGTTCATCTCTCTATTTTTTTTTAAAGATTACATTTATTTATTTGAGAGAGAGAGAAAGCATGAGCAAGGGGAGGGGCGGAGGGATAGGGAGAAGCAGACTCCCCACTGAGCAGGGAGCCCCATGCAGGGCTCCATTCCAGGACCTGAGATCATGACCTGAGCCAAAGGCCGACCCTTAACTGACTGAGCCACCCAGGTGCCCCAAATCTGTTCATCTCTTAATGGTTGACAATCTTTTTCTTTCTTTCTTTTTTTTTTTTTAGAGAGAGAGCAGGAGCATAGGGTGGGGGGGGAGCAGCTGAAGCAGAGGAAGAGAGAATCCTAAGCAGACTCCATGCCCAGTGCAGAGCCCAATGTGGGACTCAGTCTCACAACCCTGAGATCGTGATCTGAGCTAATATCAAGAGTCGGAGACTTAGCTGACAATTTTTTTTAATGCAAAACTCTTCACAGGTCATTTAGTAAGAAAATTCTCTTAACTTATGCAAGAAAAGTACTTTGATAAAGTCAATTTTAGATCCAACTTAAGATGACAAGACTCAGATCTAACCTCTACTCCTGCTGCGGCCAAGAGCCACCGGATGGACTCCATTCGGCCTCGTCCATTGAAGTAGTGAAGCTTGGGCTTCCCTGCCATGGTGGTCTCCAAAGTTCTCTAAACACGAATGAAAGAACAAACAAATGAATGGATTAATAAATGAACAATACCACAGAAGCAAAAATGTACTTTCTGGTATATGGCCAAATAGCACCAACAATGTGGAGGGAGTATCTGCCTTCCTCATGGCAGAGTTGGAAGAGTCCTTAGAACGTTTTTCATGACCCAACTTCTCATCCATCAGTAGTCAATCCTGGGTAATTGTTCCAAACCTCCACTGGGTAAAGTTTGATTGTCTTAGCAGGCTAATAGGGAGAGTGTTCAATAAGGATATAAGCATGGGCATTGGAAAGGGGGGAAAGGATTAGAGAATTGATATTTATTGAAAATCTCCTAATGATCATGACCCAAGGCTAGTCCCTTGTATCCTTTGGATACATTATATCTTTAATCTTCATAACAGCCCCATGGAACTGGTTGTTATCATACCCATATCAGTTAATGAGAACAAGGCTCAAAGGTGAAAAGAGTCTATAGTCATTCTCTAGTTAGTGATGGACATGAAAATCCACACCTAGGACTGAAAAGAGTGGATAGAGCTGGACCCCTGGGAGACTGTGAGGGACACTGAAACCAGAGGACTTTCCTGACAAGAAGGGGAAGGAAAGGCAGAGTCAGTCCTCCACTCCTTGGCCCTTATGTTGCTTTTGTTTAAAGGGCTGAGGCTCAACCCTAGCCCAAAAGACCTTAGTTCTTTTCATAGACACAGGCGGCTAATTCCCTTCCTTTGTTTGGAATTCTACATTCTAACTTTACTTGGTGGCACTTTATAATCTGGAAAAGGGGGTGTTACTGCATTAATCTTACAGTAAATGGAACAGAACTCACATTTCTTAGTGCCTGTCATACAAGGGGTATTCTTAGCTATTTGTCTTTATTTCATCCTACAAAAATTGCCTGAGATGGTTCTGCTATTACTGTCTTTTTAAAGTTGATGATACTGAGGTTTCTAGAGTAACTTGCCCCAAGTAGGTGGTAGCATTGGGATTCAAACCCACTTCCATTCAAAACCAAAGACTTTATTTTCTATATTGGTGTTTTAAAAATATACATCCTTTAGTGGATTGTGAAGTCCACCAATTTCTACCGTGAAGTAGAAAATAGAAAATATCTGAGTATATTTTATGTAGAAACAGAAACATTTTAGCTTCAAATATGTGTTTATTGTGGGTATGAGCACGTACATGAGTGCACACTCTTTTGATCTGTATAATGGTAAGGGATACTTTGGTTCTGCCTGATCAGTGAAGTTTGAAAGTCCTTGGTCCATCCCAGCCTGTATGAGAAGTGAACATAGCAGGGAACCAGACAATGAAACCCAATGGCTCAAACAATGGATGTTCTATCATGGATGTGAATGGAAACACACAGGACTCATTAAAATCAGGAGTCCTAAAGCCAGGTCTTAAAAAGGAACAGGTGCATATTCTGTGCAAATCATAGGCTCTGTTTACAAAACTTTAAGATTCTCTTGTAAAATTTTGTTGCGGAGTTTGGGACAAAAAGATACTTCTCTTTACCCAATGTGAGGTGGGAAACAAAGGCAGAAGGAAATGTAGATAATATTAAATGTCCTTATAACCTGCAGTCCACTGACAAATACTTGAGATGGTCAGAATGGAACATTCTTCCAGGAAACTCTCAGCTGGCTTAAGGATTATGGCTTTACTACAGGGAATATCCACCTTCACTTGCTATTGCTTCACAATAGCAAGTGTCTTCTTTAGCATAGGAAGATCCTTTTGAACTTCCCTTATTTTTACTTACCGCAACCCCGAAGTATATAAGCAGTTGTTCCACTCAATCCTGGGCAGCATACTTATCCATGGGTCCTGCCCCTGTTCTTTAATAAAACCACCTTTTTTTTTTTTAAGATTTTATTTATTTATTTGACAGAGAGAAAGATCACAAGTAGGCAGAGAGGCAGGCAGAGAGAGAGGGGGAAGCAGGCTCCCTGCCGAGCAGAGAGCCTGATGCAGGGCTCGATCCCAGGACCCTGAGATCATGACCTGAGCCAAAGGCAGAGGCTTAACCTACTGAGCCACCCAGGTGCCCCAATAAAACCACCTTTTTTGCACTGAAAAGTTCTGAAGAATTCCTTCTTGGCCATCAGCTCCAGGCCCCCACAACACTACTCCAAAAAACTACCTCAAATGGATACATCTCAGAAAAAGTGTGTGTGACTTGACTTTTAGATATCAGAGTGCTTTCAATGTCCACATTTTTCATGTAGCACTCAATAATTCCAACCTTTAGGAAGCAAAGAACCGTGGGGGTGCCTGGGTGGCTCAGTCGATTAAGCATCTGCCTACGGCTCAGGTCATGATCCCAGGGTCCTCCAACATGGGAAATCTGCTTCTCCCTCCCTCTCTGCCCTCTGCCCCTGACTTTCTCAAATAAATAAAGAAAATCTCTTTAAAAAAAAAAAGTAAGTAAAAAACTGTTTGGAAACATACTTATCAAGTCATCTGTCTTATAATTGGAGATTTGTTCATTGTACTTTCTTATCATGAAGAATGGGGGTGCTATGACTCAGCGGGATGCAAAGGAGAATGAGGCTTGTACTGAGTGTGTTTTGAACCACTGGTCACAGAGCTGTGATAAAAGGCCTCACACCACCTTACCCACTGACTGAGGGTCAGGATACAAAAGGAAACAATGTTTACCTTATATAATATTTTATCAGAAGGCTCCCCAGATAAGCAACTTTGTTCCCCTCTTGAATGGGAGGTCTCCAGAGGCCTGATCAAGACTGGGGCAAAGGTTGTCACAGAACTTTGCCTGATCAGCAGAAAAGGAGATCTGGAGAGACTCGATGATTGGCCATAGAGACACACACGGATGTTCCTGATGGGCCCTTGGTATTTGGCGAGTGTGACCACCCCCCCCCCCCCCCCGCCCAGGAAACCCCGGGAAACAGCTTCAAATATCCTATTTTAAAGATGAGCAAATTGAAGTATAAAGAGACAAAGCAGCTTTCTTCAACTCATAGGTTGTACAAGCATTGGCTTAGTCAGAACTCATCTGACTTCAGGTCCTGGGCTTCTAAAACCATGGAACACTTTGACAGCTTCCGCGCTTCTCCTGGAGATCCTTGTTGATTTGTTCCCATTCAGAGCCCATTATCCAACTACCGGGTGAAGGAGGCAGAGGGGGAAACATGGAATTTGCAAGCTCCTTTTTTGTTAGCTGATTTACAGAAGAAATATTAAAAGAAGAATATTGATAAAACACACCTTGCTTTACTTTGACACCCTGAAGAACCCAGAGTACAAGGAGCACTACATAAGTATATCTTACCTTAATAAAAAAGTAGGCTTAGGGGCCCCTGGGTGGCTCAGTGGGTTAAAGCCTCTGCCTTCAGCTCTGGGATCAAGCCCTGCGTCGGGCTTCTCTCTCTCTCTCTCTCTCTCTCTCTCTCTGCCTGTCTCTCTGCCTACTTGTAATCTCTGTCAAATTAATAAATAAAATCTTTTTTTTTTAAGTAGGCTTATATTCCTCGAATGGAGAATATCCTACGATAATTCCAGTAGTACATGAAAAGAGTTATATCTCTGGATGTGGTCCTAATCACAGTGTGTGGAACAGAGAAAGAGAAGGGACCTTGGAGACAAATGCCAGCTCCTCTCTTCTGGTACATAAACTCAGCCAGGTTGTTAAATCCCCACCCATCATTTTCTCTTCTAGAGACGGTTATACTGACTCTTGAAGGCTGTTGAGAAAGTTAAGTGAGATCATGTACCTAAAACTCATAATAGGGATCAGAAAATGCAAGTTCCCTCCGGCCTCTGTTCCTGGACAGAGGTGGGTCTCTGGGCTCATTGGATAGCACACATCTTTCTTCGTCTATCTGTCCATCTGTCTCATCTCTCTGCCTATTTACCCACCACTGTGTGTGCGTCTGCCTAGCTCTTGACCCATAGAACTCCAGTAGGAATCAGATGTTACATATTTCCAGACATTGTTTCAGAGTCATACAATCATTTATCTGGATTGTGTGGAAAGACTGAAGGTATGGACTGTGTGCTAACCTGTATTGTAGGACCTCTAGCGAAGATTCAGGGAGGTCTGGTGCATCATTAAACACAGCCTTTTGTAGCCTCAAGACGTCAGCAGAATTCTGGTTCGGCCCACCTGCCGCATGTACCCAGCAGTGTCTCTCACCTCTGGCCCATCCCCCCTGCCACCGGCTGCCTGATCCAGGCACTCTGGAGTTTTTCCAATCTCCGGGCTCCCCTGTGTGGGTCCCAGCCCCGTGAGTGTAATTGCTGGTCACTGCACAAGAGCAGGGTCTCACTGTCGACACTTGCCAAAAACGATCTCTTCTCTCTGACATCCTGTTCCTTACCTGGTAACTGACATTTAACTGAACCTTCTCTGACATTTTGGTTCTGGATGATGTGTCCTATACTCCCCACTCTCAAAAAGTCTCCTTCCAACTGCTCGACTAGCATCATCATCGGGCACACTCCCGCACTAAGAAACCATGGCTGTGCAGCAACAAGGTAGGAGCCAGATCTGGTTGCTGCCGGGAAAGTTTGTAGACAACAGGCAGCTCACAGAGTGCCCAGTGGTGATTCCAGTGTCATCAATTCCTACTCCCAAATCATGGCCAAGCAAGTCACAGCAAGGCCAAGGCTACCAGGCTGTAAGCTGAGCATGCTGTGCCTTCTGTCCAGGGAGGATCCTGCCTCCCCCAGGGCAGCATAATATCCTCAAACCCGTGCCTCTTCCACCTCCACTCCTCTGCCTCCCTTCATATTGGGATCACGCCACCTCCTTGTCAACCTTGCTCTTGTTAGCACCTCACAGATTGTTTTTCCTCCTTGGCATCTCAGCATCTTCTGCCGGGGATTTCTGGATTGTCACAGTGATGTCACTGAACTTCTCGTCCCTGCCTGTACAAAACCCGTCTTCCCCCATGGATATTAACACTTCCAGCAGGACTTCGTGGACCCTTCCAGTCTGACTCCAGTGACTCGTGCATTCTAGCTAGGTGAATTTCTGTGCCTTTTAAAAATGAAAGATACGCTCTGCTGACCACCCAGTCTTCCCATCAGGACTTCTTGCATTTGGGAGTTTGAGAAGTCCTTTAAGCCAGTGATTCTTCAATGGGGGTGATTTGGCTCACCTGCACCCTGAAGGCCATCTGGCAATGTCTGGAAGCATGGCTGGTTGTCAAAACCAGAAGGGAAGGTGTTACAGCATCAATTGGGTAGAGATCAGAGATGTTTCTGATGTGGCATGAGGCCATGCTTGATGTGCCTCTGAATGCTTTTTATCTATGACTAGTCATTCTGCATTTTATCTGCCTAGTTTTCATCTACCATGTTATCCTAGCAGACACAGTGGTTGGATATTTAGTTGGAGATATCTTACGGCTGACTGTGGTTAGCTGCTGTATCTATGCAGTCTTTCCAGGATAGAGTTCATGGCCATTTGGGAAAATACAGGCATGCTCCTGTTATCCACTGGGACTTACTCTTCTCCTCGGGCTGTCCGTCACTCCACTAGGTTGGAACCTCACCCTTGCACTGTGCTCTTTCTACAAGTACTGAGTGAAATGCAAAGACACTATGAGAATCTAAACTGTGTCAACAGTATTCATGAAGTGACCATTTCTTATAAAACTTGTAAATTAACTATCACTGTAGATATTTTAAAGGTGAAAAGTTTCCAAATTTGAGGAAATATGTATGTTAAGACTATTGTCAAGTACATTCTTTAAAACAAACTAAATGTACATGTTTATAATACACTTTTTTTTTAACTGAACAACAATAAAAGGACGATTAGCGGGACAGCTCCCCACAGCAGCAAACAAGCCAGCCTAAAGTGTCAATAGTACCAAGGTTGGAAAACCTTGCTCCAGCCCTGCTCTAGGTTGCCATGAGTTGGTTGAACCCTAAAGAGACAATGGGCCTCGCCAGCTAGCTAGTAAGCCGAGACTTGGAATCTAGTTCTGCTAACATTCAGACTAATTTTTTTTCTATTATGACAAATCGTAATTTTCATAGGCTAGATAACATTGCACTATCATAATTCACAACTGTTGTGTGTTGACTACAGTAGTTCTCCTTATCTGCGTGGCTATGTCCCAAGACCCCCAGGGGTTGCCTGAAACCAGGAAAGTACCAAACCTACATATACTACGTTTTTGCCTATACATACCTCTGATGAGGTTTAATTCCTAAATTAGGCACAGTAGGGGGTTAATAACAATGACTAGTAATAAAATAGAACAAGTATAATGATATGCTGTAATAAAACTGATGGGCATTTGTAATTTATGAATGTTTTTCTTTCTGGAATTTTCCACTTAATATTTTCAGGCTGTGGTTAGTTACCATGGGTAACTGATAAGCACAGTAAGCAAAACCACACATTAGCGGGGGGGCCGCTATTCTTTCAGAGAAAGTAAGGCTGCCACAAACACCTCTAGTCTCTCTTGCACTGGTCATATTCTCGGATTGCCGAAATGTTTCGTTCTTTTTTCCCCTTATGTCATGAATATCTTTCTATCGAAATTCTCATGCCCTAGTTTTCAAATCTCTGAATTCATTTTTATATTTTTGTAAAGCTGTATCCAACAACCATTGAATAAACAACTCTTGAACTATCCCCTAAACGCACCAAGAAGGCACAATGTTGAGAATAAAACAGACTTTTCCTTGTGCTAAAGACACATTTTAAAGTAGTTTTCTGGTAATCTAGAGATGAGGGTGTGAGGCAATATCTGAAGATGTAGGAAAGCAGTACTTACCTTACTGAAGTGTCTCTCCCAGGAGGCGCAGCAGCTCCATGCCAACCCTTCAGGCGTTTATAAGCTCTTTGACAGTAGGTAACGCCTCCTCTCGGATGAGGGTAGAGTTCAGTGAGGGAGAAGTCACTCCCACAATGCTCAGGGTCTTGGCTCCCATGTTAGATTAGAAGGGAATGACAAGTAATCCTCTTATGAAACAACTGGTTAATATGTTCTTTTTCAAGGTTGGCAATTAAAAGATTAAACAAACAATTTCAGACTGATCGGACTCTGTCTGCCAATTTTGGAAGAAACTGACTGTGAGGTTTCCATGAACTGGATGCCAGGTCCAAACAGATGAAAAACCATTACTGTAAAATGTTATACCCTAAAACACATGTCTACCGTACATCTCTTTCAACTATTCCGACGTATGTAACTTTTCCAAATAAAATGTTGGAGAAGTTCATGAAATGTATTAAAGTCTTCCAATAATATGCAAATGATAACATGAAGAGAAAACCCCATGGCACCACCGACTTCAGGAAATTTTGACAAATACCCTTTCAGACTATGTACACGTAAGAAACTATGGATAATTATCAGGCAAAGAATATAATAAAACTTCAAATGCTATATGGTAATAGACCGTTTTCATTTATCTTATCATAGGGCTCTGTGATTTCAAAGTAGAGCTGTGCTCAAATGGAAAGACTGTTCAGGTCTTTGTCATGTCCATGTGTCCCAAACTCAGCACCACAAGGGGCAGGAGGGAGTATTTCTTGATTTCTATGAATTCTTTCCTCCTTGAATAGGGCCAAGACACAAACAATGACTTAACATTGGTTCAGTGATTGACAGAATGATCTAATGCCTTATAAAGATGGCAGTGTCTGTGTTAACCCTTTCATTCTATGGATGGACTCCCGTATCTCCTGCAATCCTTTTTTTTTTGGCCCACGGTTTTTATTTAGTCCAATTTCAGGTACTTTTGATCCTGAAATATTCTCTTACCTCCCAGGAAAAACATAACACACATACTATGTAGAGTGATGGAACCTTATTTCCTTAGTTTGCATGACTTTCCTCTCAAGTCTGAGAACCATGTCTTCAAGTATGTCAACTAATTTTTCCTTAACATCCCTCTATCTGTCTGTTCCTCTCCGCCCACTGCCCCCATCTCTGTCCAGATACATCTCATTCATCCATCTCTGAAACACTACCATATTCTTCTGAAGGGCTACTGGCCTCATGTCTCCCTACCACATTGCCAGAGTCTCTCCTGACCCACTGCTGTCATTGTGCTGCTCTTGGATCAAAGCCCCTGCATGGTGCTCTGCAAGATCTATTCCAACGTCCAGTGCGGCTCTCAGAGCCTTCGACAGCCCAAGCTGTTGACTATGACCATGGAGGTCTGCTGAAGAGAGAATTCTAGATCAGGTCCTGGTTAGTGGAAGTCTTGCTGGAAAACCAAGATTTGGGTACAACTGGTACAATTCTTCCTCACCGTCGGTTTTTATAAAATGCCTTGAGAGTCAGGGTGCTGCAGTACTGTTAGCTCACAGGAAGTGAAGGTCAATGCCTAAGGAATGCCAGTCAGGTCCTAGCTTTCCTCGTCCTTTCCCGAGCCTTCTTCTCTAGACACTCAGAGTTTTGTGTTTGGCTCTAGCTATTGGGTGTACCCAGCTCCTCAAAGCCTGAGTCCCTGGAGTCATGTTTCCACTATCCTCCTGGCTTCGTAGTTCATCTGTTTTGGTCAACTCTGTCAGTGTACTATATCCGTAGATTGTACCCCCTTATATAATCATACTCACTTGAATCCACTCCATGTTTACTATTTCTCACCCTCATACGTCTCTGCTGTGCTGGACCTCTATAATAACACCAAGACCTACACTGCTATTGGCCATGAAACCTGTGAGTACAGACCTGCTCACTCAGGGAAGGAACTAGATTGCTCCTGTTAATTGTTGATGAAAGCACAGAAAACGTACCACACAGGGCTGTCTCCTTTAGGTCTCTCCCATAGAGGTCATATCTAGGGGCCACGTAGTTGAAAATGGCTCTGGTCTGCACCGACTTCATTTCAGTGATGTCCACCATTGGAACTTGCTGGAACATCAGAGTTCTGTCTCTTGAAAAAAGAGAAGGAGCAGAATAAAATGCTTTCGGGGTTGTACCCATCTCAGATGGAAAACATATTTGAGATGCCAGGGATTAAGAAAAAAGAAAGAAACTAGAATCACCTGGTAACATTTTAGCAGAATGGCATTTAGGTCCCCAGGAGCCTTGTTTTTCCGAGCAATCGCTCTTTCACTTTCTAGCCGCTGTGTCATGAATCCATCCAGCATGCATCCATGGGTATCCGCTCAAGGACCCACCAGGTACATGAGCAGTCCCTTATAATTTTGTGTCAATTCATTTATAAAATCATGGAGACTTTGAGAAGATGCTGGAAGAGACTTCAAGAAGGCTGCCAACCAGGTGCCACTCCAAATGGGAAGTTCTGAAGGAAGTGCGTAACAAGCATTCTGGCCGGTCTGAAGGGCTAACCTGCGTCCAGCTAACACTCCTGACTTGCTGACATAAGTCCCTGGATCCTTAGCAGACAGACCACTGGCCTTGAGGAGGCAGCGACCAGAACTTTGTTCTGGCTTCTGTTTGAAGCAGCCTCGGCTTTCTGATCAACCTAGCAATTTTTTTTAGCCAAATGCTCTTTTCTTTTTTAGGTCATACAAATGATTTTAGTAACCTTCCTTTGTGTATCTGTAGACGTTGCCCTCATTTACAGAAAGAACAGTTACTGTTGCACCACACAAAACAGGAACCTGACCCTCTCGCAACCCAACCCTCTCGCACAACCCTGAGCACAGAGATAACATTTGTATCATGGAGGCTGCATGCAATCAAGGAATGTTGCAGGCCTCCTCACTCCCATTACTGATTAATTGACCTACACTCCTTTAAAAAGCCCTTTAGAAACCTCTGAGTTGGTGGCTGGCCAGGTGGCTGGCCTTCTGATGACAGCTCATATCCCTCTCCATTCAAAACCTATCTCCTGAGTACTGGCCTTTCAGATGACGGGCAGCCAAATTTGGGGCCGGTAGCAAGTCTCATGGTGTTCCTGGCAATTAAGGAAGGTTTTGAGAGACATTTCTATATATGTAGGCGTCCCTTTCCCTGCTCTCTGGTTTATACTTAGGGCTGTGTATATGTTGTAAGCATAAGAAATGTTTTAAAAATAACCACAATGATACACCTAAAATTATACCTAGAAATCAACAATAATTCTTTAACATCATCTAATATGCAAGCAAATACCAAGTTTCCGATGTTTGTATGTGTCAGACGTATAGTTTGTTGAAATACAAATCCACATGAGGTCCACACATTTGATGAGTTGCTGTGTCTTTGGTTTCCTTTAAATTTTGCTTATGTGCTCTTTCATGGGCAAGATGACTTAAATTTTTATTCCATCAAATCGGTCCATTTTCTTCTTAATATGCTGATATTTTTGTTGAAGGTTAAAACTATTTACTTGCCATCTAGGATGGAAGTCTCTTAGTTTATGAGAGAAAAGTACTTTGAAGCAGTCACTTTTATATCCAACTTAAGATGACCTCACTTAGAACCTACCTCTACTCCAGATGTAGCCGGGAGCCACCCAGTGGTCTCCATTCTGCCTTATCCGTAGACATAGTGAAGGGCTTCCCTACCATGATGCCATCTCCTGGTTTCCCTAAACCTGAATGGATGGATGGATGGATGGATAACCGCTGAACGAATGAAACCAGAGAAGCAAACTGTACTTTATGATATGCATTCAAACAGAAGAGTGAAGTGTCTGCCTTCTTCACAGTGGGGTTGGAGAAGCCCCACAAAGGGCTTCATTGCCCAGATTCTCTCCCATCAGTGGCCATCACCATAGAATTGCACCAAACCAGGCTCAGGTTGCCATTTCTTCTCAAACTGAGGACGTAACTAGGGCTGCCTTAATCCCACACACGTGCTCGCCCTGTGAGCCTGTGAGGGACACTGAGACCCAAGGACCTCACTCACAGGGAGTGGGACAAGGGAACAGTCAGTCTCCACTCATGGGCTGTCATGCTGTACTTGCTCAAAAGCATTAACTGGGCCTTTGTCTTTTGTCTTCCCCTGACTGTTGCCAAAACCTTCTAAATTCTCTCCATAGAAAAGGATACTCAATCTTTTTTTTTTTTTTTCCCAGTTGAAATTCTGTATTTTCCCACTGCTGGGCAAATTTGATTTTATAATCTAGAAAAAGAGGATGTTAGTGTCTTACCTTTAGAGTATATGTAAAGGAACTAACATATGTTTAGTGTCTCCCACATCAAGGGCATTTTCTCACTTTTATCTTCATTTCAACCCCATAAAAATTATTTGAGGGAGATTCTGTTTTTTTTTTTAAGATTTTTTATTCATTTGTATTTTGAGGGACACAGATCGAGAGAACAAGTAGGGGAGAGGTAGGAGAGAGGGAGAGGGACAAGCAGACTCCCCACTGAAGAGAGAGCCAGATGTGGAGCTTGATCCCAGGACCCTGAGATCATGACCTGAGCCAAAGGCAGGTGCTTAACAACTGAACCACCCAGGTGGTCCTAGATTCTGTTATTATCCTCTGTTTACATTTGGGGATTTTGATACCTATGAAGGTTAAGTGACTAGCCTAAATTAAGTGGTGAGTCTGGCATTTAAACTTGCTTTTATTTGACCACAAAGTCTTAGAGCTTCTCTATACCAGTGTTTTGCCAACTATAGGCTGTGACCCATTAACAGATTGTGAAATCAACATAATGGATTCTGCTAAGATTTCAACTGCAACTTCATAGTAGACATCGGAGTGTATCCTATTAAGGGTAAGTATTTGGGGGGTAAAGCTTTAATTTTAGTTACACTGATGCTTCATGTGAGTGTCCCCGTGTGACTGGGGGCTCTCAATTGTAAAGTGAAATATTTTGTCAGGAAGCAGCCAAAGAAGTCTGACAGCCATTGCTCTATTCTAAAGCTTCTCTGAACTGTTGACATTTGGGGCTGGGTAATTCTTTGTTATCAGAGGCAGGCTTGTGCACTGGAGGATATTTACTTAGTAGCGTTCCTGGCCTCTGCCCATGAGATCCCAGAAGCACAGTGCCCCTCTTCCATCCTGACAACCCAAATAAAACCAGGGACAAAATCACCCCCCGCTGAGAACTAGGGCTCTATCCCAAGCTGCTCACAGGTGGGAGGAGCCAGAGAGCTCCTCACACAGTAACTGGGAAAATCAGCAGTGGTCTTGGGCTTGTCAGGGATGTGAGTACAAAAGCACAAGACTCATTACAAAGCAAGGATTCTTGTACCTAGACTTGGGGCAGGACGATGTCAGTCCCATTTTTAGTCATCAAAGCTCTGGTCAAGAAATATTTTTAAACATCTTTGCAAGATTTTGTGGTGGTTGAGATTTTAGCACAAACCGGCTCATCCTCTCATGACTGCCCTATTTTTTTGAAAAGTGACCTGAAATGTAAATTTTTTTAAAGGGGAGGGGAGGGGGTCCATGCTCATTCTCCCTCTGCATGCTTCTGACACAGTGTGACTTATGTGTCACTTGTGAAACATTGCTTTTTTTTTTTTTTAGGTTTTATTTATTTATTTGACAGAGAGGTCACAAGTAGGCACAGAGGCAGGCAGAGAGAGAGGGGGAAGCAGGCTCCCCCCTGAGCAGAGATCCCAATGAGGGGCTCAATCCCAGGACCCTGAGATCATGACCTGGGCTGAAGGCAGAGGCTTAACCCACTGAGCCACCCAGGTGCCCTTGAAATGTAAATTTTTATATGCCAAAATAGTTTAAGTGCTCCAGGGGACCTTTATGTATTTATTTTTCTTCTTGGACACCTGGCTCCTGGTTGACATGGAGCACATTTCCTCTTCTCAAGAAGTTTCCTTCAAACTTCCTCCACTAACCCTCACTGAGCAGTCCCAAGTATGAAGCCAAAATGGCAGATCAGGAGCAGGATAAAAGGCTGATTTGTTCCCTCCCCTGAAGGGGTGTAAGTCTAGTCAGAAAAATCATCTTGTAGCCAGCTGAAGGTCCGAGGCTTTCCTGTATGAGAGAAAGCCCGTTTTATTTATTTTCTGTTTTATTCTCTTAATGCTGGGAATACTTCCAGGGCCCTACTGACTTTCCTTATGTTACATCCTAATTGATGCCTTGATGTGCCTTCTAAAGACTAATTCTGTGCTCCATGGATGTATCCGGCTCTCCCCCTCTAGACTCCCGAGCCATGGAGCCACAGGGTATCTGAGAAGTCAGCTAGTCCTCCAAGTGTGTAAGGCATACGCTGCACCCTAGAGAAAGTGTGCGATTTGCCAGCTAGGGATGAAGTCTAGAACTAGATCCTACTTCTCCTGAACTTCAGACTTGTATCTCCCTATTACTCCTAACTATTGAATTTTCACAGCCTGCCGAGATTACAGTTTCTGTGCCCCTCCCTAAATGGTGGGCTTCCAGAAAGCAGAGAAGTTGTCATAGTCCATTAACACAGTCCATTGCTCAGTAGGGGGGTGGCTCAAAGTTCAGCACCCCCCATATAACATGGCATGACTGGATATCTCAAGAGCCACACCTTTTGTGTGTGTGTGACATTTCTCTCATGGGTTCCCCATTTTGCAATACAGCAACATAGGATAATTAAATAATAATCTACGATCATGGTAACGAAGTGCCTGATGCTGCTTAGAAACCCACATGGTGCTGTTTAAACAGACTTATCAAAGCAGTGGAACGAGGCCTCCCACATGGCAGAAACATAACCAGGCGATAAAATTTGGACAATTCACTGGCAAGGTAGCCCAGGGGAATGTTTACTGAGTCCAACAGAAGGAAGCAAATCCTCCGTTGCACCGGGAACATGATAGCTCAAGAGAAGGGCATTACTGCTCTTAACTTTGCCCAAGAGGTAAACCTAGATGCCTTTGCCTTACTAACCCAAAAGCCCTAGACATTTAGACTAACTTGCAATTTTGAGTCTTGGCTTCATTAAAACCTTTGGTGCCAGAAACATTGAACACGAAGGAGGTGCATGAGGAAGATGGGGTGGAGAAGGAGGGAGAGAGAAGGAGGAGGAGGAGGAGAAGGAACAGGAAGGGAAAGGTGTGGGGGAGGAGGAAGAGGAGAGGAATAAGGGAGAAGCAGAGGAGTCTGCAGAGAAGGACCAGAAAACGTGAGAGAAGGAGGAAGGAAAATAGCACACTCCTTCGACCGACTCATAAAGGAACTCACAGGAACAACCAGCGCGTGTCTGTGAAATCAGCCATGGGGGTGTGAATTCTGGTTCTAATAGGCAGGCATTGATGATGGGTTTACCAGCAGGAGATGCTAGTTAGAGGGTAGGCAACCACTCAGACAGAGTTTCTTTTCATTGCTAAAGTGGAGTCCCCAGATGTGTAACGCTGCCAGGTTTGAGTCCAATATAACTGTGTGTTGACTTCTACATGAATCACACTCATTCAGCATTTCTAACAGAGAAAAGCAGTTTCGGTGTAAGCTCACACACTCCTGCTGGCCTTGGAAAGGTGGTATGTTCCAATTACCGTAATGGTAACACTCTGCCCTTCCCTGTATTGTCAAATCCTCTGTTCTTGCTTTCTAAATTCTTTCTTTTTTATTTTTTATTTTTAAAGATTTTATTTATTTATTTAACAGAGAGAGAGAGAGAGATCACAAGTAGGTACTCAGGCAGAGAGAGAGGGAGGCAGGCTCCCCAACGAGCACAGAGCCCGATGCGGGACTCCATCCCAGGACCCTGAGATCATGACCTGAGCCGAAGGCAGAGGCTTTAACCCACTGAGCCACCCAGGCGCCCCAACTTTCTAAATTCTTGACTATGATTATTTTTCTTTTAAGATATGTCCTTGAGGAGCTAATAAACAACACTTGAACGGTCTCCTGAGCACACAAAGGAGGCACAATGAAAACATAAAACACAATGAAAACTCAAAGGAACACATTTGAAAATATTTTCCTAGTGAAACAGGCATGAGAAAATTATGAAGATCTGTAAGGTCAGGACCATAACCTGATTAAAGTGCAGGCTGCCTCTCAGCTCACTCGTCAGTGCTAACTGCTGGTGTCTATATTAGATGATTTAATTGAGACAAGCTGGTCCCCCCAAAAGGTGTTCCCCAGTAAGGAACAGCCCCTCACACAGCCCTCCAGGCCCCACACGGTTCCCCCATCAGATCAGGAAAAAAAAAAAAAAGACAAATCAACAATGTTTCATTTCGAGGTGATCCCTGAATGCACAAATAAGAGGTTTCAGGCTTATTTTGCTGCCCAGAAGGTCAGTGGGGCCAGGCTGCTATGTACACTGCCTATGGGTTTCATTACTTTGTCTGCAAAGTTAATGGCCCATGGAGAAAGTCCTGTGTGGAAAGGCAGGGTGTGTCATGGGAGGGTCTTGTCTGCAAAGAAGATATGATAGAATAGGGGAGATAGCAACCTAAATTGGTGAGAAGGACTATATACGGAATACCTTTGGAATGCAAATTCTGTACAAACAGAAAATCTAGCTGAGTTGTTCTAGCCCTGGGTGGGAGGACCGCAGCTGCCTTAACTGGGTCATTTGCAGACTCTTCTTTTCTTAACTGTACTTTTAACTCTTCTCTTGAGCCCCAGGGATCTTGCATGTATTGCTTCTTGGGCTTGGAAGCAGTCTCCCCTCCCTACTCTTAGCCAACCTGTGCGTCCACAAGCCTGTAGCTATTTTGACGTCATGTGTTTAATAGCTGCTTTCCCCCGTTCACTGTGGGCTCCCTTCAGGGCAGGGCTACAAGTGTCCGTGGCTAACTATAGTACCTGGCCCATGGAAGGGACTTAATAAATACACAGAATTTATCTTTTGCTAATGGTAAATTTCTAACATATAATAGATACAATGTACCCATCACCTTGCTTCAACAATTGTCAGTAATATTTCCAAGCAAATCCCAGACTTTTTTATTTCATCCTTAAATAAATATATATCTTCTAAACTCTTTTTTTTTTTTTAAGATTTATTTATTCGAGGGGGGCAAAGGGGAAAAGGGAGAGGAGGAGAGAATCCCAAGAAGATTCCTTGGTGAGGGCAGAGCCCACCAATGCAGGGCTCAATCCTGCGACCATGAGATGGTGACCTGAGCCAAAATCAAGAGTCAGACAATTAACTGACTGAGCCACTCAGGCATCCCTCAAAGGGGTCTTTTATTTCCCCCCCCCCCCAGAGGAGCAAAGATTTAATTTATTCATTTGATAGAGAGAGAGAGAGAGAGACATCGAGAGAGGGAACACAAGCAGGGGGAGTGGGAGAGGGAGAAGCAGGCTCCCCACTGAACAGGATCCCCATTCGGGGCTGGATCCCAGGACCCTGGGATCATGACCTGAACCGAAGGCAGCCACTTAACAATTGAGCCACCTAGGCTCCCCTCAAAATGGTCTTTTTAAGAAGCAAATGAAGACTGTCATTTCTGGCTTAAACCCCTTCAGTGAGCCACCATTTCCTTCACAGAGAAGTCCAGACTGTTGCACAGAGTTTACAAAGCCCTCCTGAGTTCACCACTCTTGTTCAGCCTCATTTTGGTCATTTTTCCCCCCTCATCACCACCCTCTTACCTTTATTTATTTTTATTTTTAAGATTTTTAAAAATTTATCTGTCAGAGAGAGAGAGTGTACAAGCAGGGGGCACAGCAGGCAGAGGGAGAAGCAGGCTCCCCACCGAGCAAGGAGCCAGACTCGGGGCTCCATCCCAGGACCCTGGAATCATGACCAGAGCCGAAGGGAGACACCTAACTGACTGAGCCCCCCAGGTGTCCCCCCTCTCACCTTTAGAACTTCTTTTCCACCTCCCTACCTTCCTGCCTTGACACAGGCCATTTGGTCTTAGAATTCTCTCTTCCACCTGCCTTCTTCCTCCTGCTTCTGGATACCAGCTCCTCACATTTCAACCAGCTAAAGTGCCACTGCCTGCTAGAAGCTTCTCCTGACGTGTTCACACAGACCAGGTCTGCGTTTACACATACCAATTAATCTGTTCCACGCTTGTCCTCTCCCTCCTTTATTCTTATGCTAATATGGAGCCTCCAAGACACCTGGAGAGAGTCTCCCCTTTCAGCTAAGATGGGCCTAAATAACCCTTATTAAAGTCTCATTCCAAGTTATAACTACTCAGTACAGTGGTTGTTCAGGGCTGAGTTCCCTTCTGGTTAGTTGCTGACCTTCCTAGAACCCATTGTTAAATGTTTCACATCATCCTGCTTTTATAACACTCTTGCAAGCTGACTTAGAAGTTACTTCTTGATGTAAGGATTCTTTGCCAAATACTAGCTCATTGAGCTAGTGTGTATATCTTATTGATCTATGTAGCCCCCACCCACCTCTATGATAGGCATAAAGTGAGCTTTCAATTACCTAAAACATTGTTATTGTTGAACCAGTTGCATACAAGCTGATAAAGAGAGGAAGGAGTCAAAGATAATGGTGATAAGTGGAATAATTTTGCTAGAAGAAAGTTGGGCAGGAGAGCCAGCTGAGGAGGGAACATAGGTTCTGTGGTGTTAAGATTTGGCCATGTGGACTTTTAGGCAATGGCAGGACCGCCCTGGTAAGATGAAAGACTGGAATCTCTCTCTGGGGCCAGGAGAAGTTACAATGGTGGGGCGCCTGGGTGGCTCAGTGGGTTAGGCCTCTGCCTTCGGCTCAGGTCATGATCTCAGGGTCCTGGGATCGAGCCCCACATTGGGCTCTCTGCTCAGCCTGCTTCCCTCCTCTCTCTGCCTGCCACTCTGCCTACTTGTAATCTCTCTGTCGAATAAATTAAAAAAAAAAAAAAAACCAACAACGGTGGTATAATCCTCAGAAAAGACCTATTCATCTCCAATTGAAAACCTGTATATATGGACCTAATAGGGCTGGAGGTTTTAGCTTAGACGCAACTACTTCCTGATCCCACTCATTCGGGTTGCCAGTGCCTGGCAGCTTCCATAGGAACCTGTTGTATCACCATCATCATACTTAGCACACTGTTATTACTATTATTTTTAATGATTTGACTCTCTTCCCCATTAGTCTATAAGAATTATTACATCAGAGACTGTGTCTGCTTTGATATCCATGGTCTGTCCAGCCCAACATCAAGCAGAGCAGAGAGCATTTAAAAACTCGTTTTGGTTTGTTTTTTTTTTTTCAAAGATTTTATTTATTCATTTGTCAGAGAGAGAGAGGGAGGGAGAGCTCAAGAGAGCGAGCACAAGCAGGGAGAACAGCAGGCAGAGGCAGAAGCAGGCATACTGTTGAGCAAGGAGCCCAATGTGGGACTTGATCCCAGGACTCTGAGATTATGACCCGAGCAGCAGGCAGACACTTAACCAACTGAGCCACCCAGGTGTCCCTTAAAAACTATTTCTTAACTGAATGACTGAATAAATGAATGAATGTTGACAATATTTATACTAGCTATGATTTACTAAGTAACTCATTGTATTGCAACTACTGTGCTAATTGCTTTGACCCTTACAACCCTCCTTTGATCTGGCACCATTATTCTCCTCCTGCAGACAAGGAATCTGGGTCTTTGAGAGTTTAAACTGTTTATCCCAGGGAACTGGAGGCTGCTATCTTGAGCACATTATTTTACCTTCCAGTTTTAGTGAAAAGACGGCGAAAGATGATGGGCTCTCAATGACCATCTGTGGGCTCATATCTGTCTCGGTCTTTTATTTGACTGGCCCAGTATTTTTAAAACATTGAAGCCAATAGTGGAAATGGGGAGCTTTCACACACACACCCAGATATCAAGCTTCTTTTGTAAAATTTCAGAAAAATGAAGCAATTAGTGCAAGTTCAGACAGGTCAGCTGTGGGCCAGAACTGAGTCGCTGAGTCATACCCACCAGTCTGGTGAGGCCGCTGGGGGCACCCCCCCATCACTCAGTCACTCACACACACCCTCCACCCACCAGCCCACTTCATTCATTGCCCCCCAAGTTCCTGCAGGCATTCCAGTTAGGTTAGCTATCCTCCCTTTTCCAGCCAGTCCTTACAGTTCTTTTATTATCATTCAATTTCCTCCCTCTCTTTCCTTAAAAGCAAAGCAATCAAGCGTTTTTTCTTCTTTTTTTCACCTCTTCTTTGTTGTTTGTTTGTTTTAAGCCCCACCTATTACTCTGCACTCTTATTCTCCAATGAATTAGAGCCCTCGAGGAGTGAGACGGAATCCAAAGTCCCCTTTTAAAGACACCTATCTCAGGACTCTGTAGTCAGACCTCACGTCTGACCAGCAGCAAAGTCAGTTCCTAGTGGCACCATGACGGCAGGGGAGCAACCAAGCTCCTGCCCAAGGAAGTCCAGCCCCTCTCTTCCCCCTTGAGCCCACCACCCCGAGGAGCCCTCCAGAGCCTTGTTTGCTCCAGCTCCAGGGTATAAGGCAATCACCTGGAGAGCTTGTGAAAGCACAGATCCTGGGCCTCCGTGAGGAGAGAGTCCAACTGAGTTGTGCTCAGGTGAGACCCAGCAATCCTGCCTCTGGATAGAAACTCAAAAGGATTAAAGCAGGGTCTTGAAGACATACTTGGACACCCATGCTCACACAGTAGCTTGCTTCACAAAAGCCAAAAAAGGTGGAAACACCCAAGGTTCAACAAGAGATGAACGGACAAACAAAATATGGTGTGTACATACAATAGAACAGCGCTGAGCCTCCAAAAGGAAGGAAACTCTGACTCATGCTACAACCTGGATGAACCCTAAGTGAAATAAACCAGCCACAAAAAGACAGGGACTGGCTGATTGCACACACACGACATACCTAGAAGAGTCCGGTGCACAGAGACAGCGGCTGCTATGGGCCCGGGGAGAGAGGGGAAAAGGGAGTTGTTTGATGGGTATGAAGTTTCAGTATTGCAAGATGAAGAGAGTTCTGGAGATGGGTGGTGGTGACGGTTGCACAATGCGAATGTGCTTAATGCCCTGGACTGCACACTTTGAAATCAGTATGATGGTAAATTTTATACATATTTTACTAACATTAAAAATAATAATAATAAAAATATTTGCATTCTAAGAAGCTCCCTGATGCTGATGCTGCTGACCTATGAACCACACGTTTACAAGACGCCACCAACCATAAAAACATTGACACTGAAACCAGATTAGCGCTTGGGGATTAGCGTTTGGGGATTCCAGCTTTCCTCTTTAGGACTTTATCCAGAGAGCAGATCCTTTAGCCTCCCTGGGTCTTTGTTTTCATGGGCAGAAGATGACAGTTTGGATGAGAGCCTGGACCAGGTGGCCCCTGTTTCCTGAGGGTTAGGTGAGGACATGCTTTGAATCTGAATGTGCTTTGAGGAGAGAGCTCCAGCCAGCGGATGGTAAGACTGTGCCATGTATACAGTGTGGTTTAGGACGGTCCAGACTTTCCAGTCTATGGGGGAGGGGTGGGGAACAAATTCTTTAAGAAAATTAGGTTCATTCAGGATGGTTCTGAAGGTTTTGGATCAATGTTTAGTATGCCTGGATTCTGACAAGTGGTCATTGGAATCCCTGATTTCAATGTTTGGTCATTTCCAGAAATGTAGGAGTTTAGTCCAGTAGAAAAGCTACAAAATGACCATGGAGGTCATCAAATTACTGACAAAGAGACTTTCCTCTGACATTTTTAGAGACATACTAAGGGAAAAGCAAACAATGGCCTGGTTTGATCATGTCTGCCTGTTCTGTTCAAAAGCCAGCTTTTCTCTTACAACAGGAACAACAAATTCCAAATTCATTTCAATGAAGAGGGTTTTGTTTTGTTTTGGTTTGGTTTTTTTTTTTTTTTTGGTGTTATTTTTTTTAAGATTTTGTTGGGTGGGCGGCTCTGGGAATGCAGGAGGAACAATAAAAATGGCTACCAGGCTGTCATCTTCCAGGCCGCCCTCTTCCTTTACCCATGACTCTCCCGCCGGAAGGACGTATGCAGAGCACACATCACCATAAGTAAACCGATACCTAAGCAGGAAACAGGAACATCAGGACACCCCCTACCCTCCAATTACCAAATACCTTACCTAATATGGCTGTGAACCTATGCTCTGTCTTAACCCAAATTAAAGACCCACTCGACCCCACCCTGGGCGTGACTTCCTCGACTCTCCTCTCCGGAACCTCGCCCAAGGGCGCCTTTAATAAACTTTGCCTTGCACCTATCTCGCCTGGTGTCATGTGTATCTCACCTGTAAAACCTTACAGATTTGTTTATTTATTTGAGAGAGAGAGTACACATGCACACATGGGAGGAGAGGGAGAGAGACTCCTCCAGCAGACTCTGTGCTGAGCACAGAGCTCCACGCAGTGCTCGATCCCAGGACCCTGAGAGCATGACCTCAGCGGAAATCAAGAGTCAGCCGCTTAACCGACTGCGCCAACCAGCCTCCCCAATGAAGAGAGTGTTTCTTTTAATATATCCTCCTTCCACTACAAGGTTATAATTTGAAAGCCAACAATTTGAAACTCATCAAGGATCAAGTTGGTGCCTCTGTTAAAGCCAGTCCCCAGGTGGGGCGCCTGGGTGGCTCAGTGGGTTAAAGCCTCTGCCTTCAGCTCAGGTCATGATCTCAGCGTCCTAGGTGAGCCCCGCATGGGCTCTCTGCTTAGCGGGGAGCCTGCTTCCCTTCCTCTCTTTGCCTGCCTCTCTGCCTACTTGTGATCTCTGTCTGTCAAATGAATAAATTAAAAAAAAAAAAAAATCTAAAAAAAAAAAAAAAAGCCAACCCCCAGGTGACTTTAGATTGAGATTAACTGTTGGATTCTGTCCCTCCCTCCAACATACTTGGAACCATCCAGAGGGCCAAAGAGGCCTGCTGGCACAGAAGTCATTGGTCATGATGAGCAATGCAAATGCATGGGTACAAATATCTGTGTTGACAAAAAAAGAGCCAGGTAAAAGCCCAAAACCAAAATCTTAACTGATTATGTCATTTTTTTTCATTTTGACTTTAATTCCAATAGAGTCAACATACAGTGTTGTATTAGTTTCAGGTGTACAATACAGCAATCTAACACTTCCATACATCTCCTGGTGCTCATGGCACTTCTAGATCCCAACTTCTCTTTCTTATTATTGTGAAGTCCTATTTCCTTAACTGCAGTGAGACGCCCACACTGCATGGACAACATAAACAGCTGGGGCTGCAGTTAAAATTGAAGTAAACATTAGATGCAAGATACTTCATAAAGCTGGTACTTCTTTAACTTTTGATTATTCAGCTGTCATCAAATATACATAGAGCTTGTATAACAGAGCTAGTAAAACTAATGTGGATACATCAATTTCAGGTTTGTTTCTCCCTATTTGGGAAAAAAAAAAGTTACAGAGAAACTCAACTTCCCCTCTCAAAGCTATCACCTGGTAAAGACCAATGGGTTGACCAGAAGGCACCTTCTTCCCTCTGCTGACCTCCAGTGGTGACAGCAGGAGGGCTTAAAGGAGCCAACCAAAGTGGAAATTCAAAGGGAGGGGGGCGGGGAGTACATGGTGCTTGTGGCACAGAATACATAATACCCCAAACATGTTTTCCTTAGACATGCAATTGAAACCACCCAAATGAAAATTTGTCCATTGGCGATAGTTAAATTCGTTTCCTCTTAAACAAAAAGCCGCTATTGTTGCAACGTAACCACCATCTAATAACTGCATTTTGCTTGGAAGCACCTTGAGCAAAGGAACTGATGGTAAATTTGCAACCCAGGAATTGCTCCAACTAGAGCTGAATTCATAGCAGACCACTAATACACACCATGGGAAGATGGCCCCGGTCTGCATCAGTAGTGCTGTTCACATCCAGTTCTTGGAGTCGATCCTGGACAAGGGTAGAGACTCAAGGACAACTGGGCCTCGCCTGCCAGGAACCCGGTTATCAAGAGATAACTGAAGACAGCCAAGGACGTTGGATAAGCAGATGTGTTCTGTCCCAGTCACTCTCTGTACGGCAAGGAGACAGGCTCAGGAAGACAAAACTTGCTGAATTAAGGGGCTGCCTTGATGTCAAAATCTGTGCTGTTTTCACCACCTGCGTCTCACCCACAGTGGGAGAAAGGAATCACCCCATGATCTGGGGCTTGAAACATGAACCAAAGCCACTACCACTGGAAACAATCGAGGGTCTGAAACCTAAAGCATGCGGAGGTGGAGGTGAGAGGTGGTCAGGGCAACCCAGGACTTTGGCCCCTGAGTAGTGGTGCCAGATAAAATACAGGACACATGCAACATTTGGGACATACTGGTACCAAAAAACTTGCCATTACTTCTCGGAAATGCAAATGTAACCAGGCATCTTGTATTTTTAATTTGCTAAATTAGCAGCCCTGCTTCTGAATGCCTTTTGTATCTGTTTTGTTTGAGTTAGAGGCAGGGCCTTGAAGTTGTTCTTATTAAGTCAGTGTTTGATGGCTCCCATGGTAGTAGACAACAAGGAAGGGATGAAAGGCAATAGAACATTCTCACACCTGGGGAGAATAGCATTCTCCGTGGGGAGCCAAGACTGTGTTTGTTTGGAAAGACAGGTGAAAGAAAATACAAGGCCAGGTCAAAAATGTCAGTGGGCACCCAGATCACCTAGGATCTGGTTAAAATGCAGATTCTCATTCAATGGGCCTGAGGGAGGGCCTAAGACTGCATTTCTAACACACTTCCAGGTGCTGTCCATACTACTGGTCTGGGCCACACTCTGAGTAGCGCGGGTAAACCATATAAGCTGAACCAGTAGTTCAGACACAGGTGCCCTCTACAGATGGAGCCTTCCACCCTGGAATGGGGGACAGAGGCCCCAGGGGACAGCTGCTGAGGTGCCAGGAATCTGTGCTTCAGAAAACCACAGTCTTGGGCATGGCTGTTATTTTCTGCTGCTGTTCCAGTCCAACGGTGCGTCTTAATTATTTACTTTTAGCAAAAGACAAATGAGCACTGTTGGCCTGGGGGTGCTATCTCTTTTCTGTCAGGGGAAAGATCTGCATTTCTACAGTGGTTGGGCTGGCTGTGGGAGCATTTACTAACCTGCAGACATTTGGATTCAAAGATGAGGACATCTCATCTCATCTTTCCATCTCCAGATCCCTTCCCCACCATCTTACTTTTCAGAGCAATTGCAGAGCAATTCAGAAACAATTCAATTGTGTTTGAATTACAGGGAGCAGGGTTCAATTGTCATGCCAGACCCAGAGAGGCTCATAAGAAGCCAGGTGCCCTGGGCCTGAGCCAGCCTTGGGAAGAGTGAGTTTTCCCTGCCCAAGATCAGCAATGCTACAGAATGAAATTGTTCCAGATATCAAGGCCTGGCACCTCATATCTGGCAAACCTGAAGGCAGATAATGGCTTCAGGGTCATCAGCAAAAATCTCTACTTCTCTAGGGTTGGAAAGAAAGAGAAACACTGCAATGTGTCGAGGATCTGCTATGTGCCAGGCATTTGTGCCTAAATCACATCACTGGATTCACACACACACACACACACACACACACACACACACGGAGAAGTAAGAGGCAGAAAGCAGCTGGTTTTTAATTTTTGTTCATTTGTGAGAATAAATATCTATCTTTAGAGTACAGAGAGACACACATTTCAAATCTTTTTCCTTTTGTTGATACAGATGCCCCGATGAAACTGAAAATTTGATTTTGGAAATTGTTCAGATAGAGTATAATCTTACCCAAGAAAAAGCCTCTGTAATTCCATTCCCTAGAAGGGACTGGTGCTGCCCCACCCATTCCGGGGACCTGTCTCTGGAGGTATCTCCTGATTCAGTAAATTCCAGCATGTCTCCCAATCCCAACATTCCTTTCTTGGTTTGTTTTGCCCTTGACTGGATGTTTTATCACTACACAAAGCTATTCTCTTTGATGCTTTCTGGGAATAACAAATGCAACAAAATTATGGTTTTTAATTCAGCCTCAAAGTCATGAAAGGAAGAACAATCAAATTACCTAGATTATTGAATTCTTCCGCAAATGTCAAGGGACAACAGAGGCCTTCAGACTTTTGGGAAATATTGGCTACTTCTTGGTATGCATTTCAGCCCTGTGAAGAAGTGATCCAGCTTAAAAGCAGGACTTCAAAGTTCTCCCACACTCTCCTCTCACCTGTACCAGCGTCCTTGGTATGCACTCTAATAACAGTGCGGGTCCTTCCTGCCCCTGTCCCTCCGCTCCGCTAGTGAGATTCACAACAGCCAGTCTTATAATGGCAGAGGAAACTCCTTTCACTCACTCAACTTACTCCATTAACTTCCCTGAGACCTACTTATTAGGGTGGCTGTGAAGATTAAGTCATAGGTAAAACTTGCCTAGCACAAAGCTAGACGAAAGGACGGTACTCAAAAACACTAGCCGCTAAATTATTGGCATCATTATAAGTAAAAGAGGCTATGGGAAGACAATTTCAAAGCACTGAGGAGTGCTAATAGAAAGTGGGGATGAGGGGTGCCTGGGTGGCTCAGTGGGTTAAAGCCTCTGCCTTCAGTTCGGGTCATGATCCTGGGGTCCTGGGATTGAGCCCCACATCGGGCTCTCTGCTCAGCAGGGAGCCTGCTTCTGATCTCTGTCAAATAAATAAATAAAATCTTAAAAAAAAAAAAAAGTGGGGATGAGAGAAGTAAGTCAATTGCCTCTGGGAATGATTGCTATCTCACAGAGTTAGAAGTCTAGCCAGGAAGCCAGCCTCAGTCTACTGGGCAGGTCTTGGGGGATGCCGCCAGGGCAAATGGAGCCACATCAACTTCCTAAGCAGGATGGCCGTAGTTATCTCCCACAACTCCCAGGGAAGCAAAAGAGAATTGCCTCTCTGGTCCCTTCTGGGTCCACTGGCCTGGCAAACCTGGCTTGTCAGAATGGTCTTACCTGGAGCCTGGGCTGAGCAAAGATGTCCCCCAAGACTGGATTCCTTTGGGCTATCAGAGGCCAGGAAACAAGATGGGATAATCTCTCCCCAACCAGTGTCTAGATCTTTTTAAAGCCTTGTATTTTACAATTATTTACTCTTAACTCTGGAAAAGAAAGGCACCTTGAGCCTGGCATGAGTCTTTTCACCCTTGTCCTGATCCTGTCTCTGGAAACCTTCGTCCTCTGGCTTCTCGGCCTCGAGTTCCTCTGTACGATCTCAAATGATCATATGGCTCTTGGAACGTTGTTGAAAGGATTAAATATCATAATGGAGGTAGAGCACCTGGAAGAGAGCCTGGTCCATAGAAAATTCCTAATAAATGTTACTTTTCACTCATAACATATGTCTGAAGCAATCTCTATGTTGTACAGTTTCAGCATGAAGGACTTTTGTTCCCTAATATATCCATACGTATGTTTGGATACCTGAAATTCCTCTTAGAAGGGAAAAAGGTTTTTACAATTAAATATGACATAGAACATACAAATTGTGAAGAGAGCGTTTATATAAATCTGAGAACTAACTGTGGAGGGGAAAAGTATTGTGATCAGAGAAGCCAGAAAGAACAGGGCCCCAGCTGGATTCTCAAAGATGGTGGCATCTTGTAGGATCATCAGCCCTGGGTCTGTGTGTCAGCTCTACAGGTCTTAAGATACAATAAAGTGCCTCCAGAGGTATTATAACAGGGAAAAACTTCCTTTCATGAAAAACATAGGAGACATCTATAAAAAAGAAGGAAATTCTGACATAAGCTATAACATGGGTAAGCCTTGAAAACAAACACAAAAGGACAAATATTGTATGATTCCACTTGTATGAGGTACCTAGAGTGGGCAAATTCATGGAGACAGAAAATAGGATAGGGTTTACCAGGGGCTGGGGGAGAGGAATAGGAAGTTATTACTTACTGTGTATAGAGTTTCAGTTTGGTGGTCACACGACAATGCAAATACAGCTAGTGCTGTTGAAACAGACACTTAAAAATGGTTACAACGGTCAATTTTATGCATATTTTACCACAATAAAACACAGAAAGGAGGGACACCTGGTGGGGGGCGCAGTCACTTAAGCATCAGACTCTTGATTTTGGCTCAGGTCATGATCTCAGGGTTGTGAGATCGAGCCCCATGTCGGTCTCCCTGCTCAGCATGGAGTCTGCTTGGATTCTCTCTTTCCCTCTCTCTGCCCCTCCCCCTGCTCATGCTCACACACTGTCTCTCAAATAAATAAATATATCTTCAAAAACATAAGAAACAAAACACACAAAGGAGACATATATATGTGTGTATACATACATATCAGAGACACCTGTTACTTTGTAAGAACAAAATAATATTCTGGAGTATCAAAATGTTCCTGGTAGCTGGCCAACACACCCACAATCCTGGAGATGAAAAAAGAAAACAAAACAAAAAAAGGTCTGTAGGAGATGAGGTGATGAACACAGAATCCAAGTAAGGAAAGTGGGGTGATGTTGAGAGCTGGCTCAACTCATGAAGTTAGAAGCTCAGGGTCCACCATCAGCATTTCCCAGGGCAATTTCCCAACCAGTTTTTCACGACTAATAGAAGAAATGGTCATATTTGTAAGCTTTGGGAGGTAAATCACCGCACTGCTCTAACTGCCCCAGGGGCTTGGCTCATTCATTCCTGGCTTCTGTAACCCATCAGGACACACAGATTGGGAAGCTCTGCGTCACGGGGCCCAGAATACTCATGCTCAAGGGCTGGAACAATCTCCAAATTCCTGTCCTTTGCACCTTGCCTTATAAAACAGCTAAGTGATTTCTAACTCACTTCTGCATTAAATCCTATTCTCTGAAGGTTAGACCTCAACATCCTTAACAGACTTAGGAGTTTCTGATTTCCTCACAGGACCTTGACATTCTCGCTTTGCCTAGTGGAGTCTGTTATATCTTATTTCTTTCATTCGCTACTGAGAGAAGGAGCTACCAGCTCAAGGCAGGACAGCCTCTCACTTGTGAGGGAAAGTCTTACCGGACCTTTCTGCAGGAAGAGAAAGCCACGGGAAGATGACCCAGGGTTATTTATTACCTTGGCACTGTGGGTTCATGCAAGTTTTATCTTGGAGAAGTGAATGCTCTGTGACAGAAAGCAGATCAGAGATGGCCTGGGGCTGGGGGCGTGGGAGCAGCCTTTGACTGAAACAAAGAGGTTTGTGTGGAATAGGAGCATTCTAAAACTACAGGGAGGGGTACTTGCACAACTTTATACACTTACTAAAACTTACTGAACATTTTCTTTATGCTATTCTCAGTAATGCTTTCTATTAAAAATAGAAGTGTGGGGTACCTGAGTGGCTCAGTTGGTTAAGCAGCTGACTCTGGGTTTCTCCTCAGGTCATGATCTCAGGGTTGTGGAATCGAGACCCGAAGCCGTCTCCACACTCAGTGGGGAATCTGGTTGTCCCTCTCCCTCTACCACCTCCCCACCTCTCACTCTCTCTTGCTCTTTCTCTCTTTCTCTAAATAAATTAATTAAATCTTTTTTAAAAAGAAATGTGAGGGGTGCCTAGGTGGCTCAGTTGGTTAAGCATATGACTTCAGCTCAGGTCATGATCCCAGGGTCCTGGGATCGAGCCTCACACCAGGCTCCCTGCTGGGCAGGAAGCCTGCTTCTTCCTTTCCCACTCCCCCTGCTTGTGTTCCTTCTCTTGCTGTGTCACTCTCTGTCAAATAAATAAATAAAATCTTGGAAAGAAAGAGAGAAAGAAAGAAAGGTAGGTAATATTTGTAAGAACAGAAATAAAAAACATTGAGCTGTAAATGTAAGATTTGCCCCCTTTACTGAGTGTTTGCTTTACTTAGTTAAAAAGTTTTATCAAAAAAAAAAAAAAAAAAGCATCAAGTTCCAATAGCATTCTAATCTGAAAGAAAGAAGTCTTAGCCTTGCAAGGTTTTGGGGAGGATCCAATCGATACTGGATGGAAAGGGCCATGGGGGAAAAAAAAAAAAAACCACAATGCCCTGACTCAGCATGGTAATGGCAGCGGAGGGCGAGGCATGGGAACACCCAATCCAAACCCGCCTTTTCTTAAGCAACCAGGAAAGACTAATCTCGCTATCTTCAGTCTTGCAAACTGAACACCAGGCTACTGCCAAATCTACTTAAAAGACCATCGACCCTGACTGTAGGGTCTGGGTTCAGTTCAGAGGCTCATTAGCTTAGACAAATCTGCCTCCTCTCTGTGGGTCTAGTTTTTCCCATTCCTAAAGCCGGAATGTAATTCCTGCTGGCAGCACACAGGGTGGGAGCTCGGTGCAGGGGGTAACTGACTTGCCGAGCCTCACTTTCCCTATCTGCAAACTGGGGAGATAGTAAAACTTTGCAAGTATGTTTGGCCCCTCCCCTCATGGCAATGCCAGCCCACTCCTTTGAGGAACCTCTTCTGCCTCCTCCCAGTGGTTCTCTTGGGGCTGCATGGTAAGTAACCTCAGTGCCAGCCCCTGGGCCGCCTGGGATGAGGATGAGCCAACCGCAGACCCTTGGAAGAACCTGAGGCCAACCTGGAATGAAATCTGGGCAGTACTAATGGTCTGAAAGTCCCGGGGTTCATACTTGTTCTTCCAAACATATGAGCTAATAAATCTTTGCTTAAAAGCAACAACCGACACCCCGTGCCCCAAATAAAAAACCAAAACCAAAAACAAATCCCTTTCTCCCCAGTTTGCTCAAGGCTGGCAATCCAGGGAAGGGGGGTCTATCGCGGGGCAACCATCTCTGACTTTGTTGTCTTAAGTTTCTCACTCTAACTCTGTGCATAGAAACTTACACAGCAATCCCATGTTTTAAAAACCAAGCTGGAGTCCAAAGGGAGGATTAATTATCAACATCAAGTTAGGAAGGGTCATTATGGGGCCACTGCTCAGGTTTTAATTCTTTGTTTAAACAAACAAAACAAATGGGCTTTAACTGAAACGGGAGAGTCCTAGTTGCCAAGAAAAGAAATTCTCATGTTCTAGAGTGCTGAACTCTTGAAATGGGAGAACAAAGCTGGTAACAGGATCTCCTTTCCAGTATCTTCTGGAAAGGAGGACCGAGGACCTCCAAGCCCTGCACCACTTCTTTGGGTATATTGAGCTGACCGTCTTCACTTGCCCTTGTTTTTTCGATCCAAAGCTACGACTCTCTGGTTGTGGGAGAGAAGTTGAATGTTGCTGGATGCTCTTGGGCTCTCTGAGGCTCCCTTCTTTGGGTACCCCGAGTTATTTCTACTAAGTTTGGGTAGCTAGGCAATAGGCCCAAAGAGAACTATAGGGAAGAACGAAGGTGTAAAAACTATTACAAGAAAGACAGCAAGTTGTGTGTATGGGGTTATTAGATGACGAAAACTGCTTTGGCCCTGGCTGGCTGTCCCTCTGTCAGGTGCTTTTAGGGTGTGCTCAGAAAATGTGCCAGGTTGGCATCAGACCTAGGGCTTGTTTTCAACACCCGGGAAGTAGAACCCCGGGCAAAACAGGTTTAGAGCCTTGGGAACTCAATCATGCAGTGCTTCGCTTCTCAAGGCAAGCACCAGGGCAAGGAGGGAGGACCCCAGAAAGTGCTTGTGTTTAAGAACAATTCAGGGAGGGAAGGATTTTATTTTTCATTGTGTAAGTCTTCTAAACAATTTGAATTACTTACCAGAACCATGTGGTTATAACAAATAGAGATAGGCTTACAATTATGAATCATGAAAAAATGAGTTCTTTTCCTCTTCTCACCTAATTTTTGTCAGGTCAGACTCTTACGTTTGGAGAAGGTCAGAAGAAAAAGTCATCTCACACAGACAGAGGCAGAGTTTTCTGTGAGAAACTTTTCTTCCCTCTTTGTCTTATGCATCATCTGGTAGCTGGCCATGGCCTTGCCAGAGTGGCCAATGAGATCAGGCAATTAGCTCAATGAGAATCCTGAATTGGGATTTGACCACAATGGGTGTAAGAGCTCAGGCCCTACATGGGCTGGGCTGGGGGACGCTGAATGGCCCAGGTGGTCATAACTCTGTTGATCAACTCTGTTGAGTTGGGGAGGAAAAATGGATGGGACAGCATATTGTGAGAGGGAAGGGTCCTGGCCTGTGGTGGTCCTAAGGAAAGGGTATGAAGTCTGGTGAGCCATGAGGTCATCTCACCAGTAAGGACATGTACATGGATATGCACTCAGAAGCTGGTCTAGTGTGTGGCCTGGGCAGGATGGCCCAGCAGCAGTGGAGAGCTGGTGGAGTCGTATACATCAAAGCATTGGCAGGAGCCCTGCTCCACACCACAGAACCCCCCACTGGAAACCACAGTTTTGCCCGGGACATCACCCTGCACAGCTGTTCCATCCCTCATCACACAGGGCCCTGATGTGGGGCTGAGTTCCAAATTACCCAATGTGGAACACCATTGTGACTCTTAAAGGAGAAGGAATCTTTGGGTCAATTCGTATAAATATCGGTTAAATCTTAATCTCAGGTTACGTGTTTCAGCAAAGCAAAACCCAGTCTCAGGTGGCTCTGTTGGGTGGAATAAGGTTGTCTAATTGTCCACATTTTTTTTTTTTACAGTCTCAGAATGATGTTCCGTGGACAGTCTCTCTTTCCCCATCCCTTCTCACAGGATTTCCTGGCATCAGCCATTGTCTTACTTCTGATTTGTCATTTGTCACTTTTTTTCTATTGCAAGTACACAGCGTCATTGTGGGTGTTAGAGGAGATCCTGGGCCCCAAGTCTCTGCTTGTTCTTCCAACAGTGGTCTTGATCTTGGTACAGATGGTAAGGACAGTGCCTTAAGTGGACTGTGCCTTGCCCTAAACACATCAACCTCCTATTTATTTACACAGAACTCCGATTTCATCAAAGTTGTAACCATTGTCCACAATTGACAAGCTTACAAAAATGTCACACATCAAGGGAGGAGCAAGATGGCAAAGGAGTAGGGGACCTAAATATCTTAGGGTCCCAGGAATTCGGCTAGATATCAAACCATTCTGAACACCCACAAACTCAACAGGAGATCGGAGAAGAAGAGCAGTAATTCTAGGAACAGAAAAGTGACCACTTTCTGGAAGGACGTGCAGAGAAGTGAATCCAAGGCAATATACTGGAAGAGAGACCACAGGGGTGGTCTCCCAGCAAGCAGTAGAGCAGTGGAGCACAAAATTGGAACTTTGTAAGTCTGCTCCACTGAGGGACATCAGTTCAGAGGCTAAGTGGTGGCATTGGAGGTTGGGGGGTTGGAGCCCTCGCGGGGACAGTGTTGTGAATCCTGTAAGACTGATGATTCACAGACTTGTACCCCTGAAGCAAATATAATTACATTATATGTTCATGAAAAAAAAAAAAAGAAGAGAGTTCAGACAGTAATGTCTTTGATACCAGCCATAGAAAAAAATTTTCTAGATGTATCTCCTGGGACAAGAAAAAACAAAAGCAAAACTAAATTACTGTGATTACACCAAAATCAAAAGCTTCTGTGTGGTGAAGGAAATCATCAACAAAACAAAAAGGCGACCTGCTGAATGGCAGAAGACATTTGCAAATGATATATCTGGTAAGGGGTTAATATCCTAAATATATAAAGAATTTATATAAGCCAATACCAAAAACCCAATAATCTGATTAATAAATGGCCAGAGGACCTGAATAGACATTTTTCTAAAGAAGAAATATAAATGGACAACAGACATGTGAAAAGATGCTCCGTATTGTTAATCATCAGAAAAATGCAAATCAGAACCATAATAAGATATGACCTTACATCTGGCAGAATGCCCAGAATCAAAAAGGCAAGAAATGACAAGTTGGGGATGTAGAGAGAAAGGAACCCTGGTGCACTGTTGGTGGGAATGCACACTGGTGCAGCTACTGTGGGAAACAGTGTGAAGGTTCCTCAGAATGTTAAAAACAGAACTACCCTATAGTCCAGTTATTCCACTACTGGGTACTTCCCCAAAGAAAGTGAAAACACTAATCAAAAAGATATATGCACCCCTATGTTTATCACAGCATTAGTTATAATAGCTAAGATGTGGAACAACCCAAGTGTCCATCAATAGATGAATGGATAAAGAAGATGTGATATATATACACACTGGAATATTACTCAGCCATAAAAAAGAATGCAATCTTGCCGTTTGCAACAAAAGTGGAGTTAGAGAGTATAATGCTAAGTGAAATAAGTCCGTCAGAGAAAGACAAATGTTATGATTTCACTCATATGCAGAGTTTAAGAAACAAAATAAAGGAACAAAGAAAAAAAGAGAAACAAAGGAAAACCCCAGACTCTTAAATACAGAGAACAAACTAGTGGTTGCCAGAGGGGAGGTAGGTGGGGCAAAATAGATAAAGGGGCTTGGGTATCCTTGCATGATGAGCACTGAGTAATATTCAGAATTGCCAAATCATTATATCCTACACCTGAAACTAATATAACACTATGTTAATTATATTTCAAAAATAAATAAATGAGAAATAGCATGTCAAGGAAACAAAAATCCCCAAAGAAGAGGAAAGAAAATTAATATATATCAATATTTATCAAATGTATAACTAGGCTTCAAGCATTGTCCCAAATATATATGACATACAATATATAATATATAATTATATTAAATATAATTATATATAACTTAATATTCAGAAGTACCACATTAGGGGCGCCTGGGTGGCTCAGTGGGTTAAAGCCTCTGCCTTTGGCTCAGGTCATGATCCTGGGGTCCTGGGATCGAGCCCCACATCGGGCTCTCTGCTCCACAGGGAGCCTGCTTCTCTCTCTCTGCCTGCCTCTCTGCCTACTTGTGATCTCTGTCTGCCAAATAAATAAATAAATATCTTAAAAAAAAAAAGTACCACATAATAGAAATATTAAACTGTTACGATTTTAGACAGTTGAAATATCCAGAAACAGTCAAGAATGCTAGTCAAGGGGTGGCTCAGTCATTAAGTGGCTGCCTCTGTCTTGGGTCATGGTCCCAGGGTCCTGGGATCAAGCCCCACATCGGGCTCCCTGCTCAGCTGGAAGCCTGCTTCTTCCTCTACCATTCCCTCTGCTTGTGTTTCCTCTCTTGCTATCTCTTTCTCTGTCAAATAAATAAATAAAAATCTTAAAAAAAAAAAGAATGCTAGTCAATAAATTCAATAAACTCCTCCTAGATACCACATTTCTCTGGTCTAGAAGCCTATATTCTTTACGGCTTCTTAAGAGAGAAGAGACTTTTTTTTTTTTTTCAATTTTAATTTTTAATTTTTGAAAAAATTTTAAAGATTTACCCATTTGAGAGAGAGAGAGAGAGCGCGCGCACAAGCCTGTGTGGAGCCCCATGGGGGAGAAGGGTGGATCCCACAACCCTGAGATTAGGACGTGACCAAAAACCAAGAGTCAGATGCTCAACCAACTGAGCCACCCAGGCATGGAAGAGAAGAGACTTCTTAAAAGAGACTTTGCCTAAGAGATACCTTAAAAGAAAGTTCAACTTTTCCAAGCCCTTTGTTTACATTAATAATAAAAATAATTTTATAACATTTTACAATTTAAAAAAAAGTCACACATCAGAATGGTTTTGTATTGCATTTAATTGGTGTTTGTTCTTTCATGGCTGTATGGTTTTGTTCTTTTCAGACACTTTACTCCTAGATTCTACAATTAGCTTCACTGGGCAGCGCGTACTGACGCTGTGACCGGACGGATCGTTGCTGTTGACCAAGGTAAGACCTGCTGCCATTAGAAGTGCAGGACACTTCTGACCACTTCCACGTAGTGGCTATCTGGGGGTGGCTTCCTCTGACTCCCAGGTTGCAGGAACTTCTTAATTGTAGGGATGTTGCTGATTCTTGTTTTAAATGCCTGAGGTGAGAACCAGTAAAGTCAGAGCCTTAATAGCAGTCATAACCTTAAACAGAACTTTGTCATGGGAGGAGGGTGTCTAGACTGTCAGCTTTCAGAGCCCAGTCTGTTGAATCTGACCTAATCCCTCAACACCTGGTTGCCTGGTGTTCCCGGGAAAGGTAATACAATGGCTAGTGTGTTTAGTGTGAATTAAATTATCTTCTTAAGGGCACCTGGGTGGCTCAGTTGGTTAAGCGACTGCCTTCAGTTCAGTTCATGATCCCAGAGTCCTGGGATCAAGTTCCGCATCAGGCTCCCTGCTCCATGGGGACTCTGCTTCTCCCTCTGACCTTCTCCCCTCTCATGCGCTCTCTCACTCTCTCTCAAATAAATATAAGTAAATAAATAAATAAAATAAACTATCTTCTTAAAAACTCACTGTCACAAGTAGATGGCACAAATTAAAAACTCTAAAACAGTAATATTCTTTGACCTATCGATTCCTGTTCTAGGAATTTATTATAAAGGTGAGCAAAGAAATCATGTTAAGAATGTTAGCAGAGTGGGGTGCTTGGGTGGCACAGTCATAAGTATCTGCCTTCGGCTCAGGTCATGATCCCAGGGTCCTTGGATCAAGCCCTGCATTGGGCTCCCTGCTAAGTGGGAAGTCTACTTCTCCATCTCCCACTCCCCCCTGCTTATACTCCCTCTCTCTCAATCTGTGTCAAATCAATAAACAAAATCTTTTTTAAAAACGTTAGCAGAGTGAAAAATTGAAAATAGTCTATCTTTCCAAGAAAAGAAAACTGGTCATATAAACTATGGTAAGTCCCCACAAGGTATATAAGCTGGTAATTTAAAATGATACTGTATATAAAAAGAAAGAGGAAGGTCCCTATATTGACAGAAAAAGAACTCTAGAATGCATGGTTTACTTTAAAGAAAGAAAGAAAAAATAAAAAAGCCCAGGGCAGAACAAAATATATTTGCTACTTTGTGTAAGAGAAAGCTAGGGGTGGGGGTGAGAGAAAAATAGATATTCATATTATGTATCTGCATAAATAGGAACATTGGGAAGGTATACAGGAAACTAATAAAAATGATTATGGGGCAGGAAGGTGAGAGTGTAGTGGTGGGAATGAGTTTTCTCAATTTATGCCCTTTTTATATAGTTCTGATTATTCAAAAAGATGGGACTGTATTGTCTCATGAAAATAAAATAAAATGATATTGTAGAAGAATATTTGCTGGGGCACCTGCGTGGCTCAGTGGGTTAAAGCCTCTGCCGGCGGCTCAGGTCATGATCCCAGGGTCCTGGGATTGAGCCCCACATCGGGCTCTCTGCTCTGCAGGAGCCTGCTTCCTCCTCTCTCTCTCTGCCTGCCTCTCTGTCTACTTGTGATCTCAGTCTGTCAAATAAATAAATAAAATCTTTAAAAAAAAAAAAAAGAATATTTGCTGACATGTCAAAATATTCATGATAATTTTTTAAATGTTAAAAGTGGGTCACAAAACAATATTTAGTATGATCTTATTTTGGGGAAAAAATGTAAAATAAGAGAGCAAAGAGTCTAATCCAGTAGTAGCATTTGGCTAGTTAGGTCCCGTCTTTTTTTGTTTCATATAAATGCCTAGTGTAAAGACCTGAAATTCCATTTCTTTGGTAGTAAGAAAAAAAAAAATACTATTCTTAAACCAAAAAACCTATGGTCCTCTCTTAGATAAAAGGTTTCTAAGAAACTGGAACAGAGGCTGGCTCAGGTCTGGCAGTGGCAGGATTGAGAGAGGGAGGTCTAAGGATGGGTGACGCAGCAGAGACAGGCAGCGACACCCAGGCAGAACCTCTGACCAATGGAGGGACATGGTGGGGTGTCCTCAACATTGGGGGTACTAAAGGGAGGCAGAGTTGTCCGGTGGGTGCTGGGGAGGGAAACAACGAAGGAAGACTTGTCAGCCTTGCTTCATCAGGAAAAAATGTTTAAGGCACAAAAAAAAAAAAAGAAAGAAAGAAAGAAAGCACTCAATGTTTATGCTAGAAGCCAACATAACCTATCTCTCTCCCATCATAAGGGTTTATTTCCTAATGATCCTATAGGGCGAGCAGGAGAAAATTGCCGAGATGAATAAAATAATGACTTTTAACAAGTCTTCTTTTGAAATTGACCTGGAGATGCATTTCTTTTTTTCTTTTTTTTGAGATGCATTTCATTTTAGCCTTCGTTTCTATTCACTATTTCCTGGGCTTCGTGTGCAAGTGAATACCCTACCTTTAGCAGAGGGAATTCAGAAAGTACAGAAGCATCGAGTTCTTCCACCATTAAAATCGTTTCTAGCAGTTGTATGTCTGCCCAACTGAATTTGTTGCCAACGAGAAAATCCTCTCCATGGCCTTTCAAAATCTAAGGAAAGAGAAATAACAAAGAATATCAAATAAAAGTAAAGACTGTTTTGCCTGGCTACGCACTCATAAAAGCAGGGAATCTTCTGTACAGATCAAATTTACTAAAGAATCTTTTTCTTGATAATCTCCAAGACTGCTTGGAAAGGATCAGATGAAAGCAAGTCTTAAACACTCATAAACATTGCTGTAAATTGGCACAGTCTTGTTGGGAATCTGTCAGTGATTATCAAGACATTTGGGGTAGTGAAGGGCATGAAGGGAGCTCTCTCTTATAAGCCTACAGATGATTAAGTAAAACTATACCCACCAGTATAGGGAGACACAAAAGTCATGATTAGTTAGAATCAGGCTGCTACACCACAGTAGAAAATAGTATCAGAAAGCCCATTTAACATTTCAACTCAAAGAATGATACTAATTTTTCAAATGGAAGGCGTTTCAACAACACTGTACATTGCTCCTGAATAAAGAGGAACTGGATCGTCCAGGACTTTGAAGCACCGGCAGAACTCTTCATTATAGACTAATCAGTAGTAAATCATTCTTTCCCAAGACTAAGACAGAGGAGAAATCCCACAGACTTCTTCTGTCTGGCAAGCCTTTATTGATGGAGCCCTCTGCTAACAAGTCTTTCTTACCATGTCCCATGCTGTCCTTTAAGTTTGGAACCTCACCAGTTGTATTTCGAGAACATTCGTAGTTAGGATTCACTCCAAAATGACTTCGGCAAAGTTGTAAATTTAAAAGATCTTGCCTTTTGCTTGAGGCATGATCAGCCTCCAGTATTAAAGGTAAAGAAACATCAGACACGGTGAATTTAAGGTGGTGATGCCCTAGGCTGCTGATGGCTTATTTAAAAAAAAAAAATCGGAACAGAAATGCTGTGTCCTTTCACTGCATCTGATTTATTCCCATTGTCTTGTCAGAGGTTCCACATAATTACGTCCTTTTGTTTTGCAACCCTTTATTAAAGTTTTGGTCCGAGTGCAGTAAAGCACCATCATAGCTTGTCCTTTCAGATCTTCGCCGCTGAACTATTCTTCTCAGCAACAGGAAATAAGCCCTGCATCCCTACACGCCGGGAAGCGGCAGTGGGAACTTGCTGCGCCCTAAACCTCTCAGTCCCCATCCTTCTCTGGAATGGGGGGGCGGTGGGGTACTGGAGGCCGCTCGAGGACGTCAGCCCCGCCCCCTGTTCCCCGCCCTCCCCTCGCCACCCCCACCCCCACCCCACACCCGCATGATCTGCGCGCGCAGCCGTCGCCGACAGGAATCCAGTCTCTCGCGAGAGCACCTAGGAGTCTGTCCCCGCTGGGCTGGGTCCTCGCCCGGACACAAGCCGGGTCCCTGCCCCCTACCTTCTCGAAGACGGGGAAGTAACGAGTTTTCGCTCTCTTCACGACTAAAGCAAGACTCTCCTCTTTTTCCGCGGGGGGTTTGAACGCAGCCACCGCGATCATTAGCATGAGGTCCAGGGTGCCGTCCGTGTACATGTTGATCCTGACAAAACAGCGCGTGACTGGTGTTCGCACTGGGAACCTTTTGAGGATGGGGGTTTGCTACTTCGCCTCTGCGATGGCAGAAATGGATATAGGGGCAAATGACTTGTCGCACCCGTTCCCTTAAGAGTCCGTGCTCAGGAATGATTTCTGGAACCAGAGCCCTCCAAGGGACCCGAGGATACGAGGGTCTCTGGAAATGTTTACTGCATGAAGGGATGTGTGGAAAAAATTAACACGTGCCTCCAAGCTGAAGTCTGCCGTAAATAGATAAATACGTTATTATGGTTTTTAAAAACCCAACCGGATGAAGTTTACCAGAAGTCCGAGATTATTAGTACCAGAACCTTTTCACTTCTTTAGGGAAAATGTATAATTTAGCAGGTCTTCCCCTGACCTGGCAACTGAGAAAGAAAAGTTTGCTTTCCCACTCAGGTCGGACAGACACCTGGATTTCATTCTCTAAAATTTTTCTTTCACTGACAAACACAGAAAAGGTTAAAAACAACAACAATAATAACCAAGAATGGTAGATACATTACCATGGATTATTGGCCTATTGGCGGAGTTAAACTGAGCAAGTTATCTCTACAACCAGTGTGCAAACATTAAGGGTTGTGTGTCTGTGTATCCCTCCTATATGCTAACTGCCCAACAAATTTGGTTCAGTGGTCATCTTTGTCTTTTGCTTTATAACATATATAAAAAGCATAATTTACTTTATTGTCCTATCTGAATTACAAATAATTTTTTCTACAGGTTAGATTGTTACCTAGCCGGTCACTTTAATTGTAACAAAAAACAAACAAACAAACAAAAAACCACATGCATCAAAACGATGAGAAACAGATTGCTTTTGTATATTAGTACTTGTTTACAGTGTTATAAAAGGATTCTTTTCACACACTGTTTGTAATTGCTTCTCTTGCCATGTATTTTTGGGATTGCAAGTTAGGATGACTGTTTTCTGGGATGATCTCATTCATGACTTGCTTTGACTAACGGAATGCGGTGGAATTGAGCAGTTCTGAATTTAAGAGGCCTTGTGTGCTTTCAGTCTCTCTCCTAGAACCTTCCCTAGCTGCCCCAAGAACAAGCTACATGTGGGAGGATGAGAGACATATGGCCCACTTACCCCTGGGTTGATACTCAGCACTCCAAACCAGAGCCTCCTGGCTGACTACTGGTTGACCACAGGTCACACGACTGAGTCCAGCCAAGAGGAATCAAGTCTGGCCCAGATATGCCAACACCCACAAGATAGAGTAATAAATGCATGCTGATTTAAGTCACTGAGTTTCAAGGTGATCTGCTATACAGCATTATTTGTAGTAATAGATGACTGATACAATGCTCAATGTTTGTTTGCCCTGTCAGTCATTTCCACCTTCATGCTGAAGAGTTTACCAGATCATTTTATAAGGACGTATTTTGTTAGGAGTGGGGAGAGAATATGAGAATGTTGAATGCACACCACCATGAGTAGTAAAAGGGAAACGCTGGAGTACTTATTCAGTTATGCACAAGACATTTGGGTATAGCAAGAGCATCTCCCTGTTGTTTCCTTGCCGCCTTCCCCCAGGCTAGGCTGAAAGGCAACACCATAACTGGGTCTCAGCTGGTGTAGGACTACAGAGCTTAGATAAGAATCAAGTACAAGGGTGCCCGGGTGGCTTAGTGGGTTAAAGCCTCTGCCGGCGGCTCAGGTCATGATCTCAGGGTCCTGGGATCTAGTGCCTGCATCTGGCTCTCTGCTCAGCAGGGAGTATGCTTCCTCCTCTCTCTCTGCCTGCCTCTCTGCCTACTTGTGATCTCTCTCTGTCAAATAAATAAATAAAATCTTAAAAAAGAAAATCAAGTACAGCTGTGAATGCTATGCTACCTGACTGTCTCCTTCAGGTCTTTTCCATACAAGTCGTACTTGGCGGCAAGGTAGCTGAGGATGGCTCTGGTCTGTGTGAGCACCATTCCATCAATTTCAACCATAGGCACTTGGCCGAAAAGCAGGCGTCCATCTGTGGATTGAGCAAAGCGAGGTTAGGAAACTCTCCTTCCATGGTTCTGGTAAGCCTGCAGGAGGGTCTCTTTAATTTTGTTGAATGATTTGGTTTTCATCCAAAGTGGTGAGATAAAGACCCCAGTTGTTGAGGAAATGCCTACCATTTGCTTTATGGAAAATCTGAGATTTGCTTCACGGTTTCATGCATTTTTGTCTGTTGGTTAATCATGATTGTTTAAGACGCTGTACATTTACTATGACTGTTATAGTGTAAGTGCTTCTGGGTGTATGAGAATCATCTCACTGTGGTGGGTTGTTAAAAATACCCCACTCCCCAGATATTCTGATCCAGGAGTGGAGGATGGGAGCCCGAATTCCTTGGAAAGCACAGCAGGTATTACTCCAGGCCTATGTGGCAGCAGGATGGATGCAACAGCAAGAACCCAGGCAGACCAGGTCCAAATGCCAGCTTTAGCCCTCCCCAGCCATGCAACTTTAAGTGAATGACCTATCTGAGCTTGAGTTTCCTTTGTTCTAAAATGGTAATCGTATCTATTTAGCAGGATTTTTGAAAGGATGAAACGAGATAAATAAAACAATACTGTCAATAATTAGTGTTCAGTGAAGTTAAATTTTCTTCTTTGTGAGTGACCGCCTATATAAGTAATGCATGTAAAGATGCACTATAAATAGTGCTCTTTTCATAGGGTCTTGCAGAAATAAATGGCCTTTAAATTTCCTTTGCCACCCCTATGTTGCTGAGAATAAGGAACTTTGTATCCAGAATAGGAACCAGACTTCATTAGTGCATTGGCAAAGGCCAGTATTAATTTCCCCAACTTCCAATATTGTTTCCACTTGACTTAATGAGAGCCAGTAGAGGAACTTTCCAGAGAGCCAGTGTCTCTGTCTTCCCTGAGCCTATTTTCTGATCTGCCCATTGTAGAGTTTCCTTGAGCAAGAATAAGACCATGCCTGTGACCGTGCTTTGGAAATATTAATACTATTAATAATGCAGAGATTGTAAAATCTCCATTTCCTAAAGGCAGTTCTACATTTGTCCAACATTGAATGAGCATCTAAACTGGCTCTGTGCTACGGCTTGTTAGTGAGGCAGAAGTCCATTAGATATGACCCATGCTTCTCAGAACTGATGATCTTCTTCAGAAGCTTTTTTAAAACTCTCATATCCAGAGTATAGGAAAGGATCTTCGAGACCATTTAGCTCACTCATGTAATAGACTATGGCACTATGAAGGCCAAGGGGGAAAACATGACTTGCTCGAACTCACAACAGAAGTGGGCCACCTGAGCTTCAGCCAACAGTCCCTCTCTGTCTCCTCTTCACTAATAATAATGCCCAGGAGAGTGTCTCAAGCGCCTGAGCAGCATCGCAGACTCAGGGAGGGATGGAGGATTTCATAGGCTGTTAGGGAAGAGTTCTTGCCAGAATCATCATGGAAGAGTTTCTGGAGATGCATTTCATTTACTTATTCAATACATATGTACTTAATCCCTACTACATACCAGGGACTGGCCTCATTTGGGGTGGAGTAGGGCAGAAACAAAGAGAATGGGGAGCTTCAGGGATAGTCCAGACAATAAAGTTCCTGGGCAAGAATTGGGTAAGGGGCTAGCCAGCCTTCCCCATTTAGTGAGATCTACTGGTATGCTATATCTGTGACCACAGAGATTATCTTTATTTTATGGTAAGGAGATAAGATGCAGAGAAGTTAAAGGTCTTCTGCAAAGTCATACAGTTTGTAAATGGCAGGTCTGCTTATTACTAGTTGAATGTTTCTCAAAAAAAATAATATGTGTCAATTTCATGACTGTTTATCAGCAATGGTGAAGACATCCATGTTTCCTTAGGTAAGGAAAGTAACATTGTGGCTGTTAGATGGTTAAGAAGCACTATGAAAGTCAGAATGCTGGGGTGGCTCAGTGGGTTAAAGCCTATGCCTTTGGCTCAGGTCATGATCTCAGGGTCCTGGGATCAAGTCCCACATTGGGCTCTCTGCTCAGTGGGGAGCCTGCTTCCCCCTCACTCTCTCTCTGACTGCCTCTCTGTCTACTTGTGATATCTATCCAATAAATAAATAAAATCTTAAAAAAAAGTAAGTACTATGAAAGTATTAGTATTTTCTCTTGGTGTGGGAAACTTTTCTAGGGAATTGTAAGGATGAAGGAGGACTTCTTCCAAATTTAACCAAATTTTGGTCTTTTCGATAATCTTAATTCTACTATTATGACGTGATAAGATGGTGTCTGATAATCTGTTGAAACCACTAAGAAAGAACGGATGTGAGCCATGAGAACTAGAGAATATCTTAGCTCAAATTTCCCTTCCCTTTTGCTCTCTCCCTTCCAATCCACTGGATCATTATTTAAGAATTCTTAAAGCATTCTTTAGTGGGGTGGGGAGTATTGAACAAATTAGCTGAGTCAAACCCATGCTACCATCTCTAATTGAGGTCCAGGTCAGAGTCTACTTCATAAGCTTTTATGACAGCTAACTACACAATGCAGATGATAAATTTAGCCCTGTGACAGGGGCACAGTGAGCACTCGTTCAGTGCGAGCAGTCCTTTTTCTATAGTTGTCACTCCAGAGTTTTCTGTGTTCTGTATTGAAAGAATATTTCCAGAAGCAAATGTTTACTTTTTCCAGTAAGAAAACATTGATTAAGTCTAGGCTCACCTTTCAGCAACTTCTCATATTGTTCTGTTGTTTCAATAAATTCTTCTTCAAACTAGATAAAGGATAGAAACTTGGTTATAACTTTAATGTCCTGGGGTGGTGGGGGGGAGAGAGAGATGTTCACAGTATAAAGTACCCAATGACTTTCAGAATGAAAATTTTAAAAGGAACCACAAAGTTGTCAATTTCCACACAGCTGAAAATTCCACCAGTGTGTGTGTAGATTACTTTATATGGGCATGGGACTGGCACCCCTTTTGGGACTTTGCCTACTTATAGGATCTCCTCAGTCCCATTCATATTTTCCCTTTTCTTCACCTTAGCTCTTTTTTCTCTCCAAATTATTGCCTTTTTCATCAACTTCCCTCAATGATTTCCCTTTTTCCATTCCTTGCTTTCTTTTATTTTCTCTCTTGTGTGTCATTCTCCCTCTCAGGTCAAATTAAATTTCTCTTTGAGCCTCATACATTCAATGAAAAGGGGTCTGAAGATTATTACTCAGGTGGGTTATCATTATTTATTGATGGAATCCCTAAAACTCCTGTGGGAAAGAGTGATTTTTTTGGTCCCCTAAACTTTGAGATGGGGGTAGGATAAGGTGAACAAAACAAAGAAGGTCATGTATGGGTCCTTGTCTTAAAGAATGGCATTCAAATTGGGAGAAAGAAGTTCACACCTGTCTGAAACCAAATAATTCCAAAGAATTTGTGAAAATCTATGGAAAAGTCAATGGTTAAGGAATTTGGAATTAAGGAAAGATCCCAGTGGGGCAGACCTTTCCGAGAAGGGCTCAAGAAGAAACCAGACTGCATTTGGGCCTCAGGTTCCAGTAGGCAGCCAGGGGTGGAGTAAGACTGAGGTGTCAGGCCAGAGCCAGAAGAACCACAGGAAATCAGTCAGTTCCTGTAAAGACTCCTCTCTCTCCTCTGTCTTATGAATCACTATGACCTCTTGGGCCTCTATCAAGCTTCCAGAACATCTCCCTAGGCTTCTACCCCCGCCATCCTTGCTTAAACAGAAGACTGTGATCCCTCTCTCACCTCTTACAAAGAAAGGTAGGTGGAAAGGGAAAGAGTGGATCTATCTTGATGGCACCATCCTAAATTTTGAAGGGGGAAGAGGACCACTCCAGTCCACCCAAATTACCCTTTCTTTTCCCAGTTAGGAACCAACCTCCACTCCAGCTGCAGCCAACAGCCAGCGGATCGACTCCATCCTGCCCCTGCCACGGAAGTAGAAGAGCTTGGGTTTGGTTGCCATGACTCTGGGCTTGGGGTTTTCTGAAGGGCAAAACAAGAAAAATAAGAAAAGCAAGAGAAAAATGATCACGGAAGCAGGATGGTTGTTACCTCTGGTGAGGAGAACAAGGGGTATGATTTGGGAGGGGCATGGGGAGGAGTCTGGAGTGCTATTAATATTCTGTTTCTTAAACAAAATTAACAACCAGTCTTTATAACTAGTCTTTAAACTGTACATAAAATACACTCTCCTGTATGTATGCTCTATCTCACAATTTAAGAAAAAAGAAAGCACAAACGATACATACCACGGTATCGAGGTATTCCATAGATTTGAGAGTCTCTGGTGTTTTGAGATAGGATCCAGGAGTTATTATGATGGTTTTGTGAATGACCTTGCAAAAAGAAAATCTTATCTAACAGTGTCAGGGAGCTGGGCTGCTTAGGACTGAAATGTTCTGTGGGAGTTGGACATGCTTTTGTCTCTGTTGCAAGACTTTTCTGAGTGTTGGGGGAGACAAAGACAAAGGCTGGCCTAGTCAGGACCAGGATTCTAGTCGACCCAGGCACCAGGGAGCCAGGCAGACTTAGGCCCAGTTCAGTACCTCTGTCTGCCTGCATGTCCTCGTCTGCAACTGGGAAGGATGGCACTAGGTGACCCACAACCTTTTAAAGAAGAGGATAGGGCTAATGGGAGCACGTCTGATCTGCACCTTCCGCCTAGCTGTGGCAAGGGCAACCAGTGGTCATGATGTTAGTGACCCCTGCCTGTCTCACAGGATTACTGAACATGCTTTGAGAATACCAAAAGCTCTATACCAACTTAGAGGACTACTGGGTCTCCCTTTCTCACATTTGCCACTCTGGCCCCATAGGCAACAATGCATGCTTCAAGGAAATGGCAAGAAAGCCAAGCTTCTGGCACAGGTGGTGCATGGGGTGGTGTGGCTGGGAGGGTGCACCCTTGGGATGACGCATGGCTCTTGGAGAGACTGACCTTAGCTCTCTAACGCAGCACTCACTGTGGTCCTTTGCCTACTAAGTGCCAAACTGCCAAGTATCCTGTCCTAGTTGGGATTCTGCTTGAGGATGCTGCCTGTGCTAATAAAATTCACCAAAAAATTAGAAATCAGCTTGGTAGGGGCACCTGGACGGCTCAGTTGTTAAGCATCTGCCTTCGGCTCAGGTCATGATCCCCGGGGTCCTTTGATCGAGTCCCGCATAGCGCTCCCTAATCAGCAGGAAGCCTACTTCTCCTTCTCCCACTCCCCCTGCTGTGTTCCCTCTCTCGCTGTGTCTCTGTCAAATAAATAAATAAAATCTTAAATTTTTTTTTTTTTAATCAGCTCAGTAGCTCGGCTGATAATGAAAACTTTGACTGTAAAATATCCACAATCATGACAGCAAAGGCACTCGGGTTCACAAAATCTTAAAAGTATCTTGAAGCAATGCTACCCACAACCACCCTATTTTCTTATATGCTGCATTTACAGTTTAACTTTTAGAAAAGTTGAATTCCTTTCCTCCTTTGTTTTTTGTTTTTGGTTTTGGTTTTTTTTTTTTTTTTTTTTAATATGGAACACGTCACAAACATGTGCGTCATCTTTGCCTGGAGCTGTGGTCATCTCTGTGTTTTTCCAGTTGTAGTGTATGTGCTATCAGAGCCACGCTAATTCCTTTCTTGCGGTGGTCTTGTCATGCTCTGGGCACTGCTTCTGTTGGGTTGCTGTCAGGAGTCCTTCCTTTTAAGTTGCCTCTTTAGCTACTGAGTGTTGAAAGTTACAGAAAGACCCACTACTTTCTTGTCTTGGGAGACACAATGATTAAAAAGGCACCCAAAGGGGCACCTGGGTGGCTCAGTGGTTTAAAGCCTCTGCCTTCGGCTCAGGTCATGATCCCAGGGTCCTGGAATCGAGCCCTGCACCGGCTCTCTGCTAGGCAGGGAGCCTGCTTCCCTTCCTCTCTAGCTTTGTCTCCCTCTCTGACTACTTGTGATCTCTCTCTCTCTGTCAAATAAATAAATTTAAAAAATCTTAAAAAAAAAAAAGGCACCCAAATTCCCCATTTAGAGAAATATGTTTGAGTGTAGTAACACACTGCTAACACACGTTAGAATGAACCTTACAACAAAATCAATGTGGGAAAATATGATGAGAGGGAGAAGAGAAATGGTGGCTTCATGTTAAACTCTCCCTGGTGAAAAAACTCTTGAATTCTCTGGTCACCTCCAGGGTCCTAAGTAGGATGGTTAAGGAGCCACTGTAAGCAAGACAAACACACAAACAACTACAAACATCCAACAGCAGCAAACTCTGAGTGATTGGCAAATGATTCAAACCCTCCCTCTGAGAACCCCTTCCAGGTCTCGTCCATCCTGCTGCCTTCAGACAAAAATAAAGTGATAGTGGTGAAGTTAAGTATTGCTACCCGTCTAGAGGAGCTCCTTCTCTCCACTCTCTGCTTAGCACACAGCGCTCCAACCAGCCTGACTCCTCTCCACCTGCTGAGAGATGGGGATGAGGCTGTGAATCTGGCCAGGGCTGGTCTCAGGTTAATTCCTGTCGTTCTGTGTTCCTGAAACCTTCCAACAGTCCAAATTCTGTTCGAAATAAATCTTGTGGTGGAAGAATGTGGGACATATGAACACCTGCAAACACCTTTTTTATAGAAATTCTATCCTGCTCCCCCAGTTAGCCAGAGCTGAACATTATCCTTTGGTTTAGACCATGAATTCAGAAAAGGTCTTATCTGGTAGCCTCCAGAATGTTGTTTCTAGGCAATGAACGGTCACTTAAAATGCAGGCCGAATGGTCTTTCTTCTGACTCTTCTCTTAGTCATTTGAAACCTACGGAGATTAAAATCCTAGCCCCAGATTGCCCACAAGAGACAGTTAACCTAATATGACTACTGAGTGTCCTAACGTGGAGGCTCCAGACATCGTTTTTGTTCCAGAGACCCAGTGAAATCTCTCAGATGAGAGGCAGCAAAATGTAGTCCGAAAATGATCAAGAGAGGGCAAGCTTCTTGCTGGCATGGCAGGAGCAACACTCAAGAGATGTGAGCCCTTCGAGGTGCTGGAATGAAACAGCGGGAGCTGGCAACATCAGGTAGATGGGAGGCTAAGTACCAGGAGTGGAAGGTGGTGTGTTCCTTTGGGAGGGACGTTTTCACTGGGTAAGAAGGGAAAGCTGTGCTCCTTTGGGTCTATAACCAACAATGTGGATTAATAGCCACTCTGGGTTCACTGAGAGAATGAACACTGAGAAAGCTGAGGGCTCGGATGTGGATCTAGTCCCATTTATTCACAGCCCCTCTACCAGGCACGATACCCAACTATGTCCAGTCCTTAAATGGAAATGGTGAGTGTGTGTTACTAACCCCATCTTTCAAAGGCAGGGGGGCTCTGGGCTTTATAGAGTCATGAGTCCTCACTAATGTTGTGCAACCTTTTCCCACCTCTGTGAACCTCAGTCTCCTAATCCTGAGAATGGGTATGGTGGTTGCACTACTGACATCAGTGGGCTATTGTGAGGGCTGAGGACTAAATAAAGTAATGGACAAAACACATACCACAATGAAAATATTCATTCCTTTCATGAGAAATAAAGGGAACAAAGGAGAGTGTTTTCTGGATTTCACCCAAAATGCAGACACTCTGCGAACATAGCCGCTGAAAGATCCAGAACCCGAGGTGTTGAGCTCACCATAAACAAGTCTGGTTTTTGTGCAGCTAATATTGACCAACAGGTATGTCCTGAATTAAACCTAGTTCACCAGCTAGGCTTCCTGCCAAGGGCTTATTGCATTGGAAATTGAAAGCCATCTCTTGGGGCTTGCAAACATCCCCCAAATGCAGCTTCACCTGAGATGAGCCCTGGGATGCCTGCCCCATCCCCAACCCAGAGCTCCGGAGGCCCGTGTCTAAGGCAGCAACGGTGTCATAGCATACTTTGGATGGTCAGAGTGTGGGCTTTGGTTTTTAAAAAAACATGCCCAAAATCTTTCAGAAAATGTGGGGATGCCTGGGTGGCTCAGTCAGTGAAGCAATCCGATCTTGGTTTTGGCTCAGGTCATAATCTCAGGGTCGTGAGATCAGGCCCCCCGTTTGGGCTCCATGCTCAGCGTGGAGTCTACCTGAGGATTCTCTCCCTCTTCCCCCCAAAATAAATAAATAACATTTTTTTTAAAAAGAAGAAAGAAAAGAAAATGTGGAAGAACTCGTATCTGAGTTTGCCCTGGGTACCAATAAAAGCAAAGACCTAAGCTGAAATTTGAGCTCCATTTCTCCCTTGGGCAAGTTCCTTAAACTCTCTGAGCTTCAGTTTCCTCATTTGTGCAGTAAGACTAATTGTTCCTAATTCATGTGGGTCATTACGAGGTGGAAATAAGGTCATGTGTGCAAACCGCTAAGCACCGTAAGGACTCAAATAATGATACACACACACACACAGACACACACACACACACACACAGGCATGCAAACATATGCACACACACATCCATGTCTCCTGATGGCAGCAACATTCACGTGAGAGAAAAGCAGTGAAATTTGCTTCTGAAAGGAAGGGAAGTCATTCTCTAGGACTGTGATTTCGGACCAGCAGCATTGGCTTCACCAAGAGGCTGACAGTGAAGTTAGAATTGCAGAGTCTAAGTCCCTGGGGCAGAGTGACTGAATCAGAGCCTACATTTTTCTCAAGAGCCCTGGACAACTGACTTGTATATTAAAATGAAGTTTGAGGGGTACCTGGGTGGCTCAGTGGTGACAACGGACTTGTATATTAAAATGAAGTTTGAGGGGCACCTGGGTGGCTCACCTGCCTTCAGCTCAGGTCATGATCCCAGGGTCCTGGGATTGAGCTGGGAGCCTGCTTTCCCCTCTCTCGCTGTGCCTGCCTCTCTGCCTGCTTGTGATCTCTCTGTCAAACAAATAAATAAAATCTTTAAAAATAATAATAATAAAATGAAGTTTGAGAAGCCAGGTCTGGAGTGAAAACCCAACAAAATTGCATCAGGGGCTCGGTGTGTGGCCATGGGTCATTCTTCTTAGGGACAGTTGTGCAGGTATAAATTGCAGAAAAGGATGCCTGAAAAATAGGGTGAGCAAATGGTGAAGTGTTGGAGTTGTGTGTAGCTAAGAAGAAGAAGGGCAGAAGAAATTGGGGTGATTATGAGTGAATTTCCCATGTGATATCATTTTTGTTGACCTCCTTTGAGGAGATGTGAGTGAGGCCTTCTTCAAACCCCAAGTTGAACCGAGTAACAGGTGTGTAGCTTCTTTCCTGGAGCAGATCTGGAAGAAATGTCAGGTGCCTGAACTATAAACATGGAAGTGGGTTCAGAATCTGGTAACCTCCTTCATTTCTTCCAGTTTTAACAGTCTTTCTGATCTTATGTCTCTTCCCTTGTCTTTATTCTTTGCCCTATGCGCCTAACTGCAGAACAAACACATTGGGAAAGCAGCCAGTCTTTTGGGGGCGAAACTCTATTGCCATTCTGGAAAGCTGGGGTGAAATGGCACACATTTTTATCAACTATTTGAACAGTCAGGCAAAAGGTAGGATTTTATTGAATTTTCTGGATGACGAACATTTTAAGGGGTTCATTTAAGAGGCTTCCAGTTTTAGCAGATGCTCTGGGCCAGAATATAAGATGTCAATTCTAAATCTATTATTAATAGAAATAGCTATAACATTTACTTTGGCTTCTCCAGTGGATCAGAATGGGCTATCTTCATTACAACCAGCAGATCAAAATGTGTTACTTAGCCAAACAACAACAACAACAACTAAAAACAAAACAAAAAAAAAACCAATAAAACAAAAAACCAAAAACACACCTCTCCCAGATAGCCCTGTATTCCCCACAGAACTTAAACTTGCTAGACTGGAGGAGCGCCTGGGTGGCTCAGTGGGTTAAGCCTCTGCCTTCGGCTCAGGTCATGATCTCAGAGACCTGGGATCGAGCCCCGCATCGGGCTCTCTGCTCAGCAGGGAGCCTGCTTCCTCCTCTCTCTCTGCCTGCCTCTCTGCCTGCTTGTGATCTCTCTGTCAAATAAATAAATAAAATCTTAAAAAAAAAAAAAACTTGCTAGACTGGAGATATGTAGCATCAATTTAGCCCTAAGTACGTAATGTTTCAGACAAAGAATATGTTCAAGTTCGGAAAATAGCAATATTAACAGCATAACCGAGACTTTCAGTAGAGTTTCAAAGTATGGCTAAATAGAGCCTTCAAGTTACAGTCCATTTATAATGGCCTGGAATTATTTCTATTTTCCTAACATGACCTATTAGCAAAATCAGACATGTTATCAAAAGATAAGCCTCCTACATGGAACTAGCTCTTCCGAAAACCAGCTTAAGCACTTACCTGGCCTTTTTTTTTTTTTTTTTTAAAATTTAGTCTTGACACAGAGAGAGAAAGAAAGAGATTGAGCACAAGCTGGAGGAGTAGCAGGCAGAGCGAGAGGGAGAAGCAGGCTCCCTGCTGAGTAAGGAGCCTGAATGGGGCTTGATCCCAGGACGCTGGGATCATGACCTGAGTCGAAGGCAGTTGCTTAACCCACTGAGCCACCCAGGTGCCCCACCTGGCATTTTTAATACACAAATAGCCGAAGGAAATTTCTGGGTGGGGTGAGGTTTGAGTCACTTCTGTCACAGGACGATTAGGGTGGTAGCTCTAGACCAGTGTTGCTGGCATGCGAAGTAATTTCTCCAAAAAGCCCAATATTTGAATTTCAGAAACTATATTTCCTTTCCATTAGGGTCTAAAGGATTGAGTCACATTTCCAAAACTGACGAGAGGTCGACTTCTACACCCAGCCTTATAAACTGAAATGAAAAATGGACCTGAGCTACAAAAGAGACATTCACCTGCCCAGGTGATTGAGGCTGCTGGGAGAATAAGCACAGTGGATCACCGCCTGCCGCAACGCTGTTTAATGATTAGGACAAGTCCTAGGAAAATTGTTTCAGGGCTTGACGAGAGGCCCCTCTGCTTTTCAACTTAGCACAGACCCCCAGGGATGCAGGACCTCAGAGGAAGGCCCCCGCGTCACGTTATTTGGATTATATCCTCCTAGCTTATGCAGACACCTAGAGAAGGAGATTTGGCCTGTGAGGCACTGCCTGTGTTCGCTTCAACTTATACAGAAATATCAGATTTGGGGGCGCCTAGGTGGCTCAGTCGGTTAAGTATCTGCCTTCAGCTCAGGTCATGATCCCAGGGTCCTGAGATTAAGCCCTGCATTGGGCTCCCTGCTCAGCGGAGAGCCTGCTTCTCCCTCTTCCTCTGCCCTTTTGCCCTGCTCTTTTTCTCTCTTTCTCAAATAAATAAATTCTTTTAAAAAAATATGAGATTTGCCTGAGGAAGAAAAAAAATGTAATGGCTCAAAAGCTTCAATTCTGTTAAGTGGGTTATTTCCATCCATCAACCGAAACACCACTTGACTCTTACATATTTTTAAAATTCCACTTCACGTGTGGTACGGGGGTCTCGTGGCATTTTAATGTCATACACAGGCAATGAAAGTCTTTAAAAGGCCTTATCTAAATATACATTTGCCATCTCATTTTCATGTACCCATCTACTCTACATAAAAATATGTTCCTGTTGATATAAGCACGTTTAAAATAATAGGCATTAAATTAGCCATGAAGTTAGAACAATTGCTGACTGTAAGCTGCAAAACCGGCCACAGAATATAACTATCTAGCCACAGCCGAGAAGAGTGTGTAAGAAATTCACCACTAACCTTCTCTCTTCCCGGCTCTCCTCTCAGGGTGCCTCTGGGAGATCAAGAGAGGGTTTATAACTCTTTCCCATTAAATGCCCCACCCACGCAAGGGATTAGCCAATGGAGCACTCCAGTTTGTACACACCTCTGGGGTTTCACTTTACACTTGTTATTTGTGGATCTGAGAGCATACCAAGTTGCCCAAGTAAGAAGAAGGACTTCACTGGCTTCCTGAACCAATATTTACTGAGGACCACTCTGTCCTAGGCACTATTTTAGGCCTCTGGTCTAAAATGGTGGGCGTGACAGCCCCGATTCCTGCCCCCACAGTGCTCACATTCTAGTTGGGGAAGACAGGCAGCATCAATATATGAACAAATCGATGTCGTGTGCTAAAAATAACAGTAGTGACAGACGATGATAGCTGATGGATGTGACATCTGTAACAGAAACGTTACAAGGAGCCGGAAGGAGGAATCGGGAAGACTCTGTTGTAAGATACCTGCACTACCCATCAGGTATCTTTTTTATTTTTTTTTAAGATTTTATTTATTTATTTGATAGAGATCACAAGTAGGCAGAGAGGCAGGCAGAGAGAGAGGGAAGCAGGCTCCCCGCTGAGCAGAGAGCCCCATGCAGGGCTTGATCCCAGGATCCTGAGATCATGACCTGAGCTGAAGACAGAGGCTTAGCCCACTGAGCCACCCAGGCACCCTCCCCTGCCATCAGGTATCTTATTTGGAAGTGGTCCTGCAAACTTTCTGAGCAGCTGGTAGCGGGTCTCAGATTAGTGCTGCCCCTCCCCCTCTCTTTAGACACCACAGCCCCTTGACGTGCTGTTCCACACTTTTACTGCTTGATCTACCTATTGGGACTCGAGTCGGTGAGCCTCCTGGTTCCTCTGCTTGGGTTCAGCCCTGAACCCTCTCGCACACTGTCGTTTTTAAGGATCAACGATTTCTCGTGCCTGACCACTTACTCTATGACCAGAGGCTGGTGGCTCAGGAAAATGGGGGTGGGTGCCGTGGGCTGAGACTAAAGGGCAGGGGTCTGGACCAAAAGGGGACGGGGTTAAGACTGGGGTGGCAGTCTTAAGACTCAGGTGGCAACCTGAGGCAAGATGGAGGAGGAGGGAGACTTGTTTTTAGTATGGGAAGGGCCCAGCACCATTTAAGGTCATGTACCTGTGGGCAGGAAAGACAGGGGCACGCGTCTTCACGTGACAGCATGGCCTGAGGTGTTTATTGCCTCTAATTTTCTCAATGCAAAAACCAACATTCATTCCTCTCTGGTTGTTTCCTCAGAGACAGCCTTGAGCGCACTCTGGTGTTTAAGAGCAGTACAACCCAATGATTACAAAAAGGCTTCGAGTCCACGTATTGCCAGGCAATGGCACTCCCTCGTAAAATCACACCAAAATCATAGTATAAAATAGTGCAAAATTGCTGCCATCCCACACAACTCCATTATACAGGCCCCTGGGTGTTATCAAGTCAATGTCTGCTTCCCATGCATAAATTAATCAATGCATAAGTATAAAGTGTTTCTCTTCCTTAAAGAGGTTAGAAGGAGCAGTCCAAAAGGCCACCCTCATTCTTAATACCAGCTCCAAGCTGAAGGGTGCCCAAACACCAGCCTGAGGTTCCACAGTCCATTAGAACTCACAGACCACACTGAAAGCTGTTCTACTCACAGCTATGGTTTACTACAGGGGGAGGACACAGGTGAAAATCGGCCAAGGGGAGAGATGCCCAGGGCAGAATCCAGGAGAGTTCCACATGTGGAGCTTCCAGATGTCCTGTCTCCATGGAGTTGTGGACAGCACTGACATCATGGCAACCATGTGTGACAATGGGGGTACTGTCAACCAGGGAAGCCCACTGGAGCCTTGAGTCAGGACTTCTGGGGGGATACTCCGTCACGTGGGCATAACTGATGGCCCATCTAGCTGATTGGACTCCAGCCCCTCCAGAGAGGAGCTGACACCACATGACCCAAAGACCCTACCCTACGCTGCTTTGTTGGTGCAGCTCAAAGCCCTCGTCCTAAATCACAGGTTATTATCCGGCTGACTCAAAGCCTCAAGGCAAAAGGGGGTTCCCATCGGGCAGGACAGTCCAAGGGCTTAGAGATCAGCTCCCAGAAGTGAAGGCCAGACCTGTCTTTGGACAGGGTAATCCCATACTATGCATGCCCCCATTTTCTTCTTATTGGCTTGGGCTCTCAGGAGCAGTAGCCTGGGCCATCACTGCTCCTCAGGGTTGCCTGGCACTGCACCTGCCCTCAGTCATGGCTTGTCCCACAATTTTAAGTACCATGGTGATGACAGAAGCCCCCAATGTGAACGTGGGAACACAAACAACCACCTGGATGCCTGCCCTTTCTTTTTCTCGAATAAAATGCTGAGATACTTGCATTGATGGTGACAGGCATCAATGAGCACTTCATGACTGGTGTTGGCTTTTCACCTCTGGCCAAAAATCCCTCCTGCAGGGAGGAATGAATGTGCCCTCTCTGAGACTCTCATCAAACACTGGCTTCTCCTCGGCTTTTTTATTTTCCTGAAATACCAGAGATGCGAAAAGCAGCAATTCTTCCTTTTCCAAAATTATTCCGGCTGGGTACACATCTCTCTCACCTACTGTGTGCTGAACTGTTCTAGAGCAGGGGCTCTGTTCTAGGGTTCTGCCTCCTGGCACCCTGCTTGGTACATAGGAAGTGCTCAATTTATATTTAAGACCTAAATCAATACATGTTCAAAGCAATATTAAGAAACTGTACTTTTAGTTCTGAAATGCAAAAAATTAGCAGCCTATAAATAGCCATTTAGGTAGTAAGAAGATATGAGTAATATATATACAGGGGCGCCTGGGTGCCTCAGTTGTTAAGCAGCTGCCTTCGGCTCAGGTTATGATCCCAGGGTCCTGGCACTGAGCCCCACATTGGGCTCCCCGCTCAGTGGGAAGCCTGCTTCTCCCTCTCCTGCTTCCCCTGCTTGTATTCTCTCTCTCCCTGTCTCTCTCTCTCTCTGCCAAATAAATAAATAAAAATCTTTTTAAAAAAAGTAATATATAATTATCTTACGCGTGCATCAAATACAACCAGAGGGATATACAAACAATAACTGTTCTGTGGGGAGCAGAACCATGCAGCTGGGGGGCAGGGCTGAAAAGACCACTTCCAACTCTACACCCTCTTATGCCTCTTGATTTCTGAACCATGGGAATATGTTACAGATTACAAAAAATTTAATAAAAAAAAAATTCTGGCAACAGGGCAGTGATTTGTAAATTCTTTATTTTGGCTAATATTGACTGCCTTCATTACTACCACAGATTTATTATAGCTGAGAAGAATTATTCACTAGATATTCTGTTGTCATTAAACACCAAAAATCAGGAAGAGACTGGAGGGCTTTTAGAAAGGGATAAGAAGAAGGGGGAAAGAAGCTCAAGGGAGAACACAAGGTCCTGCCCAGCCTAGTTGTCAGGAAATGAGTCACCACATCAGATCTAACTGAAATGCCAGCCTCTCCGAAAAGGCTTTTCAGGAAAAAGCAGTGTTAACAATTATTCACCGGACAAAACAAAAGGTCAATGAATGTTTCTAGATAAGATCTCAGCATGAAAGACCCAACTAAGGAAAGGTTATACATAGCACCATGACAGAGCTGGGATCAGGGCATCAATTAAGATTCTACTGTGGACACAGAAATCTCTAGGTGCTAGCTCTCACTCACAGATGTACGTGATGTTTTATGGCATAAAGATGTTGTAGACGGTTCTCACGTAGATGTCATCGGGAGGAGGCTTCTTCTTGCTGCCAGGTTCCAGAAATTTCTTAATTGTAGGGATATTACTTATTTTCACCGTAAACTCCTGTAAAAGGAAAACACAACAGTTCGAGGTTAACAGCAAAAGTAATGTGAAAGCAAAGGTAACTGTGAAAATACAGTTGTGTAAAACAGTCCATGAAAAAATCTGTTCGAGAAGTATTTGTTACAGGAACCCAACCACAAATGTAATCCAGCATCTGCTTGGGATCTGATCTCTTGGTGTGGACTCTTGACGATTTCTGTCCACAATGGCTGAGATCTAGACCAGGCTTTATGTACGCAAACCTCACAGTTCAGACCAACATATGAATTTTTTTCAGAGATTAAAAAAAATTTTTAAAGATGCTTAGATTAGGATTATGATGCTTGCTTAAGAGAAAAAAGGAAGGAAAAATCAGTACCTTAAATATATTGATCTACTCAGAGAAAATGCACGAGCCATTTAAATAAAAGTACTTTAAAAGGTCATCATATAGTACACTTTCCTTTTTAAAATTCAGCTTCCTTGTACTTTTTTACCCCTATTAGCAAATGAATCCTCTTTCTGGCTATGTGTGGGAGATAGCCAGTTGCATTTTTAATGGCTTAGGGCTCAGACACCAGACACCAGATGTTTATGTAAACCATACTTAGGGAAATCACATTGTCCATTCAGTGTCAAATCTTACCAATTCTCAGAAATTGAGACAGAATTCTGTTTGATCTAGCAATATTTTTCAACCATAGGAAGAAGTGTATATCCATCAAATATAAATATTCTAGTTAAATTTTTTGAAGAAGTCATTTATTCAAAAAACTACTATTTATTAAATGTCTATAATGTACAAAGCACAGCCTTAAGCATGCACACAAAGATACACAAACATACATATATATATTGCTAATACTGACAAAAGCTAATAATTATGTCAAAGCTATTTAAATGACAAATTTCTCTTTTATCAATACTGTACTAATATTTAGAAGCTTGTTCTATAGGATTTATCATTTCAAGATTTACCCAAGGTTCATAATTTGTCATGTCCAATAAAATTTTTGTAAATTCTGACTTTTTAAAATACCCTTTAATCAATGATTAAATGCAGGAATGAATGACCCTTTAATTCAATTCTGATCTGGCATTAGATTCTGAAGTCCTTTAATTAAAACTATATTTAGAAAAATAAAAAATAAATAAAAAATAAACTGTATTTAGGTGTAGCCACTGTAGAAAACGATATGGACGTTCCACAAAAAATTAAAAATAGAAATATACAATCTAGTAATTCCATCACTGGGTATTTACCCAAAGAAAATGAAAACACTAATTTGAAAAGATATATGCACTCCTATGTTTATCGTCTAATTTATAATAGCCAAATTATGGAAGCAGCCTAAGTGTCCAACTACAGACGGATGGATAAGGAAGATGTGGTACACACACACACACACACACACACACACACACACACACACAGAGGAACATTACTTGACCATAAAAAAGAATGAAATTTTGCCATTTGTGACAACATGGATGCACGCAGAGGTATGATACTCAGGGAAATAAGTCAGAGGAAGACAAGGATAATGATTTCATTTATATGTGGAATTTAAAAAACAAAACAAACAGAAACAGACACATAAAATACAGAGAACAAACTGATGGTTGCCAGATAGGAGTAGGGCGATGGGCAAAATGGGTGGAGTGGGAGGTATATGCTTCCAATTATGGAATGAATAAATCCTAAGAATGAAATGTACAGCACAGGGAATATAGTCAATGACTACAGTCCCCTCCTCAGCAAGGAGCCTACTTCTTCCTCTACCTGCCATTCCCCTCGCTTGTGTGTATACATGCTCACACTCTCTGACAAATAAATAAATAAAATCTTAAAAAAAACAAAAAACAAAAAAATAAAGCCCTCCGCTTCTTTGAAGTTCTATGATCAATCTTAGCAGAATAATATTGAGAAAAGCGGAGCCACATGCAAGTCTCTCCTTGGAATTTCTGGGAAGGGGAATGGTGGGAACTCTTTGCAGGTCACTGATCAACTTTTAGAACACAGGCTGGAATGTTTCCAGTTGGAGAGCACAGTATTTCTGAGACTGGGAGCCACACCCTAATGATAAGACTGTTTTTGGTACTGACCCTCAAGCTCTCCTGTCTGTATATATACAGCACAGACAGGAGGAATCCCTCATCCCTGCAATTACCGCCAAGGAAAGCCTCACTGGCAAACTGTGTATGGAGTTTGTTTCAAGAGCGTAGCTATGAAACAAAACTAAGGTAAAATCCCTTGCACAGGTATGTGATCTTTTAGCTCTAAAGATCTGGGGACGAGAAAAACCATTTCAAGTCTGTACTTCCATTTCATGAACTAGAATCTAAAAAAGTACAAACACACCCCAGCCAACCAATCAACAGACATCGAAGGAAGGCCCGAGAGTTTTGGACCAATGTTCTAAAACATGGTTTTATTTACCTGGAGATGAGGAAACGCAGACAGGATATTGGGGATTTTCTCTTCTAGAGCCAAAATAGTTTGTAGTAGAATCACATCTGCAAGGCTCAGCTGGTTACCAACGAGAAACCTTTGCCCATGATCTCTTAAAACCTACAGGATACAAATGTTTTGCATTGCTTACAATACTTCACATGGAGAAACTGATGAAACTGTTGAATCAGTGCAGTATCTGAGTATTTTATAAATAATATCAACTAAGAGGAGGCTCCCTGTATCAGACAGAAAGAAAATGCACACAGGGTATAGAAACAGAACTACCGTAATATATCTGCTTTGTATCGGAATAACACTGAAGGGGAGAAGGGGAAGAAAATATTAATTCTGGATTTAGCATCGAGAGCTTCAAAAGGATACACCCATTCCATAAATGTATCTATAGAAATGAATTACGGGTGACAAATTCAGGAGGCTTGGGGATGAGATATAAGCAACAGGTTCCCTTCAAGGAGTCTCATGTCACTTGGCAGCTCTGTGTTTCTGTAAACATCAGGACTCAGTCATTAACTAGACATGACTATTAAAAAAGTAGGCTTCCTTCCCTATCTTCCAGAGCTCATCTTGATGCCCATTTTGAGAGCATATAGGTTCAGAGATTCACAGGGATAGATGATAATGGGGGAGAAGCAAGGAATAGTGCTAGAAAAGTGAGGATCTTCTTTGCAGTGAACTCTTGGATGCCCATAGGTGAGTGTGCGTGCGTGCGTGTGTGTGTGGTGTCTGACAGGGGCTCTCCATGAACTCCCAGTCAAATATAGCTACTGAAGCCAGAATGGGAGAGCACAATGAATCCAGAATTGTAGTCTGAAGCCTGTCCGATTCTGGCTCCCCACCTTAGGAGTGTCCCTCAAGCTGCCTGGGATTCCATTCCACTATGTGTCAAAGGGGTAACAGTTCACAGCTGATGTGTTGGGAGGAGCCCCAACTTAGCCTGCAACCTCACCAAGCCACCTGCTCCTCCCTCATCACACCCACATTTCTACATTATCATATTTTACATTCACCAAGTGCCTGTGGGCAAGAGACCATTACACAAGCGACAGAAAAACCCAGAAAATACCTCTCCTTCTTAAATCTAATTCCACAAAGATGGCCAGAGGAGATCTACCAATTCCCTACTTTTATACTTCTTTTTTTAACGGAAACATTGAAAACCATTCCTCTCCGTGGAGAAAAAGACTCTGAGGCTCAGAAAAGCAGATATATTATTAATAAGACAAGGAAAGTAACAAAACAGGAAGCAAAAAGAGCAAAGGGAAGAGAAACAAAACAACAATGGTCTTCTCATCACATCGAACCATCAGGTAGGATATCTGACACACAACGGCTGTTCCACAAAGGTTTGTGGGATGAAAGAAGGAAGGAATAGGAAGTTTCTGCTCTTCTGTATCTCCCACAGGGTGGGCTCATGGTGAATGTAAGGACAGTAATGCACACATGGGGTGAACCTGTGTTTTCCCCAGGCTTCTAGAATAGTACGGCCCAAGGAGCATCTGAGGGGCTCCAAAACATCCCTGCTTTGTGCTGACGGCTACCGTCACCTCCCTCGGTCATCTGGTTAGGCTGTGCTCATGGGCTTCTCTGCCACCTACCTTTTCAAACACAGGAAAGTATCTAATTATAGCCTTCTGGGCCATGTTAACCACTTCCTTTTGTTGGTCATCTGGTTTTAGAAAAGGATGCATGATAATCAATTCCAGCAGATCTAGTGTTCCCTCCACGTACATGTCAATCCTTAAAACAAAACAAAACGGAAGTTTCCTCAGTTTCCCCTTCTTTGAACTCATCGGCTTCCACGACTAAGAATTCAGAGTGCTTTTCTCTTAAGATTCTGGCAACCCAGAAGCATTCACCTATATCTGCCTCCAAGAGCAAAGATGCAAAGTCAATTCTAGTTGTAATTCAGAAAAATCTGTCACAAATCAGTAAGCACAAGAATCATGACATTCCCCCTCTCCCGGGCCCCTACCCTTACTCTAGCACCCATCCTTGGTGTGGGTGGAATTTCAGATTTATAAAAATAACGGTTATCATTTATGGACTGCTTGGTGTGCTAAATGCTCTACACCCATTATTTCATGGACTCCGATGACATCATCAGGTATGCACTATCTGTACACTGCACGGGACACACGGTGGGACTGTGGAACCCAGCACCTCGCCCTAGATCACACATCTTAGGAGGTACAAGGACCAGGCTTTGAGTTCAAAAATATAATCAAAATTATAATCAAGGCACAGTATCCCTGGCCTTGAATCATGGCATAGCAGCTTCCTGTTCTTCATGCTTTGTGATAATAAATTTGCGAGGAAAGTAAAAAGCAGCATCGAAGCACTGAAAGATGCTGAAACCTGAAACAATCACGCCCCAGAGAGAGGATCCAGCATCTGAACTCAATTCTTCTCTTTCATTTTACCCAGACCCTCTATACTGATTCTTCCCCATTTACACTAACGATACAAGGCACAAAGGAGACGGCCGTGCTGTAGAGACCGCTAATCAGCTAAGCTATCAGTGAATGACAAGCGAGGACACTTGAGATGGGACACTGTACAGGGTTCTCTCCTTGAGGTCCTTGCCGAAGAGGTGGTGTTTATCTGCTATGTAGTGAAGGATGCTTCGGGTCTGCACCAACTTCATCCCATCAATTTCAACCATTGGCACTTGTTGGAACAGCAGGTGGTTACCTAAGAATGGAGACCCAGAGTTAATACTGACCTCTTCCCTGTCCCCGTGCCCCTAACCACGCCCAACCGCATGAAAAGGGACCCGTGTGAAACTCCCAGATAACCTCAACTTCATTCAGGGGTGTATACTGAACCCTCAAAGAAGCCTGAAAGCCAGCACTATTCTAAACCTTCCTTTTTCATTTTTCACTGCAGGGGGAAATACTTACCCACTGGGGCAAGGGGCAGGGGGGAATGCAGTGAAGATATTTCTGCAGAGCTGCCTTGGCCAACACGGCCGCCAGCAGGTGCCATGTCTAGTGAAACCTACATGTAATCAAAATTCTGAAAAATTTAGAATTCCATTCCTTAAGCATGTTTGACACATTTCAAGTGCTGAGTAGACACACGTGGCTAGCAACTACTACACTGGACTGAGAACAGGATGTTTCCACTGCTGCAGAATGTTCTACTGATGGCACAGCTTTAGAAAATCTGAGCATAAAACCAAAGTCACCAACTGGCATTCGTGTACGCCCTAGCCACAGACCATGTACAACCAAGTTCACTGTCAGTGATCGACAGCAGCTTATTGCTTTCTCCAACAAACCTGTATTAAGGTTTGCTGTTTATATTTGCAGAGGCAAATACAGGATCTAGCCCAGTCTTTAAGGGGCTCAAGGATTGGGACGGTACCTGAGGGTCTGGAGGAGATGAGTACTCCACACATGCCCAGTGACATCAGGCCAGTGTTACATATGAAGGCTGCCACTGCAGCTGGTCCCTCGCTAGGGAGCCTTTAGTTGGGCCGAGACCCCCTGCTGATGATTGGGAAGGAGGCTACTTACAGTTGCTGGGTATTCCTTACAGAGCCTGGGCACGCATGGTGGGAGTGGGGCCGACCAGGAGTGTAAGGGGGGCCTTTCACTGAATTCATTTCTGTCTGCTATGCACCACAGAAAGGCGGCCCAGTGTAAATGGGGACTTCCGGCTGTATACTTCAAGCAAACACCGGTGCCCCAGACAATTTGGAAGAAGTGAGGTATGGAATATGAAAAGGAAGGAAGGGATGAAGGAGAGCAAAAGAGAGGTGAGGGAGCAGTCGGAGGAGGGTGGGAAGAGGAAAAAGGGATGGAGAAGAGCTGTTTACCTAACGGATCATTCCCTTCAGCTCTCAGGGAATTACTGACGAAAAGTGATCTACTGGCAATTTCAGTTCTTTCTCCCCTTTGGTTTTAGGATACTGCTCTGAGTGTTCGTGTCAGCATTTTTGCCCTTCCACATAAAAATCAGTTCTTAAAATCATTATTGGGGCGCCTGGGCGGCACAGTCACTTGAGCGTCCGACTCTTGATTTTGGCTCAGTCCTGATCTCAGGGTTGTGAGGTCAAGCCCCAAATTGGGCATCATATCATGCTCAGCTCAATAAGTCAGCTTTAGGATTCTCTCTCTCCCTCTCTCTCTGTCCCTCCCCTCCCCCACTCGCATGCACACATGCACATGCTCTAAAAATAAATCTTTTAAAAAGAAAACCTGGAGGAAAAATCAGTATTACCAACAGTTGTTTCATTTCCATACTCACCATCCTGCAACTTCTGCAACTGTTCTTTTGTTTCTAAGAATTCTTCATCAAACTAAATTAAAAAAAAAAAAAAAAAGATACCCGCCCCCCCCACCCCAAGAAGGCATAGGTCATTATAGGATCAGGACTGAAAATACCAAGTCATACTGTCTCAGAAGCAGAGAGAATGAGCACACTTAGCACCCACATCTTGGTTTCCCACTAAAAGCAACCAGGGCTCCTTGGAGAAAAGGTTGTTGCTGGTAGATTAGAAAGCAAAGACGAGCTCAAAGACTGATAAGATACGGCAAAGGCATGCAGGACCCTACTTGAGGGGGAGTCCCTAGGCAAGCATCAGAAGAGTAATGTCACGTAGGGATCATTACACATACCAGTAACAACAACAAAAAATCCCTGTGTCCTTATGTAATGATACTCAAAAAGGTGGAAGGGAAAGTTCTTTTTTACAGAAGAATTAGTGCTAACCGATGATAAAATAAGGATATCACAAATCTGTAATCTACAACTGATTCTGATAAGGATCAAGAAGGATGCTGAAATCACTGAGTTATAAAGGTGGACAATATTCAGACAACCTTGAAGTCTCATCCCGCAAGCTAATTATGAGAAAGGAAAAATGTAGCTTTGTGGTGGAAGGATCTGGAGATCTCACCATCTATCTAACCAAGTGATCAAACTTAGCTCCCCATTGGGGGACACGGATATGTTGTGTGCTTCCTGCTGTGACCCAATGAGAAGGGCACGGTTAACACTGTGACCCAGATCTAAATGCAAAGTGAAAATCAGGCATGTGCAGAATGTGGGGCACTCTGTAACAAATACGGCTGACTCTTTCAAACCTACGGAAAACTTGTTTTGGGGGCACCTGGGTGGCTCAGTAGGTTAACGTCTGCCTTCAGCTTGGGTCATGATCCCGGGGTCCTGGGATGAGCCTCATGTTGGCCTCCCTGCTCTGCGGGAAGTCTGCTTCTCCCTCTCCCTCTGAGTCTTCCCTCTGCTCATGCTCTCTCTCTCTCTCAAATAAATAAAATCTTTAAACAACAATTTATTTTGTGTTTAAGCCTCTCCTGGGTGTGCAAGGTTTCAGAATAGCAGGTTTGAGGGATTTGCCTCTGCCATTCCCTGACCTCCTGCCATTCTCTGACCTCCTCACCACTTATCTGGCTCTCCTTTTCTAGACTTCCATTCACTTCTTGACTGAAAATTTGAGCTCCATCATCCAAGGACAAATCTTTATTTAAAAGAGATTTCAGGGTGCCTGGGTGGTCAGTTGTTAAGCTTCTTCCTTCGGTTCAGGTCATGATCCCGGGGTCCTGGGATGGAGCCCCACATCGGGTTCCCTGCTCAGTGAGAAGCCTGCTTCTCCCTCTCCCACTCCCCTTGCTTATGTTTCCTCTCTCACTGTGTCTCTCTGAAAAAAAAAAAAAAAAAAAAAAAAAAAAGCCAAAATAAATAAAATAAAAGAGATTTCAACTTTAGCCAGGCACCCCTCCTCAGATAATTCTTCTTTATGGAATTTGGTTTCCAAGTTCATGCAAAAGAGTCACTTTCTTCTTTACACACTTCTTCTCAGTTAAGTCAAGGGTATGGGAGGGAAAAAGGAATAAAAAGTAGATACTATTCTAGATGAAAACAGACTAAAAAGACAAAATAACCAAACACCTGAATCCTGATTAGGTCTTGGATATTGGGGGCAGGGAAGGGGAGTGGCAGTTAAAACTGCTACACAGATAACAGGAATATAGACATCTGGGGGACAGTATGGAACTTTTCAATATGGATCATATACCGCTATTGCAAAATTAGTATTAATTTTATTAGTTGTGACAATGATACTGTGGTTATTAGCACAATTACTTTTTTTTTAGGAGGAAAATACATGTTGATGTCTACAACTTCCTTCACATGGTTGATTTAAAAAAAAAAAAAAAGCAAGGCAAAATGTTAACAATTAGTGCACTGAGTTCAAAGGTGTCCATTATCCTATTATAACTTTTCTGTAAGTTTGAAAGTTTTCAAATTAAGAAGCTGGGGGAAAAGAAATGGTGGAAGCATGTTCTTCTTGGACATTAAAAAAAAAGTGTTCTAATGCAGTAATGTGCTTCATGTCCGGAAGGGGAGACCTCCTCTCACCAAGTCCCCCAACAACACCCCACCCATGTCTGTCCCGTATTTCTCCTCCGAATCATCCTAGGGAGGGGCAGAGCTGATTAGCACAAATCAGCAATCCTCCCCTCTTCTGGCTCAACCACCTGATGGGGGAGTTGAACCCAGATAATGGCGTATAGGTATGGCTTCTGCTACTCGCCGGGATCCTCGTGGTGTGAGAGGGGTCTGGCAGGATCACCATCTGGTGACCCCTGAGCAGCAACGTCTGGGCAAGAATGTTCAGGGCAGGGCACCAGGGTACCTGCCTTCCGCTTGGGTCATGATTTCGGGGTCCTGGGATTGAATCCCTCATTGGGCTCCCTGCTCCGTGGAGGGCCTGCTTCTCCTTCTTCCTCTCCAATAAATAATAAAATCTTTTCTTTTTTTAAAGATTTTATTTGTTTACTTGACAGACAGAGATCACAAGTAGGCAGAGAGGCAGGCAGAGAGAGAGGAAGGGAAGCAGGCTCCCTGCTGAGCAGAGAGCCCGACGCGGGACTTGATCCCAGGATCCTGAGATCATGACCCGAGCCGAAGGCAGTGGCCCAACCCACTGAGCCACCCAGGCGCCCAATAAATAATAAAATCTTTAAAAAAAAAAAATGTTCAGGGCACTTGTGCAACAGCCAGATGTAGTGCAGGTGGTACTCCCTCCATACTACACCTTGCAAACTTTTATAACCACGATCATTTAAAGCATATAGGAAAGTGTGTGTGTGCATGTGTGTGTACGTTGACGTGTGTGCATCTGTGTATATGTGTGTGTGTGAGAACTCAAGCCCACTCTTCGGAGATCCACAGTTGAGGCTAGAAACGCACATTTCTTAAAGCCAATCTTTCTAAAGGGTTCTGATTCTGGCTTCTGACTTCTTGGGAACATCATGCAAGATGTGTGTGATCTCTCACCAGGGACACTCTGTCCCCAGCTTTACAAAACGTGCTCAGTAAGAAGCCAGCACGGAAGTGCAGGTAGATGAGAGGGTGGGAGAGGGAAGAAAAAAATCACAAGGCAGACCTTGGAGGGAGCTTGGTGACTCAAGTATTGTGCGAGGCTTCAAGTACAGACACCGTGTCTCGATTTCTATCTACATAATCAGTGGCCTTTGCTCCCTAACCAGGGTACCCTTCCCAGTGGGATATTCTGCAGACCTGCTCTCCTGCTTACCACTCCCTTATCCACACTGTCAGTTTTACATGAATGGCCCAGAAGCCCTGAATGAGGAGTTTGTAGCACTTGAGTCTTCTTTTATGTGTTACTCTCCCTCTTACCCAGCGGGATTGGACTGGGTTTCTGAGGGGGTCTTCAGGTAATTTAAGCCCCAAGCAGCAATGAAGCAACACTTGGCAGAGAGCAACATCTACGGACCCAAAGCCACTGACTGAGAGCGAGGACGTCGAGTGTCCGAATCAGGTGGGCTGCCTTTCAGCAGGTTTTGGTTACCGAGTGACTCAGATGTGTGTGCTTTACATGACAGGCTCAACCCAGCGCTGTGACATTGGGAACCATGAACTTAACCAGCAGGCTGCCAGCACGTCCTCCACAACTGTTCAGATCTGTGTGTTTAACTAAACATGTGCTTTTTGGATGGAGGTCTCGTCACCAGTACTATCTTTGGGGAACAGCTTCTATAACCATGTGGCCGGCCCCTAGTAAGGGAGGCTAATCTAGTTCCCTCCACACGGGTCGGAAGGGTGGGCTTGGGACCCGCTGGACCAATACTCTACCTCACCTGTCTGCCCACGGTGACTGGTCATGGGACCCATGTTTTGTTTGTTGTTGTTGTTGTTGTTGTTGTTTTTAACTTACTTAGGGTTGGTTTTTCTACTGCTGTCACCAAGAATCTTGACACATATACAGGGGAGTAGGAGGAACAGGGGAGAATGAAGGTTGGAAAGAGAGGGTTTGGCAAAGGATTATATTAAACGCACAAGTAAGACACCCATTGCAAACCTCTTAAATAAGCCAGAACTACAAACTCAGAAACACACAGGGGAAAGATAGGTGACTTCAATAAGCCAACCAGGTTCAGGACATGGAACCAAGAATTTTTTCACTCACCCCTTAACACAACTAGAAAATCTATCCTGAGACAACAGGGAAATGATGGGGAGCGTGATCAACTAGAAAGGTCCATCTATAGTGGCAGTCCTTCCTTACTCAGATTTAGCAATTACTGCCCTCTGAAAACGAGGGCCTAGTACCATCAGATCTTCAGACTTACCAAGAGAAGTCAGAAGTCAGAATTCGTACATAAAAATGATATTAACTAATTTAGCAAATTTTAACATACTGTACAGTGAGTTAGAATGATACACAAAGGGATGCCTGGGTGGCTCAGTCGATTAACCGCTGCCCCATGCTGGGCTCCCTGCTCAGCGGGCAGACTGCTTCTCTCTCTTTCTCTGCCTGCCACTCTGCCTACTTGTGCTCTCTCTCTTGCTCTGACAAATAAATAAATAAGTAAAATCCTAAAAAAAAAAGAAAAAAGATATGCAAAGAAATCAAAACCCAAGCCAACCAAACAAAACACAAAGCCTCAAACCCAACAACCCTCATTTGCCATCTTTGGAGGTTGCTAGGGTAACGACCAAGTATTCTGAAAATCGATGAAGAGACTACATCAAGCATTTACCTGATCTTTCCCATATGAACTGTACTTCAAGGGAATTAAAAATTACTCTTTGGGGGCACCTGGGAGGCTCAGTGGGTTAAAGCCTCTGCATTCTGCTGGGGTTGTGATCTGGGGTCCTGGGATCAAGTCCCCCATCGGGATTTCTGCTCAGCGAGGGGCCTGCTTCCTCCTCTCTCTGCCTGCCTCTCTGCCTACTTGTGATCTCTGTCTGTAAAATAAATTAATAAAATCTTTTAAAAAATAATTACTCTTTGTGGGGCACCTGGATGGCTCAGTGGATTAAAGCCTCTGCCTTCAGCTCAGGTCATGACCCAGGGTCCTGGGAGAGAGCCCCATATCAGGCCATATCAGGCTCTCTGCTCGGCAGGGAGCCTGCTTCCTCCTCTCTCTCTGCCTGCCTCTCTGCCTGCTTGTGATCTCTGTCAAATAAATAAATAAAATCTTTTAAAAAAATTACTCTTTGTAAGAGAAACACAGTTAATAAATTCAGATACACTCATAGAAACAGAAAAATCACCATTTTGTAATCCCTAACAACGGTGATGAAAAATAGATGCTAAAACCACTAGTTGAGAAGGTAATGGAGGAAATTTTGCAATGTGTGGACCAGGCTGACATCTCTGGAACACGGTGATCAAGCTCAGCTCTTCTGAAAGGGAGACAGACATCAGGCATCCCTTGATGCTGTGTAATAAACACATGTTTACAGTATCCCTATGATGGAGTCTGGCAGGCAAAAAAGGAAAAAAAAAAAAAGGTTTAGAGAGAAAAAGTGAGCCATGATGACAGCTCTGGGTTCAACTAACAGTTAACAGGAGATACAGGAAGAGAAGAATATGTTAAAATGAGGGTAACGCAGCCAAATCCAGAATGGGGGAAATTCTATAGGACAGTTTCTCCCACAAAGAAATGGCACAAAAACAAATACAGACACTTGGCACTCAGCTCCCGGTTGCTAAAACCACTTGCCGGCAAAAGGGACCAGGATTCCTTGGAGAAATACCAGATTCTAGGGCCAGGGCAAGGAAGACACAAAAAGAGCCTGGAGCGTCCTGAAGTGACAGAACGTAAGAGAGAGCTGAAGGGTAAGAAAAGAGAGGGAGTGTGGAGCCGTGGAGCCAACCCAAAACAGCAAATGGCCAAAATGGGATGATTTGGGCAAGAAAACATTATTGGATTATAACACGAAGCATAAAATAGATGCTATATACTTACGCCCATACTGATAGAAAGAAATGCTTGACTAGATAATTGGAGGAGAAAAAAAAAATCTCTCTTATGTAAGAATTCTAAATGCAGATGCCTCCCCCTCCAGGAGGTGTGGTTTAATGCCTGTCCTTTTGAATGTGAGCTGAACTTAATGACTTGTTTGGAAATAATAAAGGGGAAAATAATCCCTTTACAGTGAAGAAACCTGGCAGACATGACCTTAGCCAAGTGACCAAGGTTAAAAGCACCAGGGATAACTCATGTTAATATCACCCCTAATATGATTTAACGAGAAGGGCACTTGACTTCTGTGCTAGTCTTCCCCCAAGTCCCAAACCCCAGTACAATCATGGGAAAACAAACAAACCCAAACCAGGGAGTTCTACAAAAATTCTGATCAGTAGTTTTCAAAACTGTCAACATAATGAAATAAAAGAAAGACTTAGGAACTGTGATATTGAGAGAGACTTAAGGAAACAGTGACTGAGTATAATGTTGCATCCAACAACAGTAAAGGACATGATTGGAAAACTCATTAAATTCAAATAGTCTGGAGCGTAGTTGGGCACCAATGTCAATTTCTTAGTTTTGACATGATTACGTAAGATGATATCATTAGGGAAGACTCAGTCACCATTACATGCACTGTCTTTACAACTTCACTATATATTTAAAATTATTCCCAAATATATATAAAGTTTATTTTTAAAAAATGCAGAGGAAACTGTTACAGATTTTAAAAATACTGAAAGAAACATAACCAAATGCAATGTGTGGGCGTGATTTAGACCCAGGCTGGAATAAACTTACTATAAAAAGACCTGTTTGAGACAATCAGGCTCTTCAGATATTAATAAGGAGCTGTTAATTTTGTTGGGTGCGATTGCGGTATTGTGGTTGCGTATTAAAATCCTCATCTTTTACAGATAAAAACTGAAACACTCATCACAGATGAAAGGATATGATGCTTGGATTTTGCTTTAAAATATTCCCACAAAATCAAATGGAGGAGATGGAGGAGAGCAGAGCAGCATTTTAAAGCAAATGACTATTGAAACTGGATGAGGGGAAATGTGTGGCAACGTTTTCTCAACCTCTGTACCAACTGGAACATTTACATAAATAAGAAGCTAAGAGAACAAAAAGAAAGATAAAAACACTGTGGGTCAAAGCCTACACCAGAGGCAGACAGACAAGAAGGCTACCGGTTAGAAGCCATTTAGGGGAAGAGGAAATTTACCTACAGATTGTGTTAATTAACAAAAGTCATCACTGGCAAATTTCAGGTTCATTCCTTTCCTCCTTATTAATAAATTCTTACTGGTGGCAGATCAGAAGCTAATGATTACGTAAAAGTCTAAAGTAAAATAAAATTCCATCGACCACATTCCATTTTTAAAGAAAAATAACCCTGGCAAGGAGGGCGTCTTCTGACTCAACCAAGCCTATCTGTGTTAGGGGGGAGAGAGTGAGAACAGGACTCCGCCATTGATGTTTTCCTCAAAAGTCTCAAAGTTGTACGACAAATCTGTGAAGAAACGGCATATAGGGTACCTCGACTCCGGCGGCAGCTAAAACCCATCTTACGGATTCCATCCGGCCTCTTCCATTAGGATAGTGGAGTTTGGGCTTCGCTGCCATGATGGCCTTTCAGGCTTTCTGGAAAAAACAAAAAACAAACAAAAACAAAACAAAACAAAACAAAAAACAAATGCGCAGCTCCTCCTAAGCGAGCAGTCTTGTGTCCTGTCTTCAATTCGGCGCTCATGGGCTAAATGAATATTCAGGATTTTGGCACAGGAAATCGGTTTTTGGTGGGGGTTTTCGCTTTTTTTTTTTTTTTTTAATGACTGCGTTTTCCCTCACTCCATAAAAACCTACCACCATTTCCAAATATTAAAAGAAACAACCACCTTGGTTTTCATACCGTGTCTACTTATGATTCCTTATTCTGGATCTTGGGAAGCTGGGGACATTGGTTATACAGACATTTGTGCCAGCAGTAAGATACTTCATAGATTCAGAACATCATATACTTTGACCTTGAAAATTTAAAATTTTCCAGATTCGGGCTGGAGAGGCAAGACGCGGGGGCGCCGCGCGGAAGTGTGCACCCTTCGGAACCCTTGCAAGAATTCACGCTCTCAACAGCAACATCTTACTTGGTTATCACAGTAACGGGGAGGTGGACGGGCCGAACAATACTATTGTCTGCAAAATGCGCGTCCCCCGTCCAGCCTGCCGTAGCTTCTCCCCACCCCGCCCCGGGTCCCGCACATCCCCCGCCCCAGCTGGGAGCTGCGCCTCCCACCTCGGAATGCGCCCAGGCCACGGGCTCGGCCACCCGAAACCAGAGTCCTGGGCTACTCCGGTCCCCGCTCAGCCCACGCTACACCGGGGCTTCGGGAGGATCGGCGCTAGTCGTCCACTGAAACCCATGGATTTAGACTCCGCAGAGCGGGTTAATAAAAATAATACGCACTCGGAGCCAAGAATGACCCCAGCCCCATCCAAGGAGCCCACGTCAGCCCAGATGGGGGCAGAAGCGCCAAAGGGACCGGAGGGAGGGAGACGAGGACTGAATGGGGAGCTGGGGAGAGTTGCGGCGGACGATGGAGTAGGAGGCTTGGGGCCGAGGAGCGGAGGGGAGGAGAAACGCGGCGCGGAAAGAGGGACGGCAGGAGGGAGACAGACCTGAAGTCCGCTCGGAGCACACGGAGCTGCACAAAGCGCTCGGCGAGCGGTCTGCAGCAAGGCGGGCCGGGTTGGCCGCCAGAAGGCGCTCGGATGGGCGAGGCTCCGGGAAGTTTCACCAATAGGGACCGCAATGTTTAGCATGCCCCACCCATCTGCAAGGCATTCTGGATACTATGAAAACAGCCCAAATTCAAGCAGGTTTCAAAACAAATTTTAGCTTTGCGAGACATAAAATGGCCTTAAACTGTTGGTTAGATTACAACTTTAGTTAGAAAAGACCTGTTAGAGATCCGGTATGGTTAAAGAAACTCGACCTATCCTAAAAGTAAAATTGGTTTTAGAGTTTATATAGCTGGTGCGTAGCCACGTTTCTTCGGATGTGAGGGCGATCTGGCTGCGACATCTGTCACCCCATTGATCGCCAGGGTTGATTCGGCTGATCTGGCTGGCTAGGCGGGTGTCCCCTTCCTCCCTCACCGCTCCATGTGCGTCCCTCCCGAAGCTGCGCGCTCGGTCGAAGAGGACGACCTTCCCCGATAGAGGAGAGGACCGTTCTTCGGTCAAGGGTATACGAGTAGCTGCGCTCCCCTGCTAGAACCTCCAAACAAGCTCTCAAGGTCCATTTGTAGGAGAACGTAGGGTAGTCAAGCTTCCAAGACTCCAGACACATCCAAATGAGGCGCTGCACGTGGCAGTCTGCCTTTCTTTTGAGAATAAAGTGTTGAAATAATTTTAAAACTCTTGGCAAATAGCGAGTACAATTCACAGCAGTTATAGAACATGTATTAACAGAACTTATAATATCTAATCTTGTGTATAGACCATATACATATTGCTCCCCCCCCTTTTTTTACTCCATGATCACCTTGAGCTTTCCCTTCATTTCACACTTTAAAAACAGACACTCTAAGTGATGGGCTAAACAGAGCATCTTCCTGGAGGAAGGGGAACATTGGGGTGGAGGTGTCAATGGGCCTAAAAAATACTTTGGTTGGTAAATAATTTAAAACTTTAAAAAATAGAGTAAAGCCATCAAGGCTATATTATAGAGAATGCAGAATTCACACGGCTCTCAAAGTTTAAAATATATGCCTTCAAAATGCATTATTAAATTATTAAATTATTCATTTAAATTTAATTTTAAATAATTTAAAAATAAAATAAAAATACATTTAAAATAATTATTTAGAACTATTTCTTGCTTTTAGAGGCAGCTTCTGCTATTTTTCAGACTATAGATGTTGTTGATTATTGTTTCCTTCATGAAGGGCTCTTGAGAGTACCTGCCTTGAGAAACCTGGGGTGCTGAACAATTGCTGCAAATAACAGAGATTTTTTTTTAATTAATTTTATTTTTTATAAACATATAATATATTTTTTCCCCAGGGGTACAGGTCTGTGAATCGCCAGGTTTACACACTTCACAGCACTCACCATAGCACATACCTTCCCCAATGTCCATAACCCCACCCTCCCTCTCCCAACCCCCCTCCTCCCAGCAACCCTCAGTTTGTTTTGTGAGATTAAGAGTCACTTATGTTTTATCTCCCTCCCAATCCCATCTTGCTTCATTTACTCTTCTCCTACCCCCTTAACCACCCATGTTGCATCTCCTCTCCCTCATATCAGGGAGATCATATGATAGTTGTCTTTCTCCGATTGACTTATTTCGCTAAGCATGATACCCTCTAGTTCCATCCACGTCGTCGCAAATGGCAAGATTTCATTTCTTTTGATGGCTGCATAGTATTCCATTGTGTATATATACCACATCTTCTTTATCCATTCGTCTGTTGACGGACATCTAGGTTCTTTCCATAGTTTGGCTATTGTAGACATTGCTGCTATAAACATTCGGGTGGACGTGCTCCTTCGGATCACTACATTTGTATCTTTAGGGTAAATACCCAGCAGAATAACAGAGATTTTAATTTCAGTAGTTTTCTGTGGCAGGAGTGTGGAGAATGAATGAATGAATTGGCATAGTGGGAAGGAGAGAGACATACCTACTAAATAGCCATGAGTTTTAAAGTAGCACCATGAATTTGAAGATGATGGTTAAGGAAAGGTGAAATATTAAGGAGGTGGAAGGTAACAGATTTAGTAATAATATCACAGAGAGTAGGGGAAAGGAAGAGAAAAAAAATCTCCCCCCAAATACATATACACATTTCCTTTTAGACCCTTCTTGTCTATTTTCCATAACATTTGTTGTTATCTAACATATCAGGTATTTTATTTATAAAATCTCTCTTTTCTCTTGCTGCTCTTAACATTCTTTCTTTGACTTTTGACAATGTAATTATAATAAAATGTAATATAATTTAATTATTAATATAATAATGTGTCATAGCGAAGCCCTACTTGGGTTCAACCTATTCGGAGTCTTTTGGGCCTCATGGATCTGGATGTCCATTTCCCTCTCCTCCCCAGGTTTGGGAAGTTTCCAGCCATTGTTGCTTTAATATACTTCCTGTCCCTTTCTCTTCCTCTTCTCTTTCTGGAATTCTTATGATATGAATATTGCTTCATATTGTGTCCCATAATTCATTGTGTTCCATAATTCCCATGGGCTTTATTCACTCTTTTTCATTCTTTTTGCTTTTTGCTCCTTGATGGGGTAATTTCCAGTGTCTCATTCAGGTAACTCATTCTTTGGCATGGTTGAGTCTCCTTTTGAAATTATTGAATTCTTCAGTTCAATTATTGTATTTTTCAACTCCTAGAATTTCTAGGGTTTGGTGGGGTTTTGGGTGGGTTTGTTTTGTTTTTATGGTTGCTATTGCCTTGTTAAACTTCTCAATTTTTCATGCATCGTGCTCCTAATTTCATTTATATTTGTGTTTTCTTGTAGTTCACTAAACTTTTTTTTTTTTTTTTTTTAGATTTTATTTATTTGTCAGAGAGAGCGAGGACACCAGGGGGAGCAGTAGGCAGCGGGAGAAGCAGAATCCCTGCTTAGCAAGGACCCCAATCTGGGACCCCATCCCAGGACCCTGGGGTCATGACCTGAGCTGAAGACAGACGCTTAGCTGACTGAGCCACCCAGGCGACCTTCACTAAAGTTTCTTAAGAGGATTATTCTGAATTCTTCATCTGACAGTTCATAGATTTCCATTTCTTTAGGGTAAGTTCTTGAAACTTTAATTAGTTTCCTTTGGTGGTGTCATATTTACTTGATTTTTTTGTGATCCGTGATTCCTTACTTAGTATCTTTGTATTTGAGTAATGTGGCTCCTCTCTCAGACTTTACGGATTTACTTTGGGAGAGATAGTTCTTCACCACTCAGCCCAGTTGGGGTTTATGGGTATGTCCGCTGGTAATGTCTTTGAATAGAAGAGGCCTACTATTATGGTCTATTTTTGGGTGAGGCAGCTGTTCACGCTCTGAGGATGGGGATGGGAGAGTGTGTCACTGGATGAGAACAGCTGGACAGGACAGCTGGCTCTTGGTTCCCTGCCCAAGTGAGGCTGTAGGATGGGCTCTACAGGCTTGCTAGATGGGCAGGACTGAGAACTATTTCAGTAATAGATGAGGCTATGAATTAATTTCCTTGCCTTAGGGTAGCAGGACAGAACCCAAGTCTTATATAGCTTGTTGTTTGGGGGCCCAAATCAGGCTAGAGTGTGCACTGCATTTTGTGGTCAGGTGAAGCCATTGTTTTTCTCTGCAGATGGGAAAGCCATGGGCTGTGCTGTTTCCAGTGTCACTGTATGTGGCCCTGTGGAATGGGCTACAGAGCTTCCTGCCTGCTCTGCTTAGGTTCCTGGCTGCACACACTGCAGTCTCTCTCCAGTGAGGAGCATGGCTACGAATCAGATTCCCTGCCTGGATACACCAGGAGAAGCAGCTCTAAAGCGGGTACAGCTCTTCATTGATTTTCTTAATTCAAGTTCACCCACACCCCAAACAGGACCACTGGCTTTGCTCCGCAAACTGTGGGCTCTGCCTGTGTCTAGGCTTGAGTACTGCTGGGTGTTTTGCCAGCCCCTCTGATCAGACGGGGTCAGAAGACACCCTCTACAGCAAGCATGGCCTGGCCTCAGCATCCTTGCCTGCTGGGAAGGGGGCTGGGTTGCACCAGGCTACTTTCAGTTTCGCCAACAAGCCCTCAGGTTGGGCGGAGCCAGGAGCTACCCTCAGCCTTAGCTGTGGATCAGACCCCTGCCTGGGCACAGCATGGGAACACTGCACCCCATACTGGCTTTGCCCTGCAGGTGATCAGCTCCGCTCAGTTTCTTAGCTTGAGTGCTGCTGGGCTACACAGCTTCCAGGAGTTGTTGCCAGCCCTTCCGGTCAGATGGGGCTGGGAGACACTCCCCAGCAGGTAGTGCTGTGACTCAGCTCCTTGCCTGGGCATGGGCAAACTGAGCTCTAGGCCCAGCAAAACTCCATGTCTGAGGATCTAAAACAGACGGATTTGCACCCCACCACGTTCCCTGGTCAGAGTGCACTCCTGACTTGGTTCTGCACATGAGCAAAACTGCTGGTCGGGATTACCCCTTGGGCACTGCAAGCATGAATTCGGTCTGCTGAGAGGTGTGTGCCGGTTGCTGCAAGTCTCTTCCCGCTTCTCCATCACAGATTCCCGACAGCTGCAGATTCCCCTGGTGTGCGATCAGGGAGGGGCTCCTCCAGAGGGGCCCACAATGCTCAGGGGAGTCCAGTTGTCTCGCTGGGGTTCTCTCTTCCCACTGGAGCAATGAGAGGCTCAGGGGAGACCTCTCTGTGCGGCGCTAGGCTGTCTTCTGGAAGGGGCAGTGCAGTCCGCACGTAGTCACTTCCTACCCTTCTAATGCAGAAGCTCTTGGTCTCCTCGGGGCAGGGCGCGCTTTGGCCTCAACTGCATTTTCTGGGATTCTCAGTGGTGTCTTGATCTTGAATAGTCGCTGGGTGTTCCTATGAGAGGTCATGAAGTCAGGAGCAACCTATGCTGCCATCTTGGTGATGTCACTCCCCAACAGCAGGGTTTTATTTCTGTGGATTTGTTTTTGGCTGAACCCACTGAGGTTTTGTTTATCTAGATTTTAAGTAATCTCTACACCCAGCTTGGGGCTCCGACCTATAGCCCTGAGATCAAGAGTTGCATGCTGTACTGACTTGAACTAGGTGAAGCTTTATTTTATTTTATTTAGATTTTATTTTATTTGATTTTGATTTTATTTTTAAAGTAATCTCTACACCCAGCCTGGGGTTCCAATTTATAACCTCAAGGTCAAGAGTCAAACGCTCTACTGACTTGAGCCAGCTGGAGCCCTGAGCCTTTATTTTAGAAAAGGCACTTGAATGGGCAAGGAGGAGGTAAGGTTGGAGGCAAGGGCAAGAGGGGTACCCAGGGCATGGACTATACCCAAGGGTCAGCTGAGGACTGGGGATGGGCCTTAGGTGGGTTTCCTGTTCCCAAGGCTCCCTGCACGGCTCCTTCCCCCAAAGGCTCTATGGCAGGCACCGGATGGGGGAGACTGGGAGGCACCATAGCGGCTGCTTCTCTTGGACAGGACATCAGACGACTCGGACACCAGCCTCTCATGACGGGTCTTGGTTTTCTTCACCAAGCATGGCCTTGAAGGAACTGGCGCTGTGGAAGCAGCTGGAGCCCCCACCAGAGCCGAAGCTGGACTAGAAAGAACGTAGGCGGTAGCCAAGGCCAGGGCCCTGGAGTATCTCTTTAATGCACTCCACCTCCCTCCCCCGGCCCCCCACGCTGTTATGGTGGCCTCCAGGGAAGGCCTCTGGCCTTGGAGGCCCTCCATCTCATCCTGGAGTTGACGGAGGCTGAAGTTCATCTCGGAACTCTCTGTTTTCCAGCTTTTGGGGAGCATCCGCGTGATTCCCAGCCAGGGTCTGCAGCTCCCTGTACTGGATCAAGTACACGTTCTCAGCTTCGGCCTGGCTGCAGCTGCAGCTGGTGACCCCCTGCTACTGGGCTGACCTTGGCGGTGATGCCAGCTAGGCCAGGGAGGAGCTGATGTGTCCACCAGGCACTCCCATGTAGGAGAGGCTACTGAAGGTCCCAGGAGGCAGGTAGACATCCTGTAGGACTTCTGGGTCACCCGGAAGGATGTGGTAGAAGCTGAAGTGGAGGCAAGTAGGCTGAACGAGTCAGAGATTGGAGCTGGAAAGCTGCTTCTACATGGGAGACTCTAACAGCAGATTTTATTAGCAGGAAGGCTGGCGGGAGCTCAGATCCCTAAGGCCTCTGAAGGGGCAGGATGGGCAGATGATTCCAAAAATTTACACACATGCTGTTGAGTTCACACTTAGGGATTCAGCAATGCACCTTTGGTAAATTGTGTCCCTACAAAATTCTTTTGAGGATCCAAAGAATGGGAAGTGAATTTCCCATGGAATCTTGTGTGTAATTCACGAAGTGGGGAGTTTCATTTGACTGTGTTTATTGTACATAGGAGTATGCTATGAAAAGCTGAAAGCATACAAGGTAGGTATTAATAAGGAGGCACGATGAAATCGGCAACCAGAAATTGTCTCCATCTGCTTTTTTCTTATTTGGAATATTCCTACTCACCTAACTTGCTAAATACTAAATTTTTAAAAAGCCTCCAAAAAAAAAAAAAAAAAAAAAAAAAAATCCTCCATGCAGAATAACTCTTTACATGCTGCTCTAAGCTTATCCTTTTAATTTCATGGCAGTAACACTGTACTAAGGATTAAGAAGTTATAAAATAGCAAAACCCCCCATCAAGAAACACTAATGTTATCTTCTTCTTGTGAAAGATTTTAAGTCATCTCTACATCCAGCACGGGGCTTGAACTCACAACCCTGAGATCAGGAGTGGCGTGCTCTACCAACTGAGCCTGCCAGGGGCCCTACTGTTATCTTCTGATAGAAGAATACTGAAAATAAAAATGGAACACTCAGATCATTTCTCTTTCTTTAACTGTAACTTTATTTGGAGCAGAATTTTCCTTACATAAAGTTAACGTTTTTAAACAACTTAGGACAAACTATTCAAAATACAATGTTTTATTTCAGAAAGGGCTTGTGTCAGTGGTTTTCTCTCCTCCTCTATTCTCATCGTGATGACTATTTGCTTTTTAAATAAATATATTCTCAGTTATTCCCTTGTAATCAAATCTGGTGACTACACTGCTATCAGTACAAAGACATCTGAGATCAGAAGACTGTTTGGGTCATTTGAAATTCACATTAGCTCAGTGTCCCTAAGAAATTGGTAATACAGATCGATGGGATGCTTGCCTCCAGTTTGTCTTCTTAATGGTTTCCATGAGAGGGTCCTCACAATAAGTTATATAAAATACAGTACTTTGGTTGGAAATTGTAAAAATAATTCTAAAAATTAAGCACATATATTAAACAAACGCGTTGCTACAGTATGCTTTAAATGATATAAAATAATTAGCATGTCAAACATTCTCTTATAAACATATTGCTTTTGGTCATACACTGAGCTGAAACGTACAGCCTGCGTTCTTTTCCTCCTAAATGGCACAAAACAATGGCTTGATGGTAGGGAAACGCTACTTCATGAGCAAAGATGGTGCCTGTGAGCCCCAGTACCACCCTTATTTGTTCTTGGGCATTACCTTGATTGTATTCAACTTTTGATAACATCAGAAGATGACACAGTGTCAGTTAGATGTATACAGTCCTTTAGCCTATCTATGAGAGGTGTCTAAAATAACTGAAAATCAATTTTCTTCCTCCTTAAATCCTATCATACATGAGCTGGGTGAGTGTTTAGCAATTAATGGAATTTTATTGTAAGACGAACAGTCACACCAAGAGTAGCTTTTATGCCCATGCGGCTTGCCTTGTGGTTGGCACACATACCCCCTGGCCCACCACTTATCACTGGACCTTTGGGTGTGGAAAGAGAGCCATCCCTGTACCATTTTCCGACGTCCCGAAAAGCTTTCTGACTGGAAATGAGGTATAGTCATGGATAGGTACGGTGAAACTCCTCATTCCTCTTGGTGTCTTATAGTACATCTTATAATTCCCTACTAACTAAAAGATATACACACCAGGTATCATTTAATTTTTCACGTAACAAAAAATGGTCACGATTCCCTTCTATAGTAAACAGCGTGTATACACATTTCCGTTTACCCTTTACGGGGGGAAAAAAAGGAACTTTCCAGAATTTTGCTGGTTCTTTAGAATTTACATTGTTTTTTCAGTCTTCTAGTTTTCTCGACTGCACATCAGCTTCTCGACTTCCGCAAGGATAATCGTGTTTGGCTTCCTAAGGGAACTTGTTTACTCATAAAGCAAAAAGTAAGAGGAAGAAAACGGAAATATTTTCTGAATGTGGGCCCAAAAAAGTATTACAGAAACAATTCTATAATGCATAATAACCAGGTGACTGGGTTTTTCCATTTAAAAAAATGTCATGACCTTAACATAAGCTAGAGTGCCAAGAATATGGTTTTCACAATCCATTCGCTTTTCTAAGAGGTATTTACAGTTTAAAACCAGCTTTCCAGCAAGCTGGGCAAGGTTACAGATTAACTTACTTTTTATACATAATACAGAAAGGGAAAATAAATAGTAATCGCAGTAAAGGACTCATCTCTGAAAACCCATTTTCTGCTGCTTTAGATAATGAGTTGAGAATATAATACAGAAGTGAACTCAGCTTCAAGTTGTGCTTACATATACATATTTGTTTTCTGAAGCTTTGCTGCCAGTTTGTTAACAGAAAATATTCCCTATCAAATCCACATCCATTATGTGCTTTTCTCACGCCCCTAGGAATCATAGTGCTTGGTCAAGTACATTTTTGCGCCAGATTCCCCAAAGCGAAAATTACTCCCTGATTTAGATGAGGGCCCTATGGGAGCCCCGGCAATTTGCTCAGGCTCTAACACACTACGAATACATCAAAGCAATCATTTACCCATGGATTGGGTTAAATTGTGTCCAAGTGCTGACATTCTGTTTTATCTGTCATTTTAACCTACAGAAATGATAGACAATTTCACACGGCTCAACCTGCTAGATCCGGGAACCTGGAACCAAATGAGAGTAGCTTGGGGCCTGGGAGAATGTGAGTCAATGCGCTACTGAGCTTGTATTACGTCCACTGGCGGAGACCTTCCCTCCTGCCTTTCAGGTAAACCACAGGCGGGGGCAGATGGGCCTACAGAGATGGACGAAGAGTGGACCTTTTTTCTTTTTCTGTCTCCAAACTAGCTTTGTCGTTTTCAAAATTGCTGTAAACATTCCTCTCAATGGAATAGCCTCTGTCCAACAAATTAGAGTTCCCACTGTGTGAAGAAACTACACAAGGGTTACGAGTTCAAATGTGGCACGCTACTGACACCACCATCATGGTAGCCGGGATGTCCCAGGTCAGTGGAACCTCGGCCATGAATCCTTCCTGCTCCCCAAAGTGCCCTGAGAATGTGGCTAGGACAGAAGATTCTTCATTGTCTGTTCCTAGCCAGGCCTGGAGAACTGGACCAAATGCAAGAGTTGATCAGTTATTACAATAAAAAAATCTGCTGCTGCTTTGAAACTTAGCTTTTTGGTCATGCATCTTGATAGGAATATAAGTTTAATGGACTGTGTTGACCTTTGAGTGAAAGACCCGTTGGCTTGAAAAGCTTCCATTTTGGGGGTACTTATACAATTGGATTTAAAAAATGGAAGAAACATAAAAAAATGGGAGAAAATAGAATGGGATGGCCTACCATGATAAAACCATCTCTCCAACCACCTTGCATATCCTCAACCACCAAAAAGGGTTGTAAAAATTTCAAAAACTATTTACTTGGAGTTCTTTCAGCTGCGAAATTCATTGCATAATAGTATTTTTAGAACAGCACAGTGGTGTCACAGAATCAAACCAATAACCCGATATTGAGAAAAGCAGAAGATCATTTATCTAGGGCTGAGGCTGGTCCAAGAAAGCCGATGTACCAGTGTGCCACATTTAAAATTTAACCACTTCACAAATTTCTGCACGCGGTGAGTCAGTAACCCTCTATCATGTAGCCTCCAATTGCACCCCTGCTGCAATACTGCATCAATATTATTACATTTTAAAAAATCTGTATAAAATATTATCTGGAACCCCAAAGGAAAATCAATTAATTTTTAAAAAGTTCGTTACAAAGTTGACTGTATAAAATGCTAGAACATAATCCATATATACAAAATGCTGCTGCTTAAGAAAATAATGGGACCCAGTTTTAGAATAAAATAATTTTGTACAAAAAAAGGGTATTGCATTCAAATCAATATTTAAAAAAAAAAACCTTAAAAAGAATATTGAAATGTCTTAGTTCAGAAGAATAACTATAAAGTGTTTGTTTGCTTTCACACCGTCGCCAGTTTCTTGTTGGCAGACAGATGGCCGAGGAAGCGTGTCTTGCTTTCCCCCACGCCCAGAAGCTTCGCTGGTCATCGCCGAGACGCGTACTTGGAAACCCAGTCCGTCCGGCCGTGCACCGGCTGTGCAGCCGGAGGCCGTGGCATCAGCCCGGGAGTGCTTCTAGGCTGGGTGTGGAAGAAAGGTCGCCCGGGATGAGGTCTCACGGCCTTCAGGGAAGAATAGCCTGCAATTAGAGGAAGGTGGGTCGGATTGATACGGGACTCCTGCAAACGCAGCAAACAAATGCATCTTGGTGACAAAATATCGGAAAATGGGAGTTCAAGAGAAGCATTGGTGGGCGACTCACAGTCTTCCCTCTCCCAGTGAAGGACAACCCCATTCTGTTGTTGTCAGGCTAAAAACACAGGTGTCATTCCTGACCCCTCTTTTTTCCCAGCCCACGTGTCATTGGTCAGCAAATGCCACTGGCTCTCCCTTCCAAATAGACTCAGAATCTGGCCTGGCTCCGCTCTCAGCAGCCGGGCCCGTGATTCCCCGCCGGGATGACTGCAACAGCCAGTTTCCCCGCTGCCAACCGTGTTCCCCGCCTCCAGTCCGACGACGAGGAGCACGCGAGTGAGGCTGCAAGATGCGAGTCAGATCACCTCACACCTCTGCCCCAGACCCTCCGGTGGCTGCCAGGTCCCTCATACGCAGGGACAGCACGCTGACGGCGGCCCCGCCCATGCCGCCCATGCCACCCCTGCCACCTGCCTCCGGGCTCTTCCGGAACACGCCCACCTCTCCCGTCTCCGGCCCACTCGCCCATGCGCTAGGAACCCGGGGCTGGGGGGCATCCTCACCCTCACCGCAGGGCTAGCCCGCTCACCTCCTTCACACACCGTCACTCAACAGCTCCTTGGCGGTGAGGTCTTCTTTGGCCACCCTCTTTATTTTTTTAAAATTATTATTCTTTTTAAATTAACATATAATGTAGTATCCGTTTCAGGGGTACAGGTCTGTGATTTATCAGTTTACACAGCACCCAGCGCTCACCACAACACATACACTCCCCAGTGTCCATCACCCAGCCTCCCCTTCCTCTCATCCCCCCTCCCCTCCAGCAACCCTGTTTGTTTCCTGAGATTGAGTCTCTTAGGGTTTGGCACCCTCTTTAAACATGCACACTCCAACCTCCACATTCCCTATATCCTGCCTACCTCATTTTTCTCCTCAGCACTGGCGAGCATCTACCCTGCCCTGGTGGGTCCTCCGTTTACAACATGCCTGGCACAAAGCCATGACTCGATAACCATTTGAGGAACTGCTTCATGAATAACCCCAAATAGGACTCACCCGGAGAAGGGTCTGGAATAGGAGCCAAGTGTACCCTCTGCACAGCAGAACCGACTTCTTTTTTCAAGAAGGACGGGATATAGTTTCCAGTCAGTCCACTAGAACTCGTAGAACCGGAACCAACTGATGCACAAAAGCAAAAGCTCATTACTATGAAGACCCCATGTGCACATAACACAACAGGGTCACACAGGTGTGGAACAATAAAGAACTAGGTGTTTACTTTTAGGGGGGAAATAGGATAAGAACAGCGAATTGCGAGCAAAGCATTCCTCCACACCATACTGTGGAAAGACGGGGGAGAGGGGCAGCAAAGACAGGGCCGCTCTTGTAGCCCGTGCCTGAATGGAGGCCAGATGCTTGGTTCATTCAAGAAAAGGGAAAGGTATGGTTTTCTTCCTTTTTTGGAATAATGGGTTTAGCCCATTCTGAAATCTGCTTTTTCCCCTCCAAAACAGAGAAGAGTTATCCTTCCAGGTCAGTATGTACAAATCATAGAATCCGGCTAAACCATAATCCACAAACCACTCTCTTATGGAACGGCATGCAGGTAGGCGATCTTAACTATTTAGTTATGACAAGTAAGTCTACTTAACTATTTAGTAGTTAACTAGTTAACTACTAAATAGTTAAGATCTAACTATTTAGTTATGTCAAGTAAGTCTACGCTAAATACTCTTGCCCGTAATCAGAAAAATTAATGATGTATATTAAATATATTCACTTTTTATGACCCTTTCAGAGTAAGAGTGCTTTAAGGGCTGGAACTGTATGGGGACCCAGTGTTCTAGGAGGTTAATGGGACGCCTTATATGTAGCAGTGATCAATACATATTGGATGGATGAACAGAGATCTGTGAGCCTATTAAGACTTCAGGTACACACGGAATGATGACAAATGTTATCATGAGCCATTATACAAATGGAAGTTATATCCGGGGGTCGGGGGGAGAATGTGTGGCAGAGTGACCAATGCCTGGGTAAGGAGCTGTGTTGTGCTAGAGGACATTTTGCATTTTTGGTGAATAGGTACACACAAAAAATGAGAGAATCTGAACAGGTTAAGTCACAAAAGGGAAAGAACGTACAGTCCATGACCATGAGAGAAGATGCTCCACCTTATTAGTACACAGGACATGCAAGCTTAAGCCACCACAAGAGGCCATCTCACACTCATTAGACCAGCACACAGTTTGCAATCACCACAGTACCAAGTGGCATCAAGGATGCAGCACCACTCCCAGACCCTGCTGGAGAGCAATTGGGCAACATCTGTAAAGTCAAAGATGAGCACACCCTTTAACCTGTTTACATCAACCCCAGAGAAACCTTCATGCAGGTGCGTGACAAGAGGGTACGCCCAGGTTCATTTCAGCGCTCCTTCTATAGCAAAGATGGTTCACAACTTCCATGCTCACCAAGGAGAGAAGGATAAATACATTACGGTCCAGTAAAAGTCATAAATTAGGGGGTGATATGGTGTCATAAGTTATATAGGTTTTATAACATACACTCTGATGGGTCTTACACCTCTACGTAATTGCTAGATCATAATAGAATTACTAAAACGAGTGAAGACCCAGAATTACGTTCATGTTAATTTTTGAACATGTAAAAAATACTATGTGGTTCATGAATCTTTGAAAAAATGCACAGAAGTAATAAACACCAAATTAGGTAGGGGCTGGGGGGTTAGGAGAGGGGAAAGAGGGAATGGGTAGGAGGGCCTAGACGGTGGGCTTCATGTGTACTTGCAAAGTTTGACTCCTTGAGCTGGGGTGGGTACATGGGTATTGATACCTCATTTCCCTCTTTTTTGTATTTCTCAAAATAAATAAACGTGTCATGGATAAAGCAGAGAGAAGTGAGGCCCAGATGTTTACCTGGCAATGTGGAAGGGAAGCAATGCATGACAGGGGCTGCCTGAGTGAGGGAAAATGGCGTAGGGAACAGGCCTGATGGGAATGGTGTTAGCCTGCCTGGAAGGCTTAGGAAATTCCCTTAGTCATTTAAAAGAAGTGGGACTGAGAACAACAACAAAAAAGTGGGGATGGCCCTCTGAGCTGTCCAGAAGAGGTTTTTCCAATGCTCTGGGCTAAGGCTGGGTCATCAGAGAGAGGGGCGAGTTGGAGCACGGCAGGTGGAGCTAAGCTGGATGTCCAGCAGGGCGGGGCCTTGGAAGTCAGAGATGCCTAACTCCCCAGCTATGCCTGGGGGCAGACCCAGGGCAGCTGGCTGGGTCCCCAGAGTCTGCTGCCAAGAAAGAGACAGGAGCGCGGCCTGAAAAAGGGGCCCTGGGTTTCCACCCCAGAAAACCCTCTCATTTCCATAGCCTGTCTCTCTGGACCGGCCTTGCTGTATCCAGAGAATCTGCCTCTTGTCATTTCGGAGTTAATAATCACTACTCACCTGAATTTATTTTGCTGATTACTGATACTGTTCCTGAAGATTTTCCGGACAAACCAGAACTCGACCACGGATTAGATGGAACAAAATCCTTGCCTGGATTTGGAAGTATGCCGTTTCTTATATTTATTCCTAATGGGGAAGAAATGATTTTCAGATGCAAAATACATTATTTCATGTTGAACCAGATTCCAGTGGTAAACTCATCACAGAACTCAATTTGTCTAAACTTTCTATGTAGTAGGAATGTAATGTATTTAGTAGCAAAAACTGACCCTGAGGTTGTCCATAGATTGCTGAGGAAAGAAGGAAATATGGTGTCCTGGGATTTAGTAGGCTGACTCACTGGTAGGCAGCCTGAAAGAGGTCTCCCTAAACTCCTCCCAACAGGTCTGTCTCATGTGTTCTCTCTTGGACCCTCTGGTGCTATTTCCTGGGTGTCAGTGCTCCTGGTCATTCCCATCTGTACCCCTGCATGGGCCACTACCTGTCCATCACTTTCCCAAGTTCCTCTTGGTCCCCCTTCCCCACCCCCCCAGCTCTGCAGCTCCTTGCTCTCCTCTCTGCATTCTGTCCCCCCAGATCCCTCTTCTCACCTGACCTGGATCGTTAGCGCCATCTAGTGCTGGTGACTAGGGTCAGCACTGGGGACCCTCACAGACTCCATCAGACCCAAGGCTGCCTTGACCTTAATCAATCACCTCAAACTCAAGCCAAACCACCCACTAGACCGCCCACTTTCCCATTTATGTCAAGCACTGCAGAGGTTTTCAGAACTGAAAGACTGAATTCATCCTTTATCCTCCTTCCTCTCCTAGAGCCAAAAAGAAATAACTCTAATTCCCTCCCTGCTCCCTTTGGCCTGTGGCCACTGGAGTTTGGCCCAGAGGACACAGGGTGTCTCTGTCCCGACACCCGAACCACTGCTGTACCGTCACCTGCTCTCTCTTCTTCCAGGTCATCCTGGGAGGCCAACCAAGAGGCAAGGAGTCAATCCACCAGCGGGGCCTGCTGTTCCCACCTCGTGTCCCCTGGGCCCCACAGCCCCAGCCTGAGCCAGCACTCCCCTTACCTGCACGAGAACTACAGCCTGCCCTCAGCCACTCAGCACGCAGATGAACGTGAACCCAGAGTGCTCTCCAGTTAAAACCCTTTGACAGCTTCCTGCTGCTTGTGAAATGAATTCCAAATGTCTCATGAGACCCCCCAAAGATGCCTTGTGCCACGTGTATCACCGTCTTACCACGCTCAGGTCACGCCAGCCCCTCTGCCCTTCCCCCCACAAGCCAAGCCCCTGCCTTCCGTCCAGGCTCTCCTCTTGCTTCTTCCCCTGCCTTTGTTCTGCTCATTTGTTCCTCCCCATTCTTTGGGGGCCCAAACAGGAGTCATGCGCTCAGAGAGGCCCTTCCTGAGTCCTCTGTCTACAGTGGCATCTTCTCCCCGCCTTCTACCACCACCGGATCTACTGGTTGTCTGTTTGTTTAGGGTCTGGCTCCCAGCATTAGAAAATAGGCTGCACAGGGGCTTACACCATATATTTCTATGATGTTCCTGCCAGTTCTGAAGTTCTAGAAGCCCAGGGGCGCTTGCCTTCCAAAACAGAATCTCTGTGAATACGTGATTCCAGGGAAATGGTTTCTTATTGAGGAGGAAAGGAAAGGCAAGCATTTCTATTACCAGGCAGGTATCGCGAGTGCTTCAGGTAGTGCTGCTTGGCCGCGGACCTCAGGGTTGGTGTGTCTCGCCTCTGATAGGAGGTCTGGGTAGGGGCGCTGCTGCCTGTACTGATGGGCTCGGAGGGCTTCAGGTCCAGAACGCTCTCAAATCTGAAGCAAGGGAACATGGCTTGGATCAGCATGAGATGGGAAGCCCCATCAGAGAGGTACAGACCGATTCAAAAACCCCAGAGTCAATCTGTGTCCAGAGCCGAGGCGCACACTTGCCTGCAGAGAGCCTCCTCGCTCTGTCTCTTCTTGTTTTTCAGGTCAGTCCTGGGGAGGGACGGACTGAAATCCAAGTCATCCAAGTCAGCCCAGTCGTCACAATCCTTTGTCGCCCGGGAGACAAGACCCCACCTTCTCCGACTCTTGGGCTTGATCTCCCCGTTTTTGTGTTCCAGGCCAGCTAGCATTTTCTGTGCACCCAAGGAGTAGGGGACAAAGCGGTACTTGGCATTAATGGAGCTCACCCATGAGTAATGCCCATTCCACACTTCCTCATTGATGAAAAGGAGGACAGGGGCATATCATTCCCCACATGCCACAGTGGGAAGCACATTCCCGGGCCTCTGTCTTTCACCTCTCCTGCGTGCATCCCACCCACTGGCATCCTATGGGGACATTCAGGTGTATAAGATAAGGATTTTTTACAAAGACATTTTAAAAAAATAGATTTAGTGGTGCCTGGGTGGCTCAGTGGGTTAAAGCCTCTGTCTTCGGCTTGGGTCATGATGCCAGGATCCTGGGATGGAGCCCTGCATCAGGGTCTCTGCTTAGCAGGGAGCTTGCTTCCTCCTCTTTCTCTGCCTGCCTCTCTGTCTACTTGTGATTTCTGTCTGTCAAATAAATAAATAAATAAATAAAATAGATGTATTTTTGAGAGAGAAAGAGAGAGACAGGGAAGGGACAGAAGGAGAGGGAGAGAGAGCATTAGCAGACTCCACACTGAGTGCACAGCCTGATGCAAGGCTTGATCTCATGACCACAAGATCATGACCTGAGCCAACCGACTCTTAAACGCTTAACTGACTGCATCACCCTGGTGCCCCTAAAAAGAAGTCCAAGGTACTGCTCACATATGGGGAGGATAACTAGGCTGTCATCCGGGCCTCATCCCTGAAGACATTAACAGGCTTTATTCTGTCGTAAACAGAGATGCAAGAGAATACAGCTCAGACATCAGTCATCCGGCTCATTTACTGAAAACACGGCAAACATGCTTTCTTTAGTAGATCAAACATGCCTTCTTAGTAGATCTGGATACTATTTAATTACAGAATTAGCTATAGTAGGAAATTTCCAAATACACACTGCTTCCAAAGTTGTGGGCAGGGGCCCAGCAAACAGTCTAAAGTTGGCACTCCGGTAACCTCACAGGGCAGCTCAGTGCGGGTCGGGAGCCGGCCATCAGTGAATGAATACTTGTCGACAGAAAAAATTCTGCTTCTGCATAAAGTTGTCAGAAAATCAGGCTCTCAGACAGCACCACAAACCTACTGGTAACTAGATGCCCCGATCAGGTTATTGAGTCTAGCACTCCTTCCTTCCTTTTGCGCACCAGTCCCAGAGAAGGAGAACGATTTGGGCTCAACCGATAGCCTAGCTTTAACAGCAACTGTCGACAGCATTAATAGGAATGACAACCTATACATTTCGTTATGGCACTTTGTGATTTTTCAAAACATGTTCACAATGGGGAGCTCTGAACCGCCACACCGCAGCTGTCCGCCGCCAGCCCCGCTGTTAACAGGCACAGCCAGAACCTGAATTTAGACCTTCAACTCCAAGGCCAAAGCTCCTTTCATTATTCTGTGATATTGCAAAGATATATTTATTGTAATCAACCTTCCTTGTAATTAGACTTTATAGGCTGAAAAAAGGAAATCTTTCACACCATAGGTGGGGTCAGAAAGAGGTACAGGCAAGACAAGGCATCCTAGCAAATCTTCACTGCTTACCGACTGAGCATTCTTGGTATGGAGGGATGGGAAGAGCAACGGGCTTGGCTTGTCCTCCGGAAGATGGTTTGGGTGATCTGTCCTGGATGCCTCTGCTTTGTAGGGGTACATGAGATGCTGAGGGGGCTGGCTGGCTTGATGCTGTCTCGAGGAAATCCGTGGGTGTGGCTTGGTTGGGGGCTGGGCGGGGGGGACAGGCTTGATGTGAGGAGGTGGGCCTGCCTTTTCCAGGACATCCTTCTGTGCTTTTCCTGAATCTTGAAGGCTCTGTGTGGTGCTGCCCAGTGGATGCCCAATCTGGAAGTAGGGATATCGAAGCGCCTGGAATAACACAGAGGGCTGTTGTAGGAGAAAAGTCTAGCCAGGAAGGTTACGACCATCAGGCTCACTGAGCTACATTTCATGGGACCAGCTTACTACAGTTTCTTAGCCTAAACCAACGAGAAAACAGCGTTGAATGTGTGATAATCTTTATGATTTTCCTTATCTAAAATACAAAGTTTATACACTTAAAATTATTTGGGTAAAGCAGCCAGTTACACTGCTATTACCTTTGCTACTTCTAAAAAATATCTTGCTCAACACAGATGCTTTTTTTTTCCTTTGAAACTTCCATTTAATATAAGTAGACCTCACTAAAAGAGTTAAAGGATATTTAAATAAAGAAATTTAATTTAAATAAATTTAATTTAAATAAATTAATATGCATTGTATCATGGAGTCATAGAAATATTGGTCCATGCTGGCAAATTACAATTTGTGGTATGTATTAATTTATTATTTATTTAAATTTAAATTCAATTAATTAACATACAAGGTATTATTGGTTTCAGAGGTACAGGTCTATGATTCATCAGTCTTATATAATAGCCAGTCAGATGCTGGTTTTGTAACTTATTTGCTATGTATCTTTTTTGAGGGGGAGGGACAGGGGAGAGGGAAAGGGAGAATCTCGAGCAGACTGAGCGTGAGCCAATGTGGGGCTGGATCTCACAGCCCTGAGATCATGACCTGAGCCAATTAAGAGTCAGACGCTTAACCAACCAAGCCACCCAGGGGCCCCTGCTATGTGTCTTAAATGTAGTATTTCACCTTTCAGAGCCAATTTCCTCAGTCCATAAAAATAATATAAAGCTGAGAGAGCCAAACACAATAATCCTGGAAGACTCTGAAGAGGCAAGTGTAAAATGAGCAGGAATTTTACCCCAGGAATGCCAAGAATGTGATACAGGATACAGGGAAACCCTGCCTATCAACAACTGGCAAGCCTTGTTAGTTGTTCTCAGCAATCCAGTTTTCTGGACAGTCGGGGGATAAATCTTGAAGGGCTGGGGTTTACAATTCTTTCTGAAATAGTCTCTGTATTCCCTAGTCTTTTTGAATGGAAATCACAAAACAGAACAGAACCTTTCTTAATAGCTCTGTTATAAACATCTGTAGTGATTATATGTAAGTGTAGACGCGGAGGCCAATAACGTGGAGACTTTCGTACTAGTTTTGGACCCTGGCATCTAATTTGAGAAGTCTCTGTAGTTCCAGGCACTTCTGCAAACTGATCTGGGGCTGTTTTTAGCTTTTCTGACACTATTCTTAAAAGTACACATTGTTCTCTTGGTTCCTTGCTACAGATTTTTTTCTTTTCATGTCTTGGGTACAACCTTTAAAAAACTGGGTTCATCAGAAAGCATTTCTCCTGCCCTCAGGATATTTATGAATTTCACCCCCCCTCCCACAACCCAGTGCACTTCTGTGGGCTTTCCAGCCCTGGCTACCCGGAGTCTTATGGTACCAAATTATGGCTTTTTCTCCTCTGAGCCTTTGGAAAGCTGCTTCTCCATAATTCCTTAACCTCCAACTATGGTCTCTCTGGTTCTCACAAATTCTAACATCACATTGGCCCTATCTTCAAATGGCCCCCATCACTTCTGTTTAGCTGAAATATCATCTCTGATTAGAACTGGTCACCTTTGTCATTCTGAGCCGCGTAACCACCATGGGGGTGAGGGGCTGCTGGGAAGGAGCCAGACACACTAGAGAGGGAGGCTTCCAAGAGGCACAAGGGTGTTTTATCATCTAAGTCCAAGTGGCCTTAGGGGAGGGCGGGTTGAGAAAAAAGGATGTATGAAGCAGGAGACCCACGATCCGTGTCATTGAACTACAGTCCGGGGCACTATCTGTACTAGTTGCTGGATGAATGATTAGGGGAGATCGCTTCAACTTTCTGAGATTCAGTTTTCTCACAGAGGGAAAACACTACCCCTGATTTCACAGAACCTTCATAGGGTTAATAGCATGTAAGAACACACTAAAGCATCTACAAACTGTTAAGTGCTATCAAATATTAACGATGCTTATCATCCTAGCTCTACCTTGTCTGTCGCCCTCTCTGTGCCAGCTGTAAAATGAGGGAGTTGGATTTCACAAGATATTTTCAAATTCCCTTTTGACAACCCATAATGCCTTATAAGCAAACTGCTACGTAGTCTTAACTTAGAGAATATCTTTGAAAACTTTCTCCAAAGACAGGCAGATATATTTGCTTATTTTCTCTTCCTCGTACGTGGTGATAGGAACCTGTATGCCAATTTCCAAAGCAACTGTATTGTTTAAACCTTTAACTGTATACAGTGAGTTTCAAACTATTTGTTTTTATATATAATATACCATTAGTGGCATTTGATACTGTTTTTCACCCATAATACCAAGTAAGATACTTCCTATGAGGTTTATAGGAATTATCCAGAGTCAGAAATGAACTTCACAAGAAATGCATCGAACAGAAGGAAATGGAAGGAAACCTGACTAGCTGTTGGCCGTTTCTTGGGATCCCACTGGAGCATGTCTCTCAGGAGCTGAATGGCTTCACTGCTAGCATTTGGAATCAGCGTCTTTAAGTTATTGGGTACACACTGGGGCCAGCGGAAGTTCATTGCACTTGAAAGTTGGTAGCCTTCAGGCCAGTCGGTCTGAAAGAAGGACAAAACAGAAGATCTTGCTTAGCCAACTTGTTCTGATCTTTTCTATTCCAGCCCACGTGCCCCTACCGGAAAAGCAATCATGTCATTACCACGCTGGTACTCACGGTGCGGCACTGCGTCTGACGAAACACAGAAGATGCTAATGGAGGGACTGCAAAGAATGTGAATGTGGGGGAACAGTGGGAAACACAGTGAATTTGCCACCAACTGGTTTTGTAACTGTTCAATTGATTGTTCAAATGAGTGTTTTCCCAATTGTGTTCTATGAGACAGAGGTTTTAAGAAACCGCTGAGAAACTGTATTGGGGAAAAAAAGAAAAGAAGACACCTTGTTTCCAGTTAAATAACTTTGTGTTACCCTATATATTATAATATTCCTACCTTTTTTTTTTTTTAAGATTTTATTTATTTGACAGAGAGAAATCACAAGCAGGGGGAGGGGCAGGCAGAGGGAGAAACAGGTTCTCCACTGAGCAAGGAGCACACCTTGGACCCTGGGATCATGACTTGAGCGGATCGCAGATACTTAACCCACTGAGCCACCCAGGTGCCCAACAATAACCCCATCTTTTTTTTTTTTTTTTTAAGATTTTATTTATTTATTTGTCAGAGACAGAGGGAGAGAGAGTGAGTAAGCACAGGCAGACAGAGAGGCAGGCAGAGGCAGAGGGAGAAGCAGGCTCCCCGCCGAGCAAGGAGCCCGATGTGGGACTCGATCCCAGGACGCTGGGATCATGACCTGAGCCGAAGGCAGCTGCTTAACCAACTGAGCCACCCAGGCGTCCCAATAACCCCATCTTGACAACTGAAAATAACCATGCTGCGAAGTCCAGCAGGGAAGAAAGCTGTTCCCCTCAGTCTCAAGCTCTCCACTGCTTCATGCATCATTCCCACTAAATTCTGGAGGTAATGACGCAAAACAACGAGCAAATAATCTTTAAGTTCCCCCCACCCCACTTTTTTTTTTTTTTTTTAACAAAACACATTCTGGTATAATTTTATCTTTTAAGGTAAAGTGGCATTATGTATAGCTTATGTTATTTATTCACTTAGATGGTTATTGAGGGCTAATTATATGCTTAGTGTTGTTGGGTATCCAAAAATAATCCAGGATTTGGCATTACAGTCCAAAAAGAGAAAAAAAGGCATTTATTTTAAAACACAGAAATACAGAGAAAAAAGTGATGAGGGTTGCAAGAAAGTTACTGGTAACCAGAGGAGGCAAAGATATCCAGCAAGAGACTCTGGAAAATCTTGAGGAAGTAGCACTCATAATTTATTCAAATGATCTAAAATGTTCTGAGGGTCTGGTTTGTATAAGCAATGGTGCTAGGACCTGGAAAATGAATACCAATAAACACAAGCTCATGGTCCAGGGCACAGAGATGTCCAAGGATAATGATATTACTAACCTAAAGCACAGCTGAAATGGAGAGGAGATTAGAGCAGCAGCGAGGACGTAAATTATTAAGGGGCCTTGGAAAGAGTGGAATTCAGTCACGTGAGACATTCAGGCAGGGGAGCGGAGCTCGAGTGCGCAGGGCAGGGAAGGGGGGGCACCTCCCCCACCGCACCAGGCTGGGTGCAAGGGAGCACGTGGGAGATTAGTGGTGAGGGTGAAGCAGGCTGTGGTGTGGGCACTCAATAGGTATTTTTCACAGGGGAAGGCAGCACCAAGGCTGCTGTTTGGCTGGGGGAATCTGGCTGCAGAGCAAAAGATAAGCTGGGGGCAGAACTTGAGGGCAGCTGGACTGAGAAGATGCCCCAGACATAGCGGGAGGGTTACCGCTGGCTGTGCCATGGAGTTCTACAGGATTTGTGGCCAGGGGAGGATATGGGAGAGAAAGAGAGGAGAGAGAGAGAGAGAGAGGAACACTGAAATTTAGCCTCAAGGCTGGGGCGCTGGGATTCTGGTGCGAGCGTGGACAGGAACGGAGAACGGGGGAAGGAAGCTAGGTGGGGGTCAGCAAATTACAATCTATGTCAGGTGTCAAGTCCAAGGTGACAGTGAGGGTGTGGGGAGAAAATCTCACAGGTGGTCTAAGTATGTGATCGCAGGCCCAAGGAGGGTTTCAGTTAGGAGACTTGGGAAGGGCTGTAGGAGTCATAGCCAGGAGGAGAGAGAAGCCCAGCGAGGGAGGTGGGGTGGCCAAGAGAGGAGCAGAGGGAGCCATAACATGTGTACTTAAGATGAAGACCAGGAGGGACAGAGACCGCCACGTCAGCGGAAAGGGCAGGGAAGGGCCACTGAGGTCGAGGGAAAGACTGTAGGACTAGCAGGCGATCCACAGGACTAGGGCTGTGTGGGTGCAGGACAGGAAGCGAGGGCGGGGGGAGGGGCAGCTGCTGGCTTCAGCCCCCAGGCTTTTGTTCAACATCATTACCTTTTTGGGTGTCCCCAGCAGCTGGCAGATTTTGAAGATGGTGTCAATTTCACTGGCCCCGGGGAAGAGTGGCCTGAGGGTGTACACTTCCGCCATGATGCAGCCCACGGCCCAGATGTCAATGGGGGAGCTGTAGCTGGTGGACCTCAGGAGAACTTCCGGAGCCCGGTACCTGGAGGGCCAAAGATGCACTGCCAGTTAGTGCGGCTACAGGCCAGAAGCTCAATGAAATACCACCATCCATTCTCAGGGAGAGATCTTCTCTATTTCTAATTGCTATCTAGTTCTGTGGGGTAGGTGGACCCAGGACGGCTTGGCCATTGTCGGGGCTGCTGTCATAAAGTAGTGTTTCTCTATTTCATGGTTTTTCCTACTGAGCATTTCTCTGCAGGACTCTTCTGTATGGCACCCTTGAGAAACACAGAGTGAGAGTGAGGAAAAGGAAGAACAGGAGAAAGAGAGAACATAAACTTGTCTGCAGGCTACTTCTTGGTCATGGCCAAGTGCTTAAATGCTTCCGGTCTCAAAGTTTTAGCAATAGTCGTTAGCTGGCTTTTTAGACAGGTCTTTGGAGAATCTTCTACACAACTCTTTTAGGAAACGGTCTTCAGTAAGGGCTGTATATAAAATATTATTTATATCATGGAAAAGCATCACAGGCCTCCTTGTAAAAAGGATTTACAGCCCAAGCTTTTAAACCTGGTACAATGCCAAGATACCTACAAATATGTGTTTCAAGCTGCAGGGTTGCTCTCAGTGAAAAGTTACTTATTTGTGACATTAATGTTATTCTCAGTATAATGGTGTATTTTAAAAGAAGTGCTATTAAGGGGTGCCTGGGTGGCTCAGTGGGTTAAGCCTCTGCCTTCCACTCAGGTCATGGTCTCAGGGTTCTGGGATTGAGTCCCGCATTGGGCTCTCTGCTTGGCAGGGAGCCTGCTTCCTCCTCTCTCTCTCTCTCTCTCTGTTTGCCTCTCTGCCTACTTGTGATCTCTCTCTGTCAAATAAATAAAACCTTTAAAAAAAAAAAAAAAAAGAAGTGCAGTTAAGTAACTTGGAGGAAAGAGGGCTTACCATCTGGTAGATACATAGTCTGTGTATGGGGGTCTGGATCGGATTTCTCGGGCCAACCCGAAGTCTGCAATTTTCACAAGTTCTGGGCCCATGCAGAGGAGGTTCTCAGGCTTTAAGTCCCGATGGAAGAAACCTGTAGAGAGAGAAATCCCAATACATGTTTGCTTCTGCATTACTCTTTGCAGCTATATTTCTCTTTTCGTAAATAGCTGTAACTTGAGAAGTAGCCTGGAATGACCCCAAAGGCTCTATGCACAGGACTTCTTTCATTGCCCACTGATGAATTCACCAAAATGTAAAACAATTAAAAACACCGATCATCCTTTTTTTCCAACGTAGAAAACAGCTTTAAAAACATCATGGGGCGCCTGGGTAGCTCAGTGGGTTAAGCCTCTGCCTTCGGCTCAGGTCATGATCTCAGGTTCCTGGGATCGAGTCCCGCATCTGGTGATCTGCTCAGTGGGGAGCCTGCCTCCCCCCTCTCTCTGCCTACTTGTGATCTCTCTCTCTGTCAAATAAATAAATAAAATCTTCAAAAACAAACAAATAAATAAATAAATAAAATATCAAAACTCTGGGAGCCCCTGGGTGGCTCAGTTGTGAAGCATCTGCCTTTGGCTCAGGTCATGATCCCGGGGTCCTGGGATCAAGCCCTGCATCAGGCTGAGATAACTTTGCAAAAAGAAACTGTCACCCACCGGGGGGTAATAGATAGATACATAGATATCTCTTTCTGTATCTATATCTATCTATCTATCTATCTCATGCCTACACTGCCCACATCAGCTAGAAAGAATTTGAGATTAAAACCATTTCAAAAGACAAAAGTCTTAGGAGTTTGAGAGTTTATATCACAAGAAAAACACAATTACAATTTCTGTTTAAGGAACAAGGGATTTAAGAAGGGACCTACTCGTATTGAGATTCTGGTGTATCACAACAAATATTTCAGAGGTTCAATGCTTATTACTTTGCCTAATGAAGAAGCAGAGGTATCTGCAGCATGTACTGTGGAAGGCAAAGACAACTCACCAAATGGGAAGCCCGTCTCGGCTACCACAGAGTTCTGGGGATGCGCGCAGGATATTCAACACGTGAAATTTCCAGGTGCGCTCAGATACCCACCGATCAGTGATAAACGCCTCAAAACCCCCAAAACTTTCCACTTGTAGAGAGCATCACTGACATGGCCATCATTGTGCATGACTCTCAATGGCGGTGGAACAACAACACTGAGTACACAACTCTGTGAAAGCTGCTGATGGTGTTATTTGTTATGTGCTGTTTTTAATCAATGTTGTGACAGTTGGATCCCAACTAGCACATGATGGGGGGAATAAAGAGCCATCACAGAAGACCTACACTATTCCTTGACAACCTCCATGCTGAAGATGCTCAGATCTATGTCTCTGACATGCCTTTCCCACCCATCTCTGGACTTCCGTCTCTATTGGGGTTGCAGCTGGATATCACTGTCTCCCTCATCAACCTGTCCCAAACCACTTTTTTCCTCTCCCAAATCATCTCTCCTTCCCAAACCTCTGATAAGATATCCTGGTTCCCTGTAGTTATATTGGACTCTTTCCAAACAGTCATGGAATTGTGTTCCATTTCTCATCCAAATATCTCCTATCTGACCCTTCCTGCCCCTTTTCAGTCCTCCCTCCCAAATCTTTGCTCTCCTCATCTATCCCTCTATTGCCACTTGCTGGCAGGCCTTCCTCGATCAGCTTCTCTGCATTTCCTCACCTCCCGATAATTTAAACACTGTCTTTCCTTGTCACTGCCACACACACACACAGAGCCTTCCATGGCTCCTCTAAAGTTATTTAATAAGCTCAAACACCTTTCGGTATACCTAGAGATAGACTTTTCTAATATTTATCACCAGGATGTATAAAGTATGTTCCCATCAGGTAAAATTCCTCATTTCCTTCAGATTCATTGTATCTATTCCCAATGTTGTACCCTTGTTCCTTTGTATCTATGTCAATCCCAATCTTTGCTATCCTTCAAGACCTATGTCGAGTTTCTCCTCCTCCAGGAGGTCATTTTAATTATGCTAGCCTTCTTCACTCACTCATCCAACCAATAAGTGTTCACAGAGGGCCCACTCTGGACCAGGCACTGTGGATTCAGAAGCAACCCAAATGGACACAGTTCTTGCCCTATAGACATGATAGGCTCTTCCCTCTGAACTTGAGCAGAACTCTGCCATTTTCCGGTACACTGACCATCTCTCTCTGATTAGATGGAGCACTTTAAGGGTAGAAGCCATGATGCTATTTTTTCTGAGCACCTAGCACTATGGCGGGAGCATGGTGGTCTCATAAGATAGTCTTACTGACAGAACCAAAGACTTGAATAGGTATGTAGGGAATGTGAAAGAGCTCAATGGTGACATCTACTCTGGCCAAATCATCGGGGGCAACAGAGAGAAGACCAGGAGGCAGGAAGCCTCACCAAACAGCAACTAAGAAGTGAGAAGAGCAGTGACCCTGAAGCAGTAGGGGAGACCTTGAGGGCTCAAAGCAGGAAGTCCTCACATGGGGGGAGTTCCAGAAGGACTAAATCCCCCAAACCCTCTCTGCTGTAGAGGAAGGGGCGGGCGATTGTGACGTGGTTATACTTGAACATGCACTGGAGGTCATGTATCATGGAAAGCAACACTGGTTGGTTTTTAAAAAATTATTATTATTAACACATTATGTATTATTTGTTTCAGGGGTACAGGTCTGTGAATCATCAATCTTACACAATTCATAGCACTCACTGTAGCACATACTCTCCGCAATGTCCATAACCCAACCACCCCATCCTCCTCCAGCAAACCTCAGTTTGTTTCCTGAGATTAAGAGTCTCTTATGGTTTGTCTCCCTCCTGATCTCATCTTGTTTGTTTGTCTGTTTTTTTAAAGATTTTATTTTTTTATTTGACGGAGAGAGAGAGCAGGAGAGTACAAGCAGGGGAAACAGCAGGCAGAGGGAGAGGGAGAAGCAGACCCCTGCTGAGCAGTGAGCCTGATGCGGGGCCCTATCCCAGGACCCCAGGATCATGACCTTACCTGAAGGCAGTTGCTTAACCAACTGAGCCACCCAGGCGCCCCGAAAGCAACGTGTTTTTTTTTTTTTTTTTTAAGACCCTCCCCTCTGTTCATTGCCAGAGCTTGGTATTAGGTCACACTCCAAACGGATAGTATTATGGCCTAATGATGGATCTGCAGGCGAATGGTTGGCTAGAATGCACAAAATAAATATAATTACAGAGCACATAGAAGGGGCTGAAGTGGGGTGCCTATTTGGCACAGTCAGTTGAGTGTCCCAACTCTTGATTCTGGCTCAGGTCCTAATCTCAGGGGCATGAGACTGAGCCCTGTGTTGGGCTCGGTGCTCACTATGGGTTCTGCTTAAGACTCTCTCTCCCTCTGCCACTGCCCTGCCACCCGCACTCTCTTCAAAATAAATAAATAAATCTTAAAAACAAAAAAACACACAAATAATTTTTAAAAAAGGAGGGGCTGGACGTATAGAAGGAATCCTATATATTCAAGAGGGCCACAAGTGACAAGAGGAAGTATTTCCTTCTCACCAAAGGCTGCTTCTGTTTTCCATAATCCAAGGCATTGAGAAGATCAAAGGAGTCCCACCCGGGTTAGACCAGAGGCACAGAAACTTTGCTACTGGCATGCCATCTGAGTATGTGTGTGCATACGCCTACGTATCTCCTTTATGTGGAAATATGTATGGAAAGAAAAAAAAATGTAGTATGTCTATACTCCATTGCTTCGTTCTTTATTCTGCCATCATACCAATATATACCCTATGGCCTTCTTCACACCACTTCCTTAAGTATCCTAACCAAATTAATAATAACTGAAACCTAAATTATAGTAAGAACCAAACTTGAGGCCGCCAGCATATTCAAATGGTAATTCAGCATTAGTCAAGGATAGCCTTTAAAATAAAAGAATTTTCTGATGTGGGTAAGTTTGGATGGCTTAGTATCAGACGAATTAGATAAAGATGATCAACGCACACCAGACTGGGCAGTTTCTAACTCAGTATAACTGAGTCACCACATTGGGACCCTCTGTTCATCAGAGCACCCTCCAGCTCCCAGAAGGCCTGGTTGTATGCTCCCACCTTGTAACTGGTTAAAGAATGTGCAAAGACAGAAGCAGTTACCAGAGAGTCATCTTTCGTCAGCGCACGCAGGAAAACTCCTGTGACCCTGAAAAGCTATGAACTGTGGGACCATGGCCCCTCTTCCTAAAAACTCAGAGCATTAAAGACACACCAGTGAAAAAAAGAAATGGCAAACATCATTTTCTGACTAAACAGATGGGAAAACTGAGTCACTGGTTGGTGACGGGGGTGGGGGTGGTTAATTATTCCCCATCCTACCAGAAATGGGCTAGCGCCACTGTACTGTTGGACTCTAGTCTGTCCAGCTCAATCCATACGGTTAAATCTTAATTTGTGATTCCAGTCCGCTCAAGTACCCTTTGACACTGTTTCTCCTCTTAGACTCCCTTTTTCTCCTCTACTTGGGCTAAATTATTATTTCCAAACGCATGTGGACTTTCCCTCATCATGAATCATTTGTCCTCCAGCGTCCAAGCCCCATGGCGAGCTCCCTCTGCCACCATCTGTAACACCCACCTCAACGAACTAGCACCTTCGTCCCATCACTCTGACTTGTACCACAATACAAGTGTCACTCTCACACTGCAGACCTCGCACCTTGCTTCCTCGACAGATCATGCTCCCGTGAGCACTGACCACCTCCTCACATTAGTCAAGCTCTATCCTTTCCCTCACTGCTAGATCCTCTTTAACCCCACCAGAACAGATACACTCATAAAATGAGGAGAATGAAGATTCTGGTCCGCCCCCACCATGTATCTGTGTAAGTATCTGTCAGTGATCTATAGATCATACTTTAGGCCCAAAACAATCAGAGGAACACTGGCTAGGAAAAAACTTAACTGCAAACAAAGCCTTACAAATGACTAATGAAAATTGTATTGGTCAGGTGACATATGTTGTTTGTTATACTGTATTTGAGTATAAGCCTTTATAACTAGGAAGCATTCAGGAATAAGTCTTTAGAAGATCTAGCCCTCTGCTCTTTTCATTACTAAATTGGCTACTATTAATCTTATACCTATGAGTTCTATTCCTTAGTAATTAAAACTATACAAGACCCTCACATTCTGTACATTTATTTTTCATCTCTATTTTTAAAAAGATTTTTTTTATTTATTTGACAGAGAGAGGGAGGGAAGGAAGAGGGGAGAGCGCACAAGCAGGGGGAGCGGCAGGCAGAGGGAAAAGAAGCAGACTCTCCACTGAGCAGGGAGCCTGATGTGGGGCTCGAACCCAGGACCCTGGGATTACGGCCCAAGCCGAGGGCAGATGCCAACCGACTAAGCCACCCAGATGCCCCTATTTTTCATCTCTATTTTAACAAAATATTGTAATTTTCATGTAAGAAGCAATGCAGCATAGTTGTTAAGTGTGCAGACCACTCAAATCTCAATTCTGTTCACTGGAATTGGGAAATCTGGAAAATGGGAAGAAAACCTTGAGGGCTTGTTTTGCAGAATGTAATGTGTCAATTTTATAAAAGTTTTAGAGCCATGTTGGGCACGCTGGCCCCTTGTGAGACCTTGTCATCAGTAGTAGTATGAATCCTCTTATCCTCTCAATAGGGGGGCAGGCAGACACTGCTCCATTTTTTGCATGTAAGAATTAAGGCTTGGGAAGCTAGCCATGTGCTTCACCTGTGAGTAGGTGGTGCTAACCTCTGATCCAGTGCTTAGCTAGGTCTGTGTTCTGCTGATGTGGGCACTGGAGCTTGTCACAATGAGCCCACTTCTTCCTCTGGGCTTCTGATTCACAATGGAAACCCATACAGATGGTTCATTCAGACATCATGCAACAGCAAAGTGCTAGTAAGATAAGAACCTTCCTGTTCAAAACTGTTTGGCTTCCAGAAGACAGGAACAGAACTTCAACTTAATTTCAGGGCACCCCCATGCCAGTCAAGTAACAGAGGGATCTTCTCTTTCATCCTGGCAGAAAGTGTGTGGTGCTTACTTTTCATTAATAACCCTTGGGCAAGGAAAACATCAAGCCACAAAGAAGGCTTTTTCCCCTCTGCCGGATTCTGTTAATGATGAACCTGATATGAGTATATGGAAATAACCAGGGACTACTGAAACACAAGGAATTTACACGGCACACCTTCCTGCGATGGAAGTTGTTAGTTTCACAGATATTACTGAATTTAAAACTACAGTGTTTTTATGATCACGAAGACCAATAGGACAGCAACACACAGAAGGGCCACGGGCTAACCCAGGTCATGCTCTGCAAGACAGTGGTGAAACACAGAAGCAGAGAACCACTTTTGGGGGCAAAACATTGTCCTCCAAGCCACTTAAGGTGTTTCTGATTGCCTGCATGGGTAAATGTGAGCTGGGCATTTCTAAGGGCAGGTCAAGGGTGAAACATGGTTTGCATTAATTATTTAATTGCAGCAAAGTACATATGCTTTGGCATTGCTCAATCAGCACCAAGTGGTGTCACGTTTTCATTCCCTGTGGGGGGAAAGTACTCAGTGACATGAACTATGCCCATAGCAACTACCTATAGCACTCTTCTCTCCTCTCGAAGGAGTCTACTCCCCGGGGACAGAATGCACCTCACAGTAAGAACAAGCTAACAAGATAAATCTGTGAAGTGCTTGAGATGATTTGCTTTTCCATTACTGGAGGAAAGGGATAGTATGGAGTTCCGTGTGCACTTAAACAAAGGCTAGTCAATGATATAAAAACCAACTGTTATAATATTTCTGAAAATCATTTATCAATGAAAATGACCTGTAAAATTAACATCCCTCCCACCTACAATTATTATCACTATTTTGTTCACCTCTGATTCTGTTTCTCTGTGAAAGAAAGGCGGGTTCTTCTAGTAAAGCACCGCAAATGGGCACAGATCCCTGAGCTAATCTCCAATCCCACTACTTTTCGGCAGGGGGGCCTTTGGCAGGTCTTTCAACCTCTCTGAACGTCAGTCTCTTCTTTGGAAGGAATAGATACCATCTGTCCTTGCTCACTGAGAAAGTGGTAAGGAAGTAAGTTGGATGACAGATGAAGTGTTACGAAGCTCATGCTAGAACTGGGCACTTAACAGCTGGGGAAAAGCGTCCACAAGAATCTTTGGGAATAGCAATGGCACTGGGTTTGTAAAAACAGAAGTGGTCTGACTTTACTCCATGATCTGAGCCTTCCCTTGCGCTGTCTTCATACACGATCTGAGTGTCCAAGGCGGGTGAGGGAAACTAACAGTGTAGAGTTTCCAGAAGCTGTGGTTCACATTAGTGTCTGGAAGCTACATTACTGGATATAAATATGCATGTGTGTGTGTACACACATGCGTTCGTGGGTATGGGGGTGTGCAGGTGTTGGGGGGAGGCGGCATACATGCAGGTACGTGGGCTTGTATATGTGTAGATGCGTATGCACGGGCACAAGGCTCCAGTGTGAGCATGTGTGTTCATTTGATGGGATCAGGAAGAGACCCAGGCAAAAAGATTACAAGTCCTTTCTGGCAACAGAAAACCCGAGTTTCATGAAAAGCAACCCAAGGACAAGAAAAGAAAGCCAATGAATATTCACTTTCTCTTAGATCCACTACTCAGTTTCCAGGACTGAGTCAACAGCCTGAGTAACTAAGCCATTATGTGACTGTCCCTGGGTGAAAACATTCTGGTCGACCTTTCCCTTTTGAGAATCTCATTGGTTTCTCGTCACTTCCTTCTGCTGGACTCTTACCTGTAGTAAGTTACCCTTCTCCCCCAATTTGTCCCTTAGACACCATACCAGTTTTTCATGTTTTGTAAATTCCATCCCTTGTGAACCCTGGTGACTGAAGGCTCTATCAATGCCAGCAGAATCAGGCTGACTGTTTACTAAAAACTTTCTCCTGGAATTGGTTCACAAGTGGACTCAGTCTTGCATTATTACTCACTGGTTCTTCAGCATGTGCCTGAGGCCAACATGGATTTGCACAGAGAGCCTCTGTCTATCTGTCTGTGCTTCGTTTAGCCTCTACCCGAGGGGCTGCTTCAAGGTTAAAGACGGGCTGGGAAGGATCCCAGATGAATTGTGCCACTGGCTGAGGTGCGATGTCTTTTCTACTCTCTGCCAATTTGTGTCAAATCGGCGCTGACCGTGCTATCAAAGGGCTTCCACCCATTACCCTACTGGGAAATGAAACTCATCTGATGGTGCAGTATTTGCAGTGGCAACATCTTCAGGCTGGGGGTGAACTGAATGGCTTTCCGCCTCTGCAAGATCAACTGCTTGGTCCATCTGTCTTTCAAGTTAAAGTGCCTTCAAATGACCCCTACAGAACTCCTGGCTCCACTGGGGAACACGTCCATCCCATGGCTCTAGGTTCACAAGAAGGCGGGTCTGTGTCTAGTTAGTAGCAGAGACTTAGTAACGCCCCAGATGTTTGCTGGAAAATATAGCCTCAGAGTTATTGCTACTCAGCACCTTTAAAATCTTCAGCCATGGACAATAGTCTCGGAGGACTTCCCAGGGGGTCTGTGGCCATCCGTTCCTCTAGATATTCTAAATCGCTCCTTGGACCATACTTTTTTTTTTTTTTTAATTTTTTTTTTAAAGATTTTATTTATTTATTTGACAGACAGAGATCACAAGTAGGCAGAGAGGCAGGCAGAGACAGAGAGAGGGGAAACGGGCTCCCTGCTGAGCAGAGAGCCTGACATGGGGCTCGATCCCAGGACCCCGAGATCATGACCTGAGCTGAAGGCAGAGGTTTAACCCGCTGAGCCACCCAGGCACCCTTTTTTTTTTTTTTTTAAGATTTTATTTACTTATTTGACAGAGAGAGAGATCACAAGTAGGCAGAGAGGCAGGCAGAGAAAGAGGGGGAAGCAGGCTCCCTGCTGAGCACAGAGCCTGATGCGGGGCTCGATCCCAGGACCCTGAGATCATGACCTGAGCTGAAGGCAGAGGTTTTAACCCACTGAGCCACTCAGGCGTCCCTGGACCATCCTTACAGTGAATCATACTGGTCCCCAGCAGGACTGTTTTCTCTGACCAAGTGATATAACTGGCCCAGAATGAGGGACATGACATGAAACTGCTCTATGCAAACTGTCACTGTTTACTGTGAAGTCATATTATATAATGTCCCCTCTAGAAGGATTCATGAGATAAAACCTCTTTGGTCTTAGTTCCAAGAATAGTTCTGCCTCTCTTGGGCAACTGGACTACTTTTACTGGGGCTGGGGGAACTACGTTGGACGTAGCTGGTCATGTTTCACATTTTGCATTGTCAGAAAGCAAGCTCAGAATCAAATCTATAGCCTATTTCTTTTACTTAAATAGAACTTGCAGAAACGCATTTTGCCGATTAACTTCCCCCTTTAGCTCTATCCATACCTTTTGTCTTTGTCTTTCTTTGCTAACTTTTTGTTTGTTTTATTTTGTTTTTAAAGATTTTATTTATTTATTTGGCAGAGAGAGAGATAGAGAGCACAAGCAGGGGGAGTGGCAGGCAGAAGGAGAGGGAGAAGCAGGCTCCCTGCAGAGCAGGGGAAGCCTGTTATGGGGCTCGATCCCAGGACTCCGGGATCCTGAACTGAGCCAAAGGCAGTGGCCTAACCCACTGAGCCACCCAGGCGCCCCACCTCTTTGCTACTTTTAACTGATTTTATTTTTCTGTGTTGAATAAATTTTGTTAGGTCATTTTTGAAGGCTTCTGAACTGAAATATAATACATCAGGAAAATGAGAAGCCACACGGAAGAGGTAATAGTAGATTAAACATAATATGTGGAAATGTCTCTGAATCTTAACCTTAGGGGTCTTATTAATACACCAGATAACGGGCAGGAATAACTGTTAGATCTATAACCAGTGAGCTTAACCTTAAAGCCTAAACAATAAGAACACACAGACATGATAAACAATGAGAAAAATTTAGAAATCAAGTTACAAAAGAGAACATAACCCAAACTCCACTGCCAACCTCTCAACCCAGCAACCTCTTCTGGGAGGCAGTCACCAAAGACCCTGATGCTTCCTGTACCTTCTACCTGATGACAACATTTCACTGCTGTTAAAAAGCACAGTACTCTAAATCACCTACCATGTTTGTGAATAAATGCGAGTCCTTGTAATATCTGGTACATGATATTCCTTATGGCAGATTCAGGAAACAACTTATTTCTGGATGGGACAGAGGAGGAAAAAAATTATAAATCTAGATTTACATATGAAAACAAATACTCTATGTTCCTGTTCTTTTGGTTACACAGTAGGAATTTAAGAAAACATTTGCTTACACACAAATGCGACCAGATCCTTTGATAACAAAGACCAAAGAAAAACAACCATTTGTCCATACAAGACAGCTACCTTGTCAACACTGCTGTATTGGTATATTGGCAATTGGTATATTCAGTTATGTTACTAAGAAGAAAAGATTAAACATTTTATGGGAGCCACCCCTCCAAACCCTCTGATCTATCATATAAAAATCTTCTCTCTCCATAATATGAAACTTGAAAAATTTGTAATGGGGAAAATCTGAGGTCTTCCAGATGAAGTCCTTACAAAATGTAGTAGATAGTTGGGAATAGTGCCGTATTCCCCTCCAAGTCGGGCAAACCATGCCACTTTTCTGCTGTTGGTGACCGTGAAGACTGTATTTATTGACTGAGTTCATTCAGAGAGAAGCTGTGAATGGCGCTCATTTGCCACTGAGAAAATATCCCCAAGAAGTTCCATGTGGCTCACTTTAGTTCAAAAGTTCAAAATGACCATCGCAGGCAAGTTTGTTATTAGTTTCCTCTTCCCAGCACGTAAGCCCCTGCACCCTGTACAGCAAGAAGGGAAGTTCGAGAAACCAAGTTCTCGATGGAGGCCTCAGAATAAATGAGGCCATTACACCCTGACCTCTAGTTGCTCTGTCCATATGTCCTCGTCGGAATGGAGAGCTGCAGAGTTTCTGTTCCATCTCTGAGCTTCTCTGGGTGAATAACCCATTGAAGCATGAAAACGGCTACACTGAAAGTCGCTTCTATGAAGCCATCCCGAGGCCTCCCGAGCAGGAATGTGGGCTGGGCCCCTCATCCACTGGGAGGCTTTCAACAAGGAAGCCTAAGCAGCATTAAGTACGATAGACAAAAGCAAAAAGAAAACACATGTACTTTGTGGTCTTTATTTCTAAGATCGTGAAGACCAAACTGTACCTTTCCTTAATGAGCTGGTAAAGATTTTCCTTCATGTACTCGAAGATAAAATAAAGATGATCATTTTCCCTGATAACTTCTTTTAATTTTACTACATTGGCATGGTTGAGCTTCTTTAAAGACTGAAAGGAGAAACAGAAGAAAATGAGAGGAAATCTGTTGCTGGAAAAGAAAAGCAGTGGCACGTATACTTCGGAAGAAACATCTAATTCTTCAGAAGAACCACAGAAATGCCACAATTCCCATTTCACTGACAATACATGGTATTTCTCCGAAGTCAATAATGACTTCATGTAGCAAAGCCATTGTGATTAGCTGACTAGCCAGTAAGTACTTGACCATGACGGGTATTTCTGGCCACCTGCTACACCAGGCAATGGGCTTGGGCTATTTTAGGCCCACTCCCTCCAGATGATGGAATTCATGCCATGAAAATGGCCAGAAGGGAACCAATGGGAAGCTGAGGCTTTGATCGTTTTAGTATTAGAGAAGGCAGCTGCTCTGGGCCGAGATGACCAGCCAACAGTCTGCAGACGCTTTGAACGGGAAATTGTTCTCATAGACAGAGGCTGACAGCCCGAGGCTCTCAACTTCGTTGGACTCATGTGTGTCCATGAGGCACACAGCAGTCCTTACGATGGGTGTTTTTTTTTTTAATGTTTTATTTAATTCAAGTTAGTTAACACATGATGTAGTACTGGCTTTCAGAAGAGGTATTTAGTGATTCATCACTCACATGCAACACCCAGCGCTCATCCCAACAAATCCCCTCCTTCATGCCCAACCCCCATCTAGCCCATCCCCCACCAATGTGAGTTTTAAAGGAGAAAGGGGGAAGAGGAGAAATCTCGGGGCACATGGGTAGCTCAGTCATCCAGCGTCTGCCTTCGGCTCAGGTCATGTTCCCAGAGTCCTGGGATCGAGCCCCGCATCGGGCTTCCCGCTCAGTGGGAAGCCTGCTTCTACTTCTCCTGCTTCCCCTGCTTATGTTCCTCTCTCTCTCTCTCTCTCTCTCTCTGTGTGTATGTGTATGTGTGTGTGTGTCAAACAAAGAAATAAAATCTTAAAAAAAAAAAGAGGAGAAATCTCATTGCAAAGCACTCCCATCCCCCCACCCCACCAAGGTGAGAAGGGAGAAAGAGCTCTGCTTTCAAGAACAGCAAAGGCAAAAAAGGGCAGGCAGGTGATGAGAAACGAGGGTGGCTCAGAAAACGGGGTGTGACCTGATTCTTTACCCTTGTGCACGTGCAGTTCTCCTGTTCCTGACGCATCCACCTGTCAACTTTTTTCTGTTTGCATCATTAGTTCTGTTGATGGTGAGTGAGGACACTTTTTTGTTCGTGAGCAGTGATCCTGTTCATGTACCACAGCCAGGGAAACTGCAGCTTTGCTCACCAGATGGTCAGAATTTGATTAACAGTCTCCTGCAAGGGAGCCTCCAAGGGCCATGGGCCAGTGGGATGAGCCCTTTAATTCCAAAAGCCTTCTCCTCACAGAGAAGTGACTCCAATGATAATACATTGTAAAGCCCTCCTGATCTTTGAATTTCCTTCCAAAGAACACTTCTTTTGTAAAATACACACGGTGGCTGAAGACAAAAAGGTGAACATGAATATCCAAATCTAGAAGGACACCCAGTAATAATGCACCCAAGGAATGACAGCTTGGGAGTGTTGTAAACACATTGAGTTACTTCAAGCCACAAGGAAGAGAGAGGAAATATGGCCAGTGAATGAGAACAAAATCAAAGTCTTCTGAAGCCTCTTTCCTGAAAGACAAACTCCTGCCAAGGAGCCTCTCAGGCAGGAAGTCCTCAACCGAAGGCCGGATCCTTCTGGAATGACCCAACCAGGCCAACTACTTGTTTTAGTTAGGCTGATTTCCAGGTTCTCCATGAGTAACAAACACAAACATTGCTTAACTCTTAAGTATTCAACCCTGCAGCCACCTTTTCAATTCGCTTAAAATGCATCCCAACCACAGCTGACGCATGTCCAGCGGGTGAGCCGCAGAACCAACTGGGCAAATTCAGTCAGAGGAAAAGGAAGTAGGTTTTTTAAAGCTTTTCAAGAGGAGGATTCTAGGTAAGGAGCAGAGTACCTTAAATGTTTGGGCTGACGTATGTTTTGAGAATGAATTACTGGTTCAGGGCTCATAGCTGTTTCTGCGTGAGTCCCGTGGATAAGTAAAGCCTTTATTGGTTTAATATAAAAGGGATGAATTCTGTGTGGGAGATTTCGTGGGACTCATTACAGGGAGAAGGCATCTTATTTAGGCACAGGGAAGGTTTACAAGGAGAGGAAGAGGCAGGACAGTTAGAGCTGAGAAGCACAAATAGCAGATTAAACCCAGGTCAGCAGTCCAAGTGGAGAGTGTGGATCCCCATTTGGGTGAAGGTTCTTAACAATCAAACAAAACTACAACGAACTACTCCTCAAGGGTGCCCTGGGGCATGAGGCACAGTCCTTGCTTGTAAGGGGCAAACAACCTAATTAAGAAGAGAGGATATGAATACAAAAATCTACAGAACAGAATGAAGGAGATTTTATTAGGGTCAAGAGAATGACAGAGACAAGTTAGAGACAACTTAGAGACAAGAAACAGAGACAACTTGGAAATGTTTCAAGAAGGAGTGATCAGCAAACTGAATGGTCAATGAGTGTATTATTCTCAATGTAACCTGAAGGAAGAGTAGCATCTTGACGAAGTCAGTGGGAGGGAAAGGGTATGTCGGGAGAGAAGCCCTTCTTAGGTATGGGTGTGTGAGTGGAATGGCGTGGTCTATGCCTGAGGGACGAGAACCGCCCCAGTTTGGTTCTGAAGGAAGCCCATCCAGAAGACTCCAACAGGGCAAGTGGGCAGAGAAGATACTGGTTGGATGCCAGATGTATATATATACGCCTTGAAGCCTGACAAACGTGGGTCTGAAACCAAGCTTTGTGGCCTTAGAGTTGTTGTTACCTCAAGCACATGACTGAGTCTCTGGGTCGCAGCTGTTCTCAGCAGCAAACCCAAGGTACTAACAGTTTCCTCGTGAGGTAATTGTGAGAATGAAATGAAAGACAGTGCATGTGCTGCCTGGCTCAGAGTATCGTCTCAGGAAACAGTAGGTAGTGTGTGAGCAGCTGAATGTCACCGAGATCATTCTGGGGACAGCACACTGGGTGGAGGAGATGTGGAGGAAGTGAGGTCACAGAGGCCACCTGCAGTGAGCTGCAGTTTCTGGGTGAATGGGTAAATGATCATTAGCAGAAGAGGGAGAAAATAGGAGCACTGGGGAGGCAGACATTCTAGAAAATTCAGGTACTGATATCCATGAAGCAGTTGGATATGTGGGCCTGAAGCAAGTGTCAGCAAACTTTTCTTAAAAGGACAGAATATAAATATTTTAGGCTATCTAGGTCCCTGCCACAAATACTCAACTTTGCTATCAAAGCATGAAATCCTCCATAGACAATATGTATGTAAGTGGACAAGTGTTCCAACAGAACTACATTTAAACAGGACGTGGCCATTCATCAATCTCTGGTCCAATGTTTACAAAGAATAAAAGATCTGACGAGACCACTGAAGTGAGGGAAGTAAATGAAATTACTCGGGAGGAGACTTGGAGCAAAGGAGAACACCGCTAAGGATGAAATGTGAGAAATCATTGCTCTGTAAAGGGTGAACTACAGAGTACTTGGTAAAGGCAAGAAAGACGTAGGACAGTGGCTCCTGGGTGGCTCAGTTGGTTAAGCAACTGCCTTCGGCTCAGGTCATGATCCTGGAGTCCCAAGATTGAGTCCCACATCGGGCTCTCTGCTCAGCAGGGAGTCTGCTTCTCCCGCTGACCTCTCTCCTCTCATGCTTTCTCTCTCTAATAAATAAATAAATAAAATCTTAAAAAAAAAAAAAAGAGGTAGGACAGTGGGGCAAAAAGCACAGTCACACAGCCCTGGGAGAAGACAGCACTCAACACTACAGGCAAGAAAATGCCTAAGAAAACGAACTGGAGGGGTGCCTGGGTGGCTCAGTCAGTTAAATGTCTGTCTTTGGCTCAGGTCATTATCCTGGGGTCCTGGGATTGAGCCCCACACCAGGCTTGCTGCTCAGTTGATCAGGGAGGATGGAGGGTACATATATTTATTTAGAGACTGAAGAGAAGGAGCCAGTGGAAAGGAAGAGCTTAAAGAAATGGGAAGGTTCACAAGAGCCGAAAGGTAGGAGCAGCCCAAGTGACCATCAACGGGTGAGTGGATCAACAAAACGTGGCATATACCTACAACTGACTAGGATTTTGCCTTAAAAAGGAAGGAAACTCTGACCCAGGCTATGACATGAACCTTGAAGACATGACGCCAAGTGCAAAAAGCCAGGTACAAGAAAGAACTACTGTATGATTTCCCCTTACCTGAGGTGCCTGGAGCAGTCAATTTCATAGAGACAGAAATTAAAAGGGTGTTTGCCAAGGGCTAGGGGCAGAGGGATTGTGGGGGTTGTTGTTTAACGAGTTCAGAGTTTCAGGTGTGCAAGATGAAGAGCGTTCTGGAGGTGGATGGAGGTGAGGCCCATACAATACAAATGTCATAAATACCACTGAATGGTGCACTTACAAATTCGTAATATGGTAAATTTCACATATGTATATTTCACGACATTTGGAAAGGGAAAGAATGTTAGTAGGAAATGTGTGAGATCAGAATAAATCTGTGGTTTAGTTAACAGTAATATACCAAAATTTTAAAAAGTAGATTTCTTAATATTTTAGCAAGCTTCTCCTTTGAGCTATTTGTTGTATAATGTTGTTATTTGCCCCCTTTTGTTGGCATCAGTGGAACAATTCAAACAGAATGACTAACACTATCAACCATAAATCTAAGCAGGTATAAAGTTATTTTAATCAACCATACATAAATTATTCCTTGGTGTATTAATAAATACCTTAACCTCCCGAAGGTTCATGCATTCCTCCCAGGAATAAAACTTTCTTTTCATTCTAAAAGAGAACAAAGAAACAAATAATGTGTTATTCTCAGTAATAGGCTCAACTTTCTTGTTTAAAAATGGTTTCATTCAGGGATGGGGGAGGAGGGTGGATAAACAAAAAACCCCAAAACCTAAAAAACCCAAAAAACCTCAAACCCAAAACAAAACAAAAAAATGTTTTCATTCTGAATCTAATGAGTAGTGCTTAAAGCTGGTTTCAATTTCCACCAAATATTATACTATTCAAAACATTCATTTTAAAATCTGGCAGTGCAATCAAACCTACATCACAAAATTTCCCAGAGGTGGTACAGAGCAGGGCAGGGCAAGACCTCTCCAGCTGTCTTGCTCCATCACAAACTGGCTAACCTTGTCTTGGAGGCTAATCCCTCAGGCTTCTTTGATCTAGACTAGAGCTTTCTAACAGAACTTTCTATATTGATGGGAATGTTCTGTGCTGTCTAGTATGGTAGCCACGAGACTACATAAATCTGGGTAGAGAGTACTTGGAATATGGCTAGCATAACATAGGAACTCAACTTTTAATAAAATTCACATTTAAATGTCCTATGGTTACTTGCTACCCTGTTGGACAACACAGTTCTAGACCTTCTGGTGCAGGGACTGGCAAACTATGGCCCATGGGCCATCTGTACCCCACCATCTCTTTAAATAGTTGGGGAAAACACATCAAAAGAAGATTAAGAATTCACGACTTGTGAAAATTTTATGAAATTCACATTTCAGTTTCCAGAAAGTGTTTTATTGGAATACAACCACACTTATTCATGTACATGTGGCCTATGGCTGCTTTTACAGGAATGCAGAACTGTGTTGGGGCCGAGACCATGTGGCCTGCCAAGCGTAAAATATTTACTGTGTGGCCCTGTACAGAGGTTGTTTGCCAACCCCAGCCAATAGCCTGAGGGGAGAGAAAGAGAACCCTACAGGCTAACTGGAAACTCAAGTTTCAAGGTTCCACCTCTCATCGCCCTGCAATCATATGGTCTCACTGGACTCTTCCAGCAGCCCCGGTGAAACAGACGGGACAAGGAAGGAAATGAAGAAACAGAGAAGTCGTGTGATTTTCCCTAAGGTCTTCCTGCTGGATAATGGGAGGCTAACTTGAATCTTTCCACCTCACTCTCACACTCTGTCCCCACTGTCACATGGTCCGCTGGTGGAGTTTACGCCCCAAATATTCTTTAGCCTCTCCTTCATGGCAGGGGCTTTGTCATGCACTAGGGACACAACGGTGAGAGGGGCATCCCTCGTGGGCCTCACACGGTGGCAGGAGGGTGGGCAATTAATCATCACTTTCTGTGCTGAGTGCCAGGAAGGAAAGGCACAGGACACCATGAGGGCAGATTCCAAAGTAACCGAATTTAGTCTGGGCTATCAGGAAGCACTTCTTTTTTTTTTTTTTTTTTTTTTTTAAGATTTTATTTATTTGACAGACAGAGATCACAAGTAGGCAGAGAGGCAAGCAGAGAGAGAGGGGGAAGCAGGCTCCCTGTGGAGCAGAGACCCCGATGCGGGGCTCGATCCCATGACCCCGGGATCATGACCTGAGCCGAAGGCAGAGGCTTTAACCACTGAGCCACCCAGGCGCCCCCAGGAAGCACTTCTGAAAGAGATGATGTTTTAATTAAGACCTGAAGGAGCAGCAGAATTTAGCCCCTGGAGGCAGGAGGCAGGGAATATCAATGTGAAGGTTAGGTGTGGGAAGGTATTTGACTTAAAAAAAAAAAAAGGTATCTGATGAGTTCAAGAAGCTGAAAGGCCAGAGTGACAAAAATGATGTCAGCAGGGGGTTAGTGACAGGAGGTCAGACTAAAGAAAACAGGGAGCAGCCAAGTGATGCAGCACGTTATAGGTCACATTAAAAATTGGGGGCTTGATTCCTAAAGTTGATAGGAAGATATTGCAAAATGCTGTGGTTTGGGTTCCTCTGAAAGCAGAGCGTGAGGCAAGGACTTGGGTACAGGTGGTTTATTTGTGAGGTGATTCCAGGAAGATAGAGCAAGGACCAGGGAAAATGGAAACAGAGACATGGGAAGCCCATTAAAGTGTATGTTACTGAGCTGATACCAAGGTGTGCAATTGGGGCTTAGTCCTGCTGGGGGCCTTCTATTGGTCGGTATGGAGGGTGCCCTAGTTGAGATCTCCCATATGCTTTTGGGGGTAAGGGTCCTGGTAGTGGGCATAGAACTGTACACCGCAACACACCGAAATCAGGTGGGGCAAGGTGATGAGATGGGGCAGCAGAGACACAGTGTTTGGTGCAAAGGATTTTAGACAATTAGATTCATGTGTTTAAAGTAATCCCTTCAGACTGGAATGGAGAGGAGTAGAACGGAACTCAGGAACCCTAGAGAGGAGATTATTCCAGTGGTAGAACTGGTAAATGATAACGGGTTGAGTGGGAGATTGGCAGAGTGAACACAGAGCAGTAGGTGGGTCAGATAAATATACAGTAGTCGGAATCTACGGGGCTAGGTGGCCAATGCTGGGCATCCAGAGGGAGGTCAAGAGGATGTGCAGGTTTTGAAGGAATGGTGGTATCATTTTCAAGACAGGGAACACTGAAGGAAAACAGGTTTGGGGCAAGAGAGGGAAAATGTTGGATAAAAGCTCAGTTCGGGATGTAATGAGTTCAAAGTGCCTGCAGGGCATCCAGATGGAGACGTTGAGAAAGTGACTGGATATAGATGGGTATGGTGGGCAGGCCCTAAAATGGTCCCTGAAGACTCCCACCTCCTAGTGCCTGGGATAATGCCTCCCCTTCAATGACCTGTTTCTAACCAGTGGAATACAACAACCTGAGAGGAGGTCACTTCTGGGATTAGTTAACAAAAGCAGAAAGATGGGACTTCCACCTTGGTAGAAGCCTCTCTCACGGCCTTCATGGCCCCATCTTGAAGCAAGATGCCAAGTTGTGAGCTGTTCTTTGGAGAGGCCCACAATGCAACCACGAGGGAGGTATGGAATGCTGCCTGCAATCACGTGAGTAAGCCTAGAAGTGGATCCTTTCCCAGTCCAGCCTTCTGCCAAGACCCCGGCACTGGTCAACACCTTGACTGCAGCCTCATGAGAGACCCTAAAGAACTCACCTAAACTCTGAGATCATAAATGTGTATAGTCTTAAACAATGAATTCTTAGTTTTAAACATAGCAACAGATAACTAATACATACTGCAAAGGGCAAGTAAACAGGGGAGAGGAAGACAGCAGCCCCCAGACTACCACCATGTGTACCATGTGTAAATGACCCAAATTAAGTCACTTAACTTCTCCGAGTTTCAATCTCCTCTCCAATGAATGTTTCTAAACCTGCTCGTTATTATGTCACATTAGGCTAACACTTTGTTTTATTTTCTTTTCTTTAGGATAAGACCCTTTGAAAAAGTACTAGTGCTGTATGCAAATCTAAAGTAGGGATGTGTTTAAGACCTCTGCCATGAACATTCCAGAGCCGAAAGTTACCTAGCCTACAGAAATCAATGTCTAAGACTTTCCTCCAGGGGCGCCCGGGTGGCTCAGTCGGTTGGGCAGCTGCCTTGGGCTCAGGTCATGATCCCGTAGTCCTGGGACTGAGTCCCTCATCAAGCTCCCAGCTCCACGGGGAGTCTGCTTCTCCCTCTGATCTTCTCCGCTCTCCTGCCTTCTCTCACTCTCTCTCAAATGGATAAATAAAGTCTTAAAAAAAAAAAAAAACTTTCCTCCATGCATCCTACCTCCCCACCCCCTTTAGAAATTTTTCAGTAGTGAGAAATGCAGAGGGTAGAGTTAAAATGATGTTGACAATGTGGAGTTGAAGATGAACTGATACAAGTGGAGAATAAAACTTACTTTTTAATGGCAATCAGTTCCCCAGACTCAATGCTCCGTCCCAGTAGGACGGAACCGTAGGTTCCATCCCCGAGTTGCTTGATCGTTGTGTATCTATTCATGGTGTGCCCGCTCAGGCCGGACACTCATCTCAGGGCCGAGGCGGTGCAGTCCTGCAGAGGCGGCAGGCCTCCCCGGAGTGTAACCAGATTTTTCGATGGCAGCACCAGCACAAGGTATTCAATAGAACGTGACTATCTCCCAAATACATATTTTCAAAGATCAGTCTTCTGCCTGTAGAGACAAATGCGAGACAAGGGTAACTGCTAATGTGCATTTTTTTAAATTTGTGTATTTTTATTGTTTAAATCGGGGCTCAGCAAATGACAACCCCCCCCCACCTGTTGTTGTAAATAAAGTTTTATTGGAACATGGCTATGGCCACTCATTTGTACATTGTCTACAGATGCTTTCACACACAAGAGCAGAATTCAGCAGTTGTGACAAGGACTATATGGCTTACAAAACCTAAAATATTTATGATCTGGACATTTATGGAAAAAGTTTACCAACCTCTGGCCTAAATAAGGCTCTTTTTAATTTTTATAAGATGAGAGATACCACTCTTGGAAAGTGAATTTATCACTGACTCAGAAATGAATCAGTTGCAATTCAATGCTTTTCTGCTGACCAGCCACTGTGGGCAAACACGGCATGAAAACTACGGTCGAGAAAAATTGCCGAGCTACAAAAATCTGTACTAAATATACCGTGTTCTGCGTAATTCTGCTACGATTTACAATGTAACAAAGCCAAGAAATGTTAAAATTAAAGTTCTCCCGATACAGAATTTACATGTGCTCCACGGACTATTTGTGGCAAGGCATCAACAGTATTATTTTTACTACTAGACATACAGAAGCTAAACAAGGAACAACGAATTTCTTAAGGCCTGTATGTAGGGTGTGCCCTTTTAAAAGTCATTCAGTTATGTTTTCTTTAATAACAAATTATGGTTTTGCAATTTATAAAATTGAGTCATTCAATCTGCCTATAATAAAGAAAATGTAGTAATAAGTGATTGCAATGCTTTTACATAAACAATAATAAATTATAAATACGAAAATAAAGGTTTTTATGGTTTTGTTTTGTTTTGTTTTTAATGTAAGCTCTACGTGCAACATGAAGCTTGAACTCATGACCCTGACATCAAGAGTTGTCGCATTCTCTACCAACTGAGCCTACCAGGCACTCTTGAGGAAAATAAGGCTGTCAAACTAATTATCTGAAAAATCAAAAGATCAGAAAATACTCATTAGAAGTATGTGAACTTCTGCATCTAAATCCAGTCCACGCAGCTTCTCCTTCCAGAAGAATTCCAATCAATAAAAGCAGAAGGAAAGAGGGAAATAAAAAATTCACTGTTAGGCAAATACCACAGTAAGATTTGTTGCAGACAACAGTCCTGATGGATGCAAATATGAGTGGATGAAAGGTTGAGGAGAAACAGGATACTTACATAGTTTTGAAGTATCTCTAAGATGCTTATTAACTTCAAAGGGAAAGATGGTAACTCCATAGGGAAAAATCCAGCAGAATCTTTCTTACCCAAAGCAATCAAATTCAGTATCACCATTTATAAAACTTACAACCTCATGAACCCTGAATATGTGTTATGAGAAGGGCATCTCCCTTCCATGGTATTCTTATAAAAAATGCAGAACCTCATTCTATTCATAAGAAAACTTCAGACTAATCCAAAACGAGGGACATTCTACAAATGACCTATAGTCTTCAATAGTGTCAAGATCATAAAAGGCAAGGACAGGCTGAGGAACTGTGACAGATTGGAGGTAATTAAAGAGATGTGACCAGCTAAGTGCAATGTGGGATCCTGAATAGGACCCTGGAACAGAAAAAAGACATTAGTGGAAAAGTTTGTGAAATCTAAATCAGGTCTGTAGCTTAGTTAATAGCAATGTGCCAATGCTAATTTCTTGGTTTTGATCATTGTTCTTTTGTTAGAGAACTTGTTAATATTAGGGGAAGCTAGGTGAAGGATTTCTAGGAATTTTCTGTATGGTTTTTTGTAACTCTTCTGGAAGTCCAAAATTAGTTCAGAATTTAAAAATAAATCCGGGAGAGGCGCCTGGGTGGCTCAGTCGTTAAGCTTCTGCTTTCAGCTCAGGTCATGATCCCAGGGTCCTGGGATCGAGCCACACATCAGGCTCCCTGCTCAGTGAGAAGCCCGGTTCTCTCTCTCCCACTCTCCCTCCTTGTGTTCCCTCTCTTGCTATGTCTCTGTCAAATAAATAAATAAAATCTTAAAAAAAAAAAAAACCCACAAAATAAAAATAAATAAATCAACAAATCCAGGAGATTTATTTATTATGAGACCCAGCTGCATGTGACTCTCGATCTCAGAGTTGTTTAAGTTTGAGCCCTACATTGGGGGTAGAGATTACATTAAAAGCTTTTTAAAATAAAATCTTAAAAACATAAATCCAGTCATATTCCACTAAATGGGAGAAGCTATTTGCAAATGATGCATCTGATAAGGGGTTAATATCCAAAATATATAAAGAACTTACACAACTCAGTACCAAACGAACTAAAAATGGGCAGAGGACCTGAACAAACATGTTTCCGAAGAAGACATCCAGATGACCAACAGACACATGAGAAGGTGCTCAACATCACTCATCATCAGGGACATGCCAAGCAAAACCACCACCAAGATATCACCTCACACCTTTCAGAATGGCTAACATTATAAACACATGAAACAACAAGTGTTGGCAAAGATGTGGAGAAAAAGGAACACTCATGCACTGTTGGTGGGAATGCAAACTGGCACAGCCACAGCGGAAAACACCATGGAGGTGCCTCAAAAAATTAAAAATAGAATTGCTCTGATCCAGTAATTGCACTACTGGGTATTTACCCCAAGAAAACAAAAACTTGATTTCAAAAACATATATGCACCTCTATATTTACTGCAGCACTATTTAGAATAGCCAATATATGGAGGTAGTCCAGGTATCCACTGACAGATGGATAAAGATGTGCTATATACACACAATGGAATATTACTCAGTCATCAGAAAGAATGAAATCTTGTCATTTCTGACAAGGATGGACCCAGAGAGTATAATTCTAAGTGAAAGAAGTCAGTGTGAGAAAGACAAATACCATATGATTTTACTCATACGTGGAATTTAAGAAACAAACCAAAACAAAAAGAGACCAAAAAACAGAGTCTTAAATATAAAGAACTGTGGTTGTCAGAGGGGAGGTGGGTGGGGGGATGGGTGAAAAAAAAAATCCAGTCTGTTCTTGCAAAGGTTGTGCAGGTCTTTGGTAAGCTTTAAATGTAAAGCTTATATCTGATTTCATCACACTCTATAACTGGAGACCTTTCAGAGAACAAACTGTCCCACCCCAAACTTATTCCCCTCCCTCAGAGCCATTTTGAGGCCCCTGATCAAAGGCGCATGTTCCTTCCTCTTGAACTCTGACAAGCTCAAACTCCCTGCAACTTCCTACAGCAGCTCTTTACAGTGACATCTTCTACTGCTGATTAATAAATACTTATAAAGCCCCTCCTGTGTGAGAGACCCTATGTTCCAGCCTGAGGATACAAGGAATATAAAGTATTGTTCCTTTTTTCAAAGCTCTTAGAGTCTCATGGCAGGGGGATAAGGGTACACAGTGTGTGGGCCCAGATAGGTACTCATGAATATGCACTAAGATATTTCAAGTATGCTTACATTTCGGGTTCAGGACATTGGCAAGGTTAAAGGGACACCCGCCCGCTGCACTGCTGACTTCCAGTTGGGTCAATTCCATCTGAGCTGAGAAAGGGCATATGCAAAGTCTTCACAGAAGACAGAGCTTGAGAGAACAAGAAAAGTAGGTGTTTGGTAAGGTCAAACATTCTAGCAGTTCAAGGAGCAGAAACAAAGGCATCAACCTGGGAGGAAGGAAAAGGTGGGGAGCTTGGAACTGGGGAGAGTGAACCCCAGAGTTTTGTTTGTGGAGCGCCTTAGATGCCATTTTGAAAAACATAGGCTTTGACTGGATCCTGTACCAAAGGAGATGAAACGCTACAAAGGACATCATTGGGCCAATGGAGAAGACTGGAATATAGATGGTAGATGAGGTGAACTTATTTCATCTGCTAAAGTCCCTAAAGTTGATACCTGTCCTGTGGTTCTGTAAGAGCATGGTCTTATTTTTAGAAAACATACCCTGAAGGATTTATAAGTAAAGGACCACGATGTACACGATTTATTCTCAATTGGGTAGAACAAAAAGATTGGGGGGGGGGGTGTGTGCAGGGAATGGTGTGAGTGTAAAGACAGAGGGAACATATGGGGTAAAATGTTAACAAAAGGTAAATCTGGGTAAAGGTATATGGGTATTCTTTGCACTATTCTTGCAAGTTTTCTGTATGTTTGAAATTATTCTACTTTGAAGTTTTAAAAGTTCTCAAAATGGTAGAGGAAGAGAATCTTTAAAAAGATACCTACTGCAAACTTCAGCTTAAGATATACAAGTGTAGAATTATTCAATAAAAACTAATATTAGAACACTATCATACAACATGGCTGTATTTCAAAACAACACAGAAAGAGTACTTGAACCACAACATAAGCAATTTTTGACTCTTTGTTCTCTCCTTTTTCATATTTACCTCTATCTGGTTTTTTTTTTTTTAATTTTAAAAGATTTTATTTATTTATTTGACCGAGAGAGTGAGAGCACAAGCAGGGGGAGGGACCAAGGGAGAGGGAAAAGCAGACTTCCTACTGAGCAGGGATCCTGAAGTGGGGCTTGATCCCAGGACCCCAGGACCACACCTGAGTCAAAGGTAGATGCTTAACCACCTAAGCCATCCAGGTGCCCTAAGCTTTTTGTATTTTTTTTTCTTTTTAACTTAAGAATAACATGACCAGATTTGTATTTTGTAATCCAGTTAATGAGAATATTTTTCTTTATATCCAACTAAAACTTTCCTTTTCTAATTTAAGCTAATTCTTCATGCTTCATTTTGTTGCTGATATAAAAGAGAGTATCCCACAAATATGTGTGTCTACGTGAAATTGTAATCAAATGTGTGTCTCTCAGCCTTCTGCTTTAATTATGCAACCTTTCCTCATAGGACCTTTTTCCACTCCTTTAATTATCTTTTGGCATTCATCTCTGAGTCCTCGCACATTTCTCCATCCCCTTGATGAGCTGTGGTGACCAAACTTCATAACGATGTACATTCCAGTAGCATGTGGGCTTTCCCTACATTTTTTTTTTGCAATGGCATTATTTTACTTATTCATATCTATAAATTATTAATTGTAGACATCTTTCGTTGGTAGTTAATGTTCCACTACCTCTTCATACAATTAAATTGTATAACTGGGACAATGCTTCTAGATTATCATTGAGAAAGCCATTTGTGAAAGAACTAAGAACTTTAGTGAAGTCAAGATAGAGTGAGTCATTCATTTAACACACAGCCGCCCTCACAACTTCTCTTTGTTACAGTTTGTCCTATCATCATAGAACAAAATTCAATTATTCTAGCAACATTTGACTCTCACCATGCTATGCTGGCTGCTCTTTAACCTCACACTATTTTAGGTGATTACATGGTAACTGTACAATGGATCCGACTAGTGTCTCTTCAGGCACTGATGTCAGGTTGACAATGTAGAATTTTCTTGAAGCTTTACTGCTAAGTATTATGCGAGGCTTTTGGGGCATACTATGCATAAGGTAAGGGTCCTTCCTTAAGTAACTCACAACTGACACGATCATGAAAAATGTAGAAAGTATTATGAGAACATGGTAGAGAGAGCAACCAGCTCTCGTGTGGAGGGAGGGATTTGACGACCCTTCAGAGAAGAGGCAGTACTGAGGTTTCGAAGAATGAGCCAAGTTTTACTATACATAAAAGGGAGAGAAAGGAATTAGAAATGGAGCAGTGTGCAAAATGCAACCTATGTGCAAAGGTTAGTGGTACAGGCCTTTGGCAAGTGCCCAGTGGTTTCGTCCCCGGCGGAACATTAGAATCACCTTTTAACAAATACTGATGCCCAGGCCCCACCTCTAAAGGTCAGGTCAGGGGTGGGGAACGAGTTTCAGTAGTTAAGAAAGCTCTCTAGGTGACCCTAACGTGCAACCAGGTGGTGAAGTAGGAGACTAAGGCATCAAGACCATGGAGGGCAGTAAGGACTTGGCAGAACAAGCCTAGAAAGTCAGGTTGGGGCCCAGTTGCAAAGGGGTTATATTTGTCACGGAGGATTTTGGTCTTGCAGTGCAGAGAGGAACTCTCCAGGGCTTTTAAGCAGGGAAATGGCACAACAAAGGTCTCTCTGGAGACCACAAAGATGTTAGAACAGAGAGACTAGAGGCAGAGAGACTGGTCTGGAGAGTTTGCAGTAGTCCATGTGATACATGTTGAAGGCCTGAACAAAGGCTCTGGACTGGCTGACTCTTAGGTACAGGAGAGACAGCTTTGGAATATGTAATGTGTGTGCATGTGCTGCTTGGACAAGGTGTGGAGATGATGGTTCTGTGTTCTAAGGTGTAGGATTTGAGGTATGTACAAAACCTCCCACTGGAGATGCTCGGATGCTCAGCAGACAGCTCTAGTAGATCTAAGGTTGTTTATTTTATTTATTCCAAAGGTAATGCGTGATTGGAACTCTTACTAGGAACACAGCATTCAGACAAGGTTGATACATTGCACGACTCTGGTCATTTCACCTTTGGGTGACAAACTTCCAGACAGACATTAAAGAACATAAAAAGGGCCTACATAAAAGCACAACCAGAGTAAGTGAAGAAAAGATACCTGAAGTAAAAGAGACCTGGGGAGCCAAGATCATTGTTTCAAGTGTACAAAGGGGCATAAGAGTGAGGGATTGGTGGCACTACGTCTGGATCCAGAGAACAGGACCATGACAACTGTCTGAGCTTGCTGCTCTGTACTCTGGTGAATTATTTCCCATACTAAAAAAATGCAGTGGTATTATTCAAATAAGCATTACACAAGAAGTTTCAGTCCACCCACAGTCAGTTCTGAGCACATCCCAGCAGGAAGTGGTTAAATACATTTGAGATCAGTATTTTCAGTTGTTCACCATTTCTGTGGTGGCCCGAATATGATGACTCATGTCATCATCTGAAACTGAACAAAATCTCACTGCTGCTCTGGGAAAACAACAAGGCAATGGACAATGCACTAGAAAAAAGAAGGGAGAGGCAGCGGATGCCTTTGCTGATCTACCCTATAGCAATGCTGCCCTTCTTGCTTAATTTTCAAAACCCTGATTTTATTCAGGATCCCACATGATCGGGGATGGCAGCCACCTACCACAGCCCCAGGGCATGAACTCTGGTCCAGCTAAGCCAAGCAAAGCAATCCCACTTGCCACTGACATTTGTTTAGGAATGGGACTATGGCTCTCACTCATAAGCTGGAAAGGAAAATGAGCTGGTAAGGGAAAGACAAAGTCTTCTGAGAAGGAATGTCCTACCTGATAGACAGCTGACAAAGAGGTTGCCCTATGTTTCTGCCTTAAGCATGGTTGCATAAAACTATAATATTTTGGCCTGAGACAGCCTTCCAGTGAATATGAGAAATCAACTCTCAACATGAGAATCCTGTCTGCTCAGAAAGGATAAGAAGAAAGAAAGAAAGAGGCTGAGTCTGTGATGATAGCATTGGGCTCCTGCATGATCTCTGAAATTATCAGCCTTAGATTTCTCATTATATGACCTAATTAAAGGTCTTTGCTGCTGAGGCCAATGTTAGATATCCATCGAGTACAGTGGAAAGCATTCTGGATACAGTAGACTAATGCTACTCCGACTTAAGAGACAAAACACAGAGTTCTATCTACACAGGAGGTGATAGTTCAATCAATCGATTGATTAAACTTCTGTTGCTAGCACGGTTTTGAAGACTGCAAGAGGAATATAGGTGGAAACAAATTAGAAGAAGTAATTCTGTTAGCCTAAGGTTCATTTTCCATCCACCATGATCAGCTTCTATTTTGGAATAACAAGTGACTACAAATCTTGGAGTGAAATGAGGATGAGTGTCCAAAAATGGCCCTGGGTGTCACTCAGGGTTGTTGGACAACCAGCCAGCTGGGACTGGGCTTCCTTCTTCTCCCCAGGATTTATCTAAACCCAACTTCTCTTGGGCCTTGAGGGTCCCTCCATGTTAAGCGGATGGTTTTCCCAGACAAGTACTCTTTACAGCTGGCACCGAAACCCAGATTCTGCAAATCCTCTCATAATGGCCCAACAGACAAGACTGTCCTGACGCCCACGTGGGACGTGGTCTGTACGTTACTGATAGTGAAACTTACCACATGGAACAAGGGAGCTTAAGTTAAAGGCAACCAAGGAAATCACAGGACTCTCAGTCTGAGTTTTAATAGGAAAGCAGTTTCAGCATACTAATTGATACTCTTTGATGCTTGAGAGACATCCACATCTACCGAGTCAGTTCTTTTTAAAAAAAAAAAAAAAAAGCAGACTGGGGGTCCTGGGTGGCTCAGTGGGTTAAGCCTCTGCCTTCAGCTCAGTTTATGATCTCAGGGTCCTGGGATTGAGTCCCACTTGGGCTCTCTCTCTGTCAAATAAATAAATAAATAAATCTTAAAAAAAAAAAAAAACCAGACCACATCAAATGTGTAAAATGCATATGTGAAATAAAAAGTTGGGTACTTAATGTATTTTATTAACTCGGTATTTTGGAATGCTTGTTTAGAACAAAAGCCATGAAGCTAAACTATGTTTTTAACTGTAGCTAACTTGAGTCTCAACTTAGTATAAAAATCATAGTCATATCATTCTGCTTGCTCTCAAGTCCATCACGTCGGCTCCTCTCCACAACACCGTGTCTCTAAGTCATTCTATTGAGATCTCACTACATAAATAGAAGACAGTTTCTACTTTGGGGTTCTGTACAGTTGGTAAAAAATTTTACAATTTCTTGTGAGGTTTACCCACATTTTTGCTGCACAATACAGAAATATGTGAAATATATATTTTTATATTTTTATAGAAGTATACAAATATTTAAGGGCACCTGGGTGGTGCAGTCTTGGTTTTGGCTTGGGTCATGATCTCAGCGCGCTGGGATTAAGCCCTGTGTCAGGCTCTGCGCTCAGCTCAGAGTCTGCTTAAGATTGTCTCTCCCTCTTCCTCTGCCCCCCCCACCTCCTCCTCTTTTTCTCTCTCTCTCTCAAATAAATAAATAAATCTTTTTTAAAAAGTATTTATTTATTTAAAAAGTATATATTTATTCCAGATTTACAGGAATATCTGAAATATGCTCAAAAAATTAAAGTATCCACAATATATCACATGGGTGAAAAATTATGAACAAGGCACTATGCTCAGTTCTGAGACAAGATCCAAAGAGCTGAAGGAAGTAGATCTGGCCTCTAGGACCTTCCCGTCTAGCTGGGGAGGTAGAACACACACAGTGAGTAGAAGACAGGGCAGGGGTGGGAGGGGTGGAGACCACAAGGATGCTAGAGATGCCCAAGTAAAAAGAAGTCATTTTGAACCACTGGCTAGGACTCTCCAGGTGTTAGGTCACTGATCTTGAAATCATGGCTAATTTCTGAGGACATGCCATTTGCCCATATGCTGACAAAAAAATAAACTCTTTAAAAAAATATAAAAAGTTTTCTATACCAGCTATGTTTATTTCCCATGGCTGGCGTAACAAACTACCATAAACCTGGTGGCTGAAAGCTACAGACATTTATTCTTTCACAGTTCTGGAGGGCAGAGTCTGAAACCAGTACTGAGCTTCTCAGTGGGCTGAGATCAAGGTGGAGGCGCTTCCTTCATAGGCTCCAGAGGGAATCCCTTCCTTGTCCCTTCCAGCTTCTGGTGGCCGCTGGCCTTCCTTGGCCCTGGCCGCATGGCTCCAGTCTCTGTCTCTGTGGTTCCATTGCCTTCTCCTCTGGGTGATGTCAAACCTCTCTCCGCTTCTGTCTTATGAGAACTTGTTGTTGCATTTAGGGCCCGCCGGATAATCGAGGCTGCCCTCTTTACCTCCGATCCCTTCATGAAATCACATCTGCAGTCTATTTTGCCATACAAGGTAACACTCACACTCACAGGTTCCGGGCACCTGTTATCTCTGGGGGATATTACTTAGCCTTACTTAGCCTGCTACTCTCCAACATAAGCTTTCAGGCGAGCATCTGAATCACGGAGCAATGCTCTTCATTCACTCAAAGTTGAGCGTTTTGGGAATGGAATCAGAAGTCTGTGCTTACTTACCCAATGAACAAGGGCAGTCCTCTCTAAAATACAGAGAGGATTTCTCTCTAATTTTGCACAGTGGACAAGACTTCTCAATTCTGGCTGAAATCCCTGAATATATGACATTAGCATATGGAGATTCCACACCGTGTGGACCAGGGGTTGCAAACCAGCAGCCTGAGAACTGAATTCAGAGGTATGCTTTGAGTCTATATTTAAAAATAGGAACTCTTCGGGGCAGCTGGGTGGCTCAGTTGGTTAAGCGACTGCCTTCGGCTCAGGTCATGATCGTGGAGTCCCAGGATCGAGTCCCGCATCGGGCTCCCAGCTCCGTGGGGAGTCTGCTTCTCCCTCTGACCTTCTCCCCTCTCGTGCTCTCTCTCTCTCTCAAATAAATAAATAAATAATCTTAAAAAAAAAATAGGAACTCTTCTATAAAAATGAGATTTGGGGCTTCCCTGGAAAAACTGAAGAGTTAATAACACCAGCTCCTTAGCCTTCGATGGTAATAAAAAACCAGAGAAATGTCGCCATCCTTTTAGACTGAGCAGGGGTCTCCTGGCTCGTCCAGTCCCCATACTGCCTGTTGTCCCTAAAATGGATATACCACATCGATTGCCAATACTTTTAGATGTCATTTATTTTTGTACGTTCACATAATTTGTTTTACTAGAAGAAAAATATTTCTTGGGGTGCCTGGGTGGCTCAGTTGTTGGACATCTGCCTTTGGCGGAGGTCATGATCCCAGAGTCCTGGGATGGAGTCCCGTATTGGGCTCCCTGCTCAGTGAGCCTGCTTTTCCCTCTCTTTCTGCCTGCTGCTCCCCACTGCTTATACTCTCTCTCTCTGTCAAATAAATAAATAAAATCTAAAAAAAAAAAAAAAAAAAAGAACGAAAGAAAGAAAGAAAAAGAAAAATATTTATCTGTTCCCGGACCTCCATCAAAAGTGACAAAGTAAAAGACAGCCTAAAAAGCCCCTCTTGGAGTATCATGCTAGGCGAAATAAGTCAATCGAAGAAAGACAACTATCATATGATCTCCCTGATATGAGGAAGTAGAGATGCAACATGGGGGGTTAAAGGGGTAGGAGAAGAATAAATGAAACAAGATGGGATTGGGAGGGAGACAAACCATAAGTGACTCAATCTCACAAAACAAACTGAGGGTTGCTGGGGGGAGGGGGGTTGGGAGAAGGGGGGTGGGGTTATGGACATTGGGGAGGGTTTGTGCTATGGTGAGTGCTGTGAAGTGTGTAAACCTGGCGATTCACAGACCTGTACCCCTAGGGATAAAAATATATGTTTATAAAAAATAAAATTTTTTTAAAAAAAGCCCCTCTTGTTTGGAGAAAAATTAGAAAGAAAAAATGTGGTTTTTTTTGTTTGTTTGTTTTTGTTTTTAAAGAGAAAAGCAATTCCTTTACTGTTTCACAAGCACATACCCAGCTTCTCTGAATCTTCTATATTTCTTCCTCTGCCTCTGGCAGCATTTGAATTCGTAGCTCGTGGTACAGACTGCCTGAGAAGGGAACGCAACGCAGCAGCCCATCCTTTCTTGGGAATTAGCTAACCAGCTGATGGGCAGTACTCTAAATGCAGCTCCGCCTCCAAGAATTAACTTGGATAAAGCACTCACTAGAATTAATCCACACTTAGCCTCCTAATACATCAAATAAGCCAAAAGGATAGTAATGACAATTTAAATACTTGGTCTGTGTACAGTACTGTTATAGGTGCTTTGCAATATATTAATCCATTCAATATTACTATTTTACAGATAAGGAAACTGAGGCACAAGCAACTTGTCCATAGTGCTGTGATCATCAACCTGCCTCCCCCCCAATTTTCTAGATAGGGAAACAGAGACACAAGTGACTTGCCCAAGGTTACATAACTCATAGGTGACAGAACTGAGACAGGAACCCAGGCTGACTCAAAAGAAAGGTCACAAAAGATCCAAAGATAATGAAATCTTTTGAGGATTTGAGAATGAGAGGCATTGGAAGTACTTTATAGCTCAAAGTCCAAATATGGAAACCAGTGATGTGGCCATGCTCTAGTTGGCCTCATTCTGCAATCAAACATCAGGGAACCCAGCAGGGACCTCCCCAGCACTGACTGTCTGCAATGGAGGCAAAGTGAATGCAGACAAAGAGGGCTTGGGTCCCAGTTTCAACTCAAATGCATCATCACATAGACTGAGCTCACAGGCTTGTTGATTGTTTTTAAATAGCAAATGATGTAGTGATGACTGAATGCCTTCACCTGTCCTGCAGAATTATCACCATCTCTTTGATTTTTGTGCTTTTTTTTAAAGGAAAGGTTTTTATTTTTATATTGTTATTTTTTGAATTGTTTCATTTTTTTAAAGTAATTTGTATACCAAATGTGGGACTTGAATGCAAGACCCCAAGATCAAGACTCAGATGCTCCACTAACTGAGCCAGGCAGGTGCCCCTCCTTGGGTTTTTCATACTGGGTGTGGGGAGTCGGCCTTTGCCTTTATCATGGGACCCACCTGGGATGGAAACCCTGACCACCCAAGCTCACAGCACTTGGGCAAAGACTGTTGTTGGGGTCATTTAGTGGCCTTTTTTTTTTTTTTAAAAAGATTTTTATTTATTTGACAGAGATCACAAGTAGGCAGAGAGGCAGGCAGAGAGAGAGAGGAGGAGGCAGGCTCCCTGCTGAGCAGAGAGCCCGATGTGAGGCTCAATCCCAGGACCCTGGGATCATGACCCGAGCCGAAGGCAGAGGCTTTAACCACTGAGCCACCCAGGCGCCCCCATTTAGTGGTCTTTTTAAAGATGTTCTTTTTAACTCAAACAGAAAAAATTTCTGGGACTGTCACATATTGTAGATTGCCCCAAACCATTATTCTGACAAAAACTGAGATGCTCTTGACACACCCATTTTTTGCAGCCCATCCAGTCTTTTGATGAACACCAAACAGAGGTCTTTTCCCCATAATGCTACTTGCTGCGGGCCCAATATGTTCTGGGTCCAATTTCTTCATTTTCCTTTACGGAATAGATAGCAGAGTATACAGAGAGAATGGGATACAAAATACACATCATTTGTAAGACAGCAGTTTGATCAGTTAAACCGGTTCTCTCAGGATTTGCTAAGTCTAGTCCAGATCCCACGGGTAGAGCTAAAGGCACCAACCCCTGTGACTTGGAGGACCTCTTGGTCCTTAGGTTTACTTTCTATGCAGTCGGGACATTGGACTTGATGAAGTGAGGCAGTTGTCTGCTCTAATGATCTCTGATTCTGTGATTCTGTGTCAGGATTCAAGTTAGTTTTGTCTAAGAAAGAAAAAGGGGGGGGGGTTGCTCAGTGGCTCAGTCATTAAGCATCAGCCTTCAGCCCAGGTCATGATTTCAGGGTCCTGGGATTGAGCCCCGCATTGGGCACCCTGCTTGGTGGGAAGCCTGTTTCTTCCTCTCCCACGCCCCCTGTTTGTGTTCCCTCTCTCACTGTGTCTCTCTCTGTCAAATAAATAAATAAAATCTTAAAAAAAAATAATTTAAAAAAATAAAGATTAAAAAAAAAATGGACCCAGTGTTCCCACTTTTCCCGTCACACACATAAGAGCTAGCAAAGGGAAAGTAGCCCAGAGTGACCCTGTCCGCTGTATGACATCTCTCTGTTAGAGGGGGGACAGTGCCCCACTGGCTCAGCCAGGCCCCCAGATCAGAATCTACTCCTTCCATTCCCTTAGTCCAGCTCAAACGTCACCTCAAGAGCCTTCCGTCCCACGATAGCTCTCTACCCCAGCCACCACAGCAGCCTGTCGCTGGGGTCAGTGACACACAGGCCTGCCCTCAGGATCGGCAGTGACACTCACCGCGCTCCCTTCATCTCTGTGCCCTCACACCTCACATTCCACTTGCACATAGTAGGTACTCATTGTTCGTATGATCGAAATTTGAATTTTAGTCTTTGCTATTTATTTCCTGTACCAACCCTGGTAAGTATCTCCCAACACAGCGCTATTTCCTCACGTGCAACGTGATGATCATCAAATTGTTCGACCTGACCGGAAATGCTCTGGAATTCTAAAATGGAAGGGCAGTAAATACCACAGAAAGGCTGCTGCCGGCAGGCCGCCAGGGTCCTCCCACCGCAACGCTGGAATTACTGCGTCTCAGGGAATCACAGAAAGGCCTCCTCAATGTCATCAGCTCAGGCCTTTGGCCTTTGGGCAAAGCTGTATTCAATGAACACAGACATACAGCTCTTTTTCGCTTGTAGAGTTCCGGCAAACCTCTGAAACCAATGTCATGGTTTCTCTGTCTAGGTGACATCGGGGAAAACCTTCCCCAATTCCCTCCCCTCAGCTTCAATCCTCAGCGGAGGCAAAGAACATCTGCTCATGACCAGCAGTGCTCGTTCCCAGCCTGCAGGCTGAGGGCAAGGACAATGGGAGTCCACTCTTCAGTCTGAATCTCAGACCGTCATTGAATAAATGTCACAATTACTAATTCTTCAAGAGAGAACACAGAAAACGGTACACAAACTTGGTCTTACCTGGGAATTGCAGTTCACGGGCCCTGCTCAGACCCTTCTGAGCAGCTTTTCTCCCTCCGCCTCAATCGTGTTACACTGAAACTTATCTGTCCTCCTAGGAAAGCTGAATTATGTGCAAAATCTTTCAATGGCCCTTCTCACGGCACTTCAGAGCTCCCTTTTACTTTATCCTGCAGGTAATAGCACATCATACTCTGGGTCCAATAGTGTCATAACTTCGCAAGAGTTAAGTTAATACTGTTAATTTACTTTAAAAAGGGTACTAAAAATAGTACATCTGCGTTTATATTTTCCTCTCTGGGGCCTAATCTTTCTGCCCATATTCATCTCAGCAAAAACATCTTCTAAGTACTCTGCCTCTTAGGTTAGCGCTTTTTTCTGCCTTGGGGACAGCCGCTTGAAGCTAGGAAAGCCAAAGGAACCTTCTTTATGTGGAATTTGCTTTGCTTTTACCGAAGGCGATTTTGGCTATCGCATCAACTGGAGTGAGGGGAGAAGAAAATTAGCTAGCTGGTATGCCTCTGCTATTCCCCAGAAACTGCTCACACCTCTCCCTCCCTCTCCTCCTTCAACCCCACTTCTGAGCAAAGAACGCTTCGTGCACCAGGGCCCTCAGTAGCATGACTTCCCACTGCTTCTCCTATAGGACCAAAGGGTGCTCGGGCCTCGAACCAAAAAAAAGTCTTTGGTCACTTGGAGATTATTTCTAAACGAGGGCACATCACTATAGGTGGCTCCTGGGGACGGTGCAGAGCTGAAGTTAGCGTGAGAGGCTGATGAGCAAGAGGAAGAATAACACTCCGACTTACGTGAAACTATGGATGAGCTCGGGGACAGCCCCCCCAGGCTTAACAATGAAGGCTGTCATAGGTGACAATAGTCCAGCATGGCGGCCTGCCTGAGAACCACCTCATGATTGAAGTGGGGCAGGGCAGGCTGAGGTGAAGAAGGAGGAAGTGAACGAGAACATACGGTGTAGCTCAAGGGCTGTGCAAATCTTGTAACTCAGGGGCTGATCTCACTCAACGGAAGGTGCTTCACTATCACACACAACAATCACGCTTAAATAAATTTACTGTCAGAGCAAAGGCAATGTCCAAGAGGCCAAAACCATTAATTATTATCTTCTGGGAAGTACAAGTTCATGCAGATAGTAACTTTCATGACATTGTCAAGTATGTAGTTGGACATTACACCGTAATACTTTACCTTGGGCTCTGGGACATTATCTTCCATAGCAACGACGAGGGCAGCCACTCGTTATCAGCACTTTAGCACAGGTCATATTACACCTACAGAAAGGTAAAATATGACTCACCTTGATCTCTCCTCACAAGCCCTTGGCCATTGCTGTACATTTATCAAGTGGCTACTAAGAGGTCCGGGTGACGTGGTAAAAGCACCAAAGGAAATGCAAGGCACTACTGTGGCCCTCCCATTTTAAAAAATTGAGTTAAGACAACAAACCTAAAACTCTGGAAAATTTTAAAGTAAGAGAATATATAACCCAATCCAATCAGTATAGAATGAATGCTAATTAAGTTCAACAGGACCTAAATTCAACACAGAGATAGCATAAAGTGGAGGAAACTTTAGACTACAGAATTAGATTTTTTTTTTTTCCTGTAAGGGACTTTAATGATGATCCAATGCCTTCACTTTATGGATGAGACCTAGAGACCCAATTAATATGAATGGAATCTTGGGACGCCTGGGTGGCTCAGTTGGTTAAGCAACTGCCTTCGGCTCAGGTCATGATCCTAGAGTCCAGGGATGGAGTCTGCACATTGGGCTCCCTGCTCAGCAAGAAGTCTGCTTCTTCCCTCTGACCCTCCCCCCTCTACGCTCTCATTCTCTCTCAAATAAATAAATAAAATCTTAAAAAAATATGAGTAGAATCTTTGTTATCCTCAGAGTAGCACATATTTTAATGTGTGAATTTAAGAAGTGTTCTAATAGTCTTTTTAAAGTATATAACTGTATTGTTAATCCTGAACCACATACTAAAAAAAGGGGGCAGATGATGTGCTTTCTTCAAACTCGGAGACGACTTCACAAGTCCACACGTACAGGGCTTCATTTCACCTGCACAGGTGAGCCAGGACACAAGCACTCTTTCTATGAAGGTTTCGACTTTCAAAGCACAGTGAGTCAGGCACTGACTCATTGTGCCAGGACACTTCAGTTTCCTTGCAAGGCAATAAGGAATGGAAGCTTTCCACTGGGCTTGAGTAGCTCCTTAGGATCGGCTGCATAGTAGTATTTTCCTAACATCACACAGCACCTCACTAGGAGCAGAGAGGGTGAGTTTGGATGCCCACATGAACTTTCCTTACCATCCTGAGAAGACCTGTGCTTACTCTCTTCGTTCTCTGGCTGCAAGTAAAGACATCTCTGATTTCTTCCTGCTGTAACACTCAGCACTGTAGTGCAACTTGCCCACAGAATGACTCGTTTTACCAAATTGCTTTTATGAGGTAATTTTCCAGAACACATGTGTATGGATAACAACATCAGAGCTGTTTCAGGGTAAGCAAAGTCACAACCTAGGATAGGGTGGCATCGTAATCCCCAAACAACGTGTGTGTGTGTGTGTGTGTGTGTGTGTGTGTGTGTGTGTTAATCAGCCTGTGTACTCCTCTGCACGTTCTCCTAGCCACATGTGCTGAGGTCCACAGAGAGGAGATTTCTAGTCCTCCACTCATCTGCCCCTCTCAGGATGCTGTGGCTGGCAAAGTTAGCCAAGGAGAGATTTTACAGTTAAGTGAGACTCTCCTCACAGGCTGACAGATCAACATACATAGAAAGGTCACTGCACCCAGAATTCTGCCAAGAAAGCACCAGGCAAGGAGTTCTGCCATTAATAAAGATGCTCACACACACCCCACTAGCAGAAAAATAGAAGGCCTAGGTACAACTCCAACTCAGCAAGATCCCAAAAAATGAAACAGAGGTGCTTTCTGCAAGAGAAGCAGTGAGAGGAAAACACACACACACACAAAACTAGAAGGTAGTAGTGTTCCTGGCAAGGTTCAGATGGAAAAACAGCAACATCCCAGAAGCAGAGTTGCAGCCAGGAAGAACCTCAGCTCAAGCCATGTTAAGTAAGGTCAGGATAATGCTCAGGGAGGATTCACTGCACGCCTGTCTGTCCTCTGGGTCTCCGGGCTGAGCCGTGACTTGTAGTTTACTACAAGTCAGTCAACTAATACCTACCAAATAGGTCCTAAATGTTCAGGCCCCTTCGAGTCACTGAATCACTGGGGGATGTAGGGCAGGACCAACCCTGTAGAGATACTATAGACCATCTTCACACCACCCCCTGCTAGGGGAGGCATGGCCCCTCTTTTCAAATCTAGGAAATCCCACCAGGCCGAAGGAATAATCAGTGCCCTCGGGCCCTGACCTCAATTCTGCCTGACTCCAAAGCCCAAGACATTACACTACTGTGCATAAACTATGGCTTCTGCCCTGAAGAGGCTTAAAATAACCTAAACCAATTAGAGATCAATGCAGCCAATGTAATGAAGGATTAACAAACAAGTATCCTCCTCTCCCACTCCCCCTGCTTGTATTCCCTCTCTCGCTGTCTTTCTCTCCGTCAAATTAAAATCTTAAAAAAAAAAAAAAAAAAAAAAAGACTTTAAAGAAAGAGGGTACCTGGGTGGCTCAGTTGTTAAGCGTCTGCTTTTGGCTCAGGGCATGATCCCAGGGTTCTGGGCTCCCTGCTCAGTGGGAAGCCTGCTTCTCCCTCTCCTGCTGCCCTGCCTATGTTCTCTCTCTTGCTCTCTCTCTTTGTCAAATAAACGAACAAAATCTTAAAAAAAAAAAAAAGACTTTAAAGAAAGAGAAGAGAGGGGTCCCTGGCTGGGTCAGTCTGGAGAGTGTGGGAGTCTTGATCTCAGGGTCATGAGTTTGAGCCCCACGTTGGGTGTAGAGATAACTTAAAAAAAAAAAAACTTAAAGAAAGAGAAGATAAATGAGTAGTTAGAGAACATGTTAGGGAAGGAGGGTGTGGGATCCTTCTCAAAGGATGGGTAAGATTTGCCCAGGAGAATGGGGAGGAAGGGGGGTTTCTAGGGATGCAATCTGGGCAATGACACTGCAGTGGGAAGGAGCCTGGCCCCCTTAGCAGGACAGCCAGACCAAGCAGCATAGAGCATGGGGACAGGACATATGCTGAGCTGAAAATAGGATTTGGATAGGAGGGGTGAGGCCTGATTATGAAGGCTTTGAAAAATCAGGCAAATTATTTTCAACCCGAGATAGCACATGGAGAGGAACCATGTTGAAAGGCAAGGAGAGAGTCGAGGAAGTGATGGTTTAGAAAAATTAGAGGGACAAATGCTGAAGAGAAGAGAAAGGGGAACGTCTCATTCATTCACTCACTCCTTCATTCAGCAAACAGGTACTGAGGACTTGTTAAGAGCCAGGCTTGGGTGGCCAGCTAAGAGGCTGTTCCAGTCCTCCGGAGAGGAAGGGTGAGGTTCTGGATTAGAATATGGAGGGAGGGATTGGCATAAATCACATTTCAAAGGTCTTGGTGACTCACGGATACAAAGGATGAAGGAAATGAAGGAAAAGATGGCTAAAGATAATTCCAAAGGTTCAAGATTGACATGATTTTCCACCTTTATCGGGAACCTCAAAAGGCACTGAGAATAAAACAATGAAAGTATAAAAAGTGCTTTGTTGGTGCTGCATGGTCAACAAAACCCCCAAAGACCTGTTCTTTATCCTGGGAGCCCATTTACAGGTAGTCTGTAGGTAAGAAACTTCAGTGAGAAAAACCACTTCTGTGTGAGTAAATGCGGAGTTCCCTTGGCAAGGAGCACAGACCTCTGCCTACTCAGACAGGTTCCATCAATCCTCCAAGACATCCCCCTATCATCTAAAACAAAACCGATCTCACTAAGAGACAGGGCTGCCCACTGTGCCCAGCCAACAGCTTTGACTTTGGAGAAGGGGCAAGGCAAAGTGGACAGGGGGTAAACAGAAAGTAGGCAGGGTCCCTAGGGGGCTGGACCTTAGGGAACGGGGCAATAGTACAGGACATCATTTTAAACAGAGGAACCCCGCACTGCTCTCATTTCTACACCCACTGCCTAGTGTTTTACAATTACTGGTCAGTCCTCAGATAGATAGGAAGGCCTTAAAGAGTCCTTACCAAATTAAAAAAAAAAAAAAAGGTTCTTTACCAAATTGCAGCTCTTTGTCCAGAAACTATTTCAAATGTGCATATGTATGCATACATCAACTCCTAGTACAGCTAGCATATGTCTGAGACACAAATTCTTCTTAATAATTTATATGTTGACTACACAAATTTCAAGCTCATTTTAATTTTACATTCAGCAACAGTACAATTCACTATTGGGGCACATCCTCAAAGCCTACTCACTGGAAAATGCAAGAAATGAGAAGTGTAGCTATCAAACTTCTATTGCTACGAAGAGTGCTCCGGACCAAAATAAAAACACAAATCTCAATACCTTGGAGAAATCTAGACTTGCACGCAAAATTCAAGGCAGTATCCTCTCAGCATAGCCCAACTTTAGTAAAAGCAGATCTTTACTTAATTATAAGCAGAAATGAATATTCTCTTCCGCAGAATGATGCCTTAAACCACTTTTATATTTAAAAGTAAAAGCCCTCAATGTCAGTGTCCAAGTCAGACTTGAAAAGGCACATTACAAAAGAAACGGCTGCTCTGGAAAAAAATCCTTCAACACCCCTCTCCTAACATCTACTCAGGTTAGTAAGAAGAAATCAGAGGAGAAAGAAACCCAGTGAAAAATGGTTGCACATAAATGTGAGAGGATTCCTGCTAAGACCCCATGTGGGACAGCCACAGGCCTAGTCAGGAAAATTCCAAGAACAAGTCCTCCACATTCTACTAAAGGGTCTTCAAAGCCGGCTCGGGTCTTTCCTCTCCCTATCACCGAAAGGTAAACACCCATCAAAATCTTCCAGACTCCGAGCAACCCGGAGTTTCCAAGCCAAGAGGGAGAGAGCCACATGACCGCGAGACAAACTACAGCCCATGAGCCTCTCCCTCTCCTTCCAGCCCCTCGTGGGGGCCCCGGGTAGGGGTCCCCCCGCAGCTCCAGTCCTTCGCCCCCTGTGACAGATCTCCCGGCAGAAGCCCCTAAATCCCTGGCCCCACTTACTGGCGCCGCGAACCCAGGCGGGGGCCCGCCCCTGCGGTGAGCGCAGCTCCTCGGCGACTGGGGCGCAGCGGCCCGCAGGGGAACTGGGGATGGGGGCGATCCCTGCTAGGACGGGCCGAGCGGTCCGTGCAGGGACGCCCGGGAGGTCCGGCGAGTCGCACGGGCCGCGCGGCGCATGGTGGAGCAGCAGGAACCCGGCCGCTCTCCAGCCTCCGGCAGAAAAACAAACAAAAGGCAGGGAGGCTTCTAGCGGGGACGACCGGCCGCTTTCCCTGGGAAAAGTTACCCTGCAGCTCCCCTCGCTGGCCCTGCGCGTCCCTGCACCGCGTCCAGGCCGCCCGGGGGCGCCGAGCCGCGGCGCTGCGCTCCCCTCCGGGGCGGACCGAGCCCAGGGATCCCTGCGGCCCGCTGACCGCCCGTGCGCCCCCCAGCTCCACACACACGCCTTTTTGCAGGTCGGCTGCCTCAGGTACACAGCTTTAGATATGGAGGCTGTGGGCGCAGGTTCTGAGTACATTTCATTACAGGTAATCATGGTGAAAACCCTTTCCCGGCTTTCGGAAAACATAACCGGGGACGCACGACATTGTGAATGCAATCAATGCCCCTGAAACGTACACTCCAACACGGTTAAGATGGCAGATTGTGTTAGTTTTCCCGCAAGAAAAATATTTTAAAATAAACACGCAACGGATTGCCCGTTCGCGTTCATGTGAGCTGGAAGAGTTCTATAGTTAGCAACTTTAGTTTGAAAAACTGGATTGTTATCCAGGTGGGAAACGCACTAGATATGATGTACGCAACAATTGTCCTCTGTGTGAAACTAGTTACATGTAACCGAACGCTTGTGTGCTAAACACACTTGTGTCCTAAATTATACTGTAGACATTACCTTAAATCAACCATACAAGGACTGGTTCGGAAGTGCCTTGAGACAAGAAACTGCTTCAAGGCTCCCGATTTAAATTAATGTAATTGCCCCACGTCTTTATGTTTTTCAGAACTAGTTTAATGCCCATAGCGGGGGGGGGGGGGGGGCAACTTTAGTTGGAGGCATTACAATCATCTGAGGACTTGTGAAAACAGACTGATGGGCCTTATTCCCAGAATTCTGGTGTTGATGCTTCTGGTCCCGGGAACCGTACTGCCATAAGCAACACAATTTTAATCAATAAAGCAATAGCCCATTTACACACTGCAGATCTTTCTCTGAGTTTAGATTCTCCAGCTCATCACCATATCGATTTTCTCTGCTTTTATTTTTGAATTCTAAGAACTCAGCATTGTTTTTTCCTAATAGAATCTATAACAAAGACCTGAATCCCTCTCTATTCTTGCTCCTATTGAAGAAACCCACAAGACACAAGATTTCCTGTCCCAGAAGGGAAAGGATCATCTGGCCACTTGGGAAATGTATAACATTTATCTATCTTTGTGTTTACCTGTATAACACCCAAACCATATGGTAAATGAAAACTGAAAGTCTTTATCAATGAAAAGACAAGGAGACAAGAGGGGTGAGCTAATAAATTATATTCTGCTCCCATGAAAGGTGATTTTTAAAGTATCTAAAATTACCAGTTGTCCCAGCAAGTCTACCCAGCAAATATAGGGACTCTCTTGTTCTACCTTTAACAAGGGTCCACTAAGCTAGTATGTGATTTAGGTCAGGAAAATTATAATCCTGTAAACATAATATGATAGGATAATACAAACCTGAAGTATAGTGGATACAGGGGATATTGGTCTAAAATAGAATATTAGTAACTGAAATAGAAGAGCATTTTATTTATTTATTTAAATTTTAATTTATTTATTTGACAGAGAGAGAGACAGAGAGAGAACACAAGCAGGCGGAGCAGCAGAGGAAGAGGGAGAAGTAGTCTGCCCGATGAGTAGGGAGCATGATTAGGGATGGATCCTAGGACCCTGACACCATGACCTGAGGGGAAGGTAGCCGCTTAACTGACTAAGCCAACCAGGTGCCCCATATAACATTTTAATAAAATGGGTGTTTAATTTATCATTATGAATACTAATTATTATTTTAAGATTTATTATTAATTAGAATAGAAATCATCTGTATTAATTAACCAAGATATCTTAAATTAGCAGTCAACATGTTTAATGAAATGGAGTAGTTCTGAAAACATTTCAGTACCTCATTGTTTATTTGCAAAACTAATTTTTTTGTGTTCATGAGTCACATATCATTTTCTTCTACTATAAATCCTTACATCTGACCTTCCCACCCATTTAAATTGCAAAATCTAATTTTAAAGAGGTCATTGGGAGGAAATCATTCTTAAAAGACTAACGTTTCCTTTAAAAATTAAAACTGTTAAGTTTCTTGGCCTTCGTTAAACATGAAGTTCCTTTTTCTAGGTAGCTGATTTAGGGAGCAATAAAAACACCTATCTGAAGGGTGGATCCTAATATTAAAAGAAAGCAGTTGGGTTTTCTTATTGTAGCTTATTTTACCCCCACCCCCACTTTTTTACTCTTTTTTTTTTTTTTTTTTTTGCTGAAGATGTATTGCATTTCTAGTATCTCCAGAATAAAATAATGGATAATAGATGTAAACTCTGGAACCCAATCTTGGAAACCTAATCACTGCTAGTACCTAACACTTGGTAGAAATCGTAGAAACTCAGTAAACGTTTGCCAAATGAAGGTATGAGGCTGTAAGACTGTAGGTTTTCACAGAGCATGCAAACTTCCGTACTGAAAATAATGTAAAGTGTGGAAACATAATAAATTGCCTGATAAATAAGGGTGTCTTCTTAGGAAGCAAAGTCAGGTGTTTGGGCTTTAAGAGGTGGGGCTAGTATCGCGGGATAAGCTCTGGCACTCTACGAAGAACAGCGGACTACAAATCCCAGAGTACCTCCCGGGTGCCGTCTCCGCAGGACTCGGGTTTCAGGGCCTTGGAAGCCCCAACGTCTTTCGCCGGTTGCATGATGGGATCTATAGTAAGACATGCTTTGCGGGGCGTTTATTTTCTCTTGCTTCTCTCCTGAGCCTATCTTTTCCTCAACCTCCAGATCCGTGCTTTCAAAAAGTTTAGCCATTCTAACAGCCTGTGACTGTTAGTGGAGTTTCACTGTTTCCCCGCATTCCCGGCTTGGGACTCTGGACAACCTCGGAAAAGCGTACTAGCGACCTCCCGGAGCACCAAGTTCAATGTTCTTTAAGGGTTGTTCGCCGTAGGGTCTCAACCCTAAGTTTTCAGTTATAAACACTTTTTAGATAATTATAGTTTAAGTTTGCATAAGGGGTCACTGAGACAAACACGTGGGTTGAATTTCGGGTCGGCAAATTGGTGACCCGATTGCCAATTCCGCGTCGCGCACGCAGTAGGCTCACGCCACCGACCCCTCCACTAGGCGGCGCGCGCGGGGCAAGTGAGCCGGGAGGTGCACGCAAGCAGTGGCGGTACTGCGCATGCTCAGTGCGCCGACACAGGTTTCCGCAGTAGAGGGGGGTAGCTACGCCGCGGCGTCCGGGCTTTCCAGCAGCGCCGACGCTCTGGTGTTCGTCCGGTCTTCGGCCTCCGCTAGCAGCGGGCGTCCCTCCGCTCCGCGACTTCCCGGCCGTGGCTCTAGCGCGCCCGGATCTGGCCCCCTGCCCCGCGAAGATGGCTGCCGTACGTCGGGCCCGCAGTTACTGCCGCTGCCTGGTGCGCTTCTCCGACCGAGAACTCTGCTAAGCCCCGTTGCAGCAGACGGGCAGGAGTAGACACCCGAACACCCAGCACACCTCCTCAGGGGAGCGGTGCAGAGGGGGCGCGGAGAGCCCCTCGACCGCGGCCGGCTGCCCCGCCAGCATGGTAACCCGGGAGGGGACTCGGAGGGATACTGCGAGGCAGGAGTGCGGTGTGCAGAAGGGGGTAGGCCTGGGAGGAGCCCCGAGAGAGCGGGAAGTGGAGACTGGGAGGAGTGGGAACTGCTCGGCCGCCACCCACTGTAAGGCCCTTGGCCTGAGCGGCAGTGGAGCGGGTGCCAGCCCTGACCGCTCCCCGCGGTTCCTTCCTGCTGAACTCTCCCCCCCCACCCCCGCCCCACGCGGCCCCCGGTAGCCGGGACCAGATGTGAGGAAGAGCGGGTGTGCAGGAGAGCAGAGAAGAATGCCTTTTCTTGGTTCGCTGAGGACAGCGAGCCAGTCTTACTCTCCTCTGGGGATTTTATCCAAAGCAATGAGGATAGGTTGAGGTGAGCCGTAGCAGGTCTGAAACTGGCGGGCGGGGAAGGGGGGAAGCCTTGACAAACGGAGACACTTGTTGATTTATTTCCCCTCCGGAAAGCAGTACCCACGGAGAAGCCGTTCAGATCCTTTAAGGAGTCCTGAGGTTGGGACGCACCGGCCCCGTGACGCGTCATTGCCGAGGGTAGGATGTTGGCAGGCGGTCCTGGCTGTGTGGGATCAGAGGGATTATGTCTCACCTCCGAGCGGTGAGGGCCTGAGCAGCGTCAGTGCGGTCCAAATGGAGAGGGACTGAGTTAAGCTCCAGAAATTGACAACGCAAATTCCATGGGACTGTTGCATGCTGGAATATGTAGTCTCTGCCCTATGCTACCTTTCTTTGGCTTTGAATAAATTTCCCATCTGAGAAACTCATCTCTAGCTAGGATTAAATGAATCGAGTGTGAAGTGATACCAGACTAATGAGTTCGTCGCAGACAGTCAAATATTTATTGAATAAGTGGATGGCTGAAAGAATTTATTATATTAAGTTAACCTGGAGGATAGAAAAAGCAGTAACTGACTGTGCCCTTCAACTTTCGGAAGTGGTTCTCTGACCAGGATTAAGCACTTAATTTCTTATATTTCGTTAATCCTGTTTGTAAAACAGGAGTAAAATGATGGAGACGTGAACTTCTCGCGCGAAAGGTGCTGCTCAGTTATGAAAAATAACGTGAAAATCTCTGGGTGACAGCTGGGGACCTATTTATCTCAGTTGGTATTTGAGTTGGCAAAATGTAGTAAAACCCCCAATTTATAGTCCTCGTACAGCCAGAATTAAAGTAATAGAGGATTGGAATTCAATAATAACAGGAAATCAGGGGAGAAGATGCTTTCTGTATTGTTGATTTCTCATTTCCTCATCCTTGAGATATGCACAATTGGTTAATTTGGTTTTTTGTTGTTGTTGTTGTTGTTGTTGTTGTTTTTGTTTTTTTAGCACTTACTAGTAGCCTGGCATAATGTTAGAGTCCCAGCACAATATTAGAGCTTCATTATAACCAGCTCAAATCACCAGAGGTGATTTATGGTAAACTTTTAATCATAGATTTTCGTATATGAAAGGGGACCTCAGAGGTTCCCACATCCAACACCCTCTCTTTACAGGTGTGAAAGCTGAGGCCTGGACAGGCTTTTACTATAACTCCAATGTGTTTGGCCCTCTGAGATTACAAATTTATGACTGATCCTTGTTCCCAACACACTGACTCTAGGGAAGAGACAAAATGTCAATACAACTGTTAGATGCTGTGATACAAGCACAACTTTTGTAGGCAAACAAAGGCAATTCAGAAGACCAGAAAGCCCTTTTTACTGGGATAGTCCCTGACTGGGACCTTGAAGGATGAGAAATAGCCAAATGAGGAAGAAATTATTCCAGGTGGAGAGAGCAAGCAGCATATGCTAGGGCTTGATGCTGGAGGGAGCAGAGAAAGCTGTTGAAAGAAGTCACTTAGGCATGACTGCTCGGACAGAGCTAGAGGACTGAGTTACTAAGGGGATACCCTAGAGAGCTCAGGTCCCCACACATTAGCTGTACTTAGAGTTTACAGTAATAAATCAGTCTCTTACTGAAGAATGGAAAGAGCCTTTTCAGTGGGATCTATAAATTCAAAGTCCTTCATTATTATTTTCCTATTAGTAGGAAGGCTTCCAGCTTAGATACTAAAAATATATATTTGGTGATATATTAATGCTTCAATTTTCCAGTTTCCTGGAAATTAATTCAGAATCTTGGCTTCTTTCATTTATTTTTTCATTAATTTATCCTTTACAGTGTGCCTAGCACTTACTTACACCATCTAGTTCAAGTCTTAAAGGCACCTCTGCTCTGAGCCTGGTGGTCAGAGATAAGAAGCAGGGCTTATTTATGTTGCTCTGTGAAGTACTGCATGTCCATCTGGTGGCCAAGTTCAAAAATGTGTGTTAATGTAAATGTTTTTACCCTAGAAACAAACTCCAGTGAAAATTTACAATTTTAAACTTACATCTTTGGAACAAGTGAAATTGGTTTTATAATTTCTTACTTTTGACCCTCAGGTTATTTCCCCTATTGCTACATTATAGGACTGAACACATGAAGTGTTGAGCAAGTCCCATTTGTTAATAAGTCTGTTAGCCAACACACTGACCTGAGGCAACATGTCATTTTCCCTGGAAGGTAGGATTCAGTTTAATTTAGCAAACATGTTGAGAATACAAGAATAAAATGCAAGGAAACTGACTTGAAACCTGTACTAAATGCCCCAGGCCACTGCACAGTAATTTTAGTCCGGTCTTACTCCACTTTAAATCAATTCGATATATAAAAACCTGGGTTTGTGAAATAGAACAGGCTTCTTTACAAAAACATTCACTATTACATGTCTTTGATTAATGAGCTTTCCTAGGACATTTAAAATAATAAATGGACAAAAGTCATATTCGCATATTGGTAACATGCCAGTCATGTAAAAGGAAGGACATCCAAATACGGGCTAAAAATAATCAAATTTTAAGTGATCCATGAAACAAAAACTATTTGCTGAACGCCATGCTGCAGCTACATGTTATTTTTTGAAGCAAAGTTGTTTTAAATCACCTACTAGAACATTTTAACCAGAGCCCAGTGAAGTTGTTTGTTCTACAGGGTTACTAAAGTATCAAATCATTAAACTTCAGCTGTGAAGGAGATACCTAGAGAGAAGCAACTAAATATTTCATTGGGCAGGTAACTCAAAGAGATGTGGATTACAAAGGGAAACTGATGTTCGCATATTCCTGATGATTCTTTCTGTTTTTCTCCCCTCAGGCAGAAGCTGAGGAAGATTGTCATTCTGATACTGTCAGAGCAGATGATGATGAAAACGAAAGCCCTGCTGAAACAGATCTGCAGGCATGTTTCTTCAAGTGTATATTTAATTCTTATTCCATTGCTTGCCACACATAAGCAAAAATTGGTCTTCCTTATGAAGATTTATCAGTTCTTTATTTTTTTTAAATTACGTATGTATTTAAGTACATAAGTACATACCCCCAATATGGGGCTCAAACTCACAGCCCCCAAGATCAAAAGTCGCATGCTCTTCTGACTGAGACAGGCAGGTGCTCCAAGATTTATTGGTTCTTATTTGCATTGAATTTAACTGTATTTTCTTTCTTTCTTTTTTTTTTTAAAGATTTTATTTATTTATTTGACACAGAGAGACAGAGATCACAAGTAGGCAGAGCAGCGGCGGGGGGGGTGGGTGGGCAGGCTCCCTGCTGAGCAGAGATCCTGATGCAGGGCTTGATCCAGGACCCTGAGACCATGACCCAAGCTGAAGGCAGAGGTTTAACCCACTGAGCCACCCAAGCGCCCCTTAACTGTATTTTCATATTGGTTTACAGAATATGTAAATTAAAGCTGTGTTACAGATTTTTTTTTTTTTTTAAGATTTATGTATTTATTTGACAGAGAGAAAGAGATTACAAGTAGGGTGAACAGCAGGCAGAGGGAGAGGAGAAACAGCGGGGAGTCCAGTGTGGGACTCAATCCCAGGACCCTAGGATCATAACTGAGCCGAAGGCAGACACTTAACAACTGAGCCACCCAGGCGCCCAGACTTTCTTTTATTTTTAAAACCATTTGTCTACGTGTCATTATATTATCAGTGGCTGTATTCCCTGTGCTGTGCTTTTCATCTGTGACTTATTTATTTATTTATAATTTTTTAACTTTATTTTTAAAGATTTTATTTATTTATTTGACACAGAGAGATCACAAGTAGGCAGAGAGGCAGGCAGAGAGAGAGAGGGGGAAGCAGGCGTCCCACTGAGCAGAGAGCCCGATGCGGGGCTGGATCCCAGGACCCTGAGATCAAGACCTGGGCTGAAGGCAGAAGCTTAACCCACTGAGCCACCTAGGCGCCCCCTACCCATTTTTAATGGGATTATTTGTTTTGTTAGTATTGAGTTGTATAAATTCTCCATATATTTTGGATTATTTGCAAATCTCTTCTCCCATTAGTAGTTGCCTTTTTTTCTGTTGATTGTTTCCTTTGCTATGGAGAAGCTTTTTATTTTGATGTAGTCCCATTAGTTTATTTTTGTTTTTGTTTCTCTTACCTAAGGAGACATGCCCATAAAGATGTTAGTAAGGCCAATGTCCAAAAGATTACTGCCTGTGTTTTCTTCTAGGAGTTCTGTGGTTTCAGGTCTCACATTTAGGTCTTTGAGTTTATGTCTGTGTGTGATATGAGAAAGTGGTCCCGTTTCATTCCTTTGCATGTAGCTGTCCAGCTTTCCCAGCACCATTATTGCAGAGACTGTCTTGTCTCCCTGGCATATTCTTGCTTCCTTTGTTGTAGATTGACGACTTAAGTGTGGGCTTATTTTTGGACTCTCTTCTGTTCTGTTGATCTTTATATCTGTTTTTGTCCCAGTCTCATACTGTTGTGATTACCATAGCTTTGTAGTATATCTTAAAATCCAGAGAGTTATGATACCTCTTCAAACTTTGTTCTTTCTCAAGATTGCTCTTCAGGGTCTTTGTGGTTCCATATGAATCTTAGGGTTATTTGTTCTAGTTTTGCGAAAAATACTATTGATATTTTAGCAGGGATTGCATTGAATCTCTAGATTTGATTTGGGTAGTGTGGACATTGTAACAGTATTAATTCTTCTAATCCACGAGCATGGGATGTCTTTCCATTTATTTATATTGTTTTCCATTTCTTTCATCAGCATCTTACAGTTTTTAAAGTATAGTTCCTTCACCTTTTTTGGTTAAGTTTATTCCTACATAATTTCTTTCAGGTGCAGTTGCAGATGGGATTGTCTTCTTAATTTCTCTTTTTGCTACTTTGTTCTTAGTGTACAGAAATATAGCAGATTTCTATATATTCATTTTGTATCCTGCAACTTCATTAAATTCATTTATTACTCAAATGGTTTCTTGGTGGAGCCTTTAGGGTTTCCTGTATATATCTGGAAATAGTGACAGTTTATTTCTTCCTTACCAATATGGATAATTTTTTAGTTCTTTCTTTTTTTTTTTTTCTTAGAGATAGAGAATGCACACATGTTGGGGGGTACAGGGAAGAGGGAGACAATCCCAAGCAGGCTCCGTGCCCAGCATGGAGCCTGCCACAGGGGCTTGATCCCATGGCGCTGAGATCATGACCTGAGCCAAATTCAAGACTTCGACTGATTTAACCAACTGAGCCACCATGCACCCCATGGATACCTTTTATTTCTTGTTTGATTGCTGCCACTGGCACTTCCAGTACTATGTTGAATGAAAGTGGTGAGTGGGCATCCTTGTCCTGTTCCTGATCTTAGGGGAAAAACTTTGGATTTTTCATCACTGAGTATGGTATTAGCTGTGGGTTTGTCATATATGGCCTTTATTATGTTGACGTATGTTCCCTCTAAACCCATTTGTTCAGAGAGTTTTTATTGTGAATGGATGCTAAATTTTATCATATACTTTTTCTGCATCTGTTGAGGTGATCATATGGTTTTTACACTTCCTCTTGTTAGAGTGAAGTATCGCATTGATTTGCAGATATTGAATCAGACCTTTGCATCCCTAAAATAAATTGCATTGATTGTGGTGCATGATCCTTGTATTACTGAATTCAGTTTGCTAATATTTTGTTGAGGATTTGTATCTCTGGGGTCATCGGGTGACCTGTAGTTTGGCCTGTAGTTTTTTCTTTTTTTGTAATTTTCCTTTTCTTTGTTGGTGTCACAGTAATGCTGACCTTGTATAGTAAATTTGAGAGATTTCCTTCCTCTACTGTATTTGAAATGGTTTGAGAAGAATAGGTATTAATTCTTCTTTAAATGCTTGATAGGAAAAAAAAAATGGTTGAAATTCACCTGAAAAGTCATCTGGTCTTGGACTTTTGTTTGTTGCGAGTGTTTCGATTACCAGGTCAAATGTGTTAGAGTAATTGATCTGTTCAAATTTTCTATTCTTGATTCAGTTTTAAAGACTGTATTTTTCTAGGACTTTATCCATTTCTTCTACTTGTTGTCCAATTTGTTGGCATATACTTTTTCATAATATTATCTTGCAATTCTTTGATTTTTGTGGTGTCCATTATTATTTCTCCTCCTTCATTTCTGAAGTTACTTGAGTTCTTTTTTTGTTTTGATGAGTCTGGCCAATTTTTCCCCCCAAAAAACCAGCTCTTCGTCTCATTGATACTTTTTATTGGTTTTTTACTCTGTTTCATTTACGTCTGCTCCGATCTTTATTATTTCCTTCTTTGTACTAGCTGTGGGCTTTGTTCTTTTTCTGGTTCTTTTAGATGTCAGGTTAGATTGTTTGAGATTTGTCTTATTTCTTGAGTAGAAACTTGTATCACTATGAATTTCCCTTTTAGAACTACTTTCAACTGCATCCCAAAGATTTTAGACCATTGTATTTCCATTTTCATTTGTCTCCCATGTATTTTTTTTTATTTCCTCCTTGATTTCTTTGTTGATTTGTTGGTTGTTTAGTAATGTGTTATTTAGTCTCTTTTTTTTTAATTTTTTTTTTTAAGATTTTATTTATTTATTTGACAGAGAGAGATCACAAGTAGATGGAGAGGCAGGCAGAGAGAGAGAGAGAGGGAAACAGGCTCCCCGCTGAGCAGAGAGCCCGATGTGGGACTCAATCCCAGGACCCTGAGATCATGACCCGAGCCGAAGGCAGCGGCTCAACCCACTGAGCCACCCAGGCGCCCCGTTATTTAGTCTCTTATGTGGTTATTGTTTTCCCTTTTTTTTCCTTATAACTGATTTTTAGTTTCATAGTGTTGTGGTCAGAGAAAATGCTTGATAATTTCAAACATTTTATTTTTTATTTTAATTCCAACATAGTTAATGCACAGTATTATATTAGTTTCAGGTGTACAATATAGTGATTCAACAATTCCACACATCATCCAGTGCTCACTAGAGCAAGTACACTCCTTAACTCCCATCACCTGTTTCACCCATCCTCTCATCCACCTCCCCTCTGGTAACTATCTCAAACTTTTCAAATTTATTGAGACTTATTTTGTGGCCTAGCATGTGATTGGTCTTGGAGGGCATTTCATTTACACATGAAAAATATGTGTATTCTCTTGATTTTGGTTGAAATGTTCTGTATGTATCGGTTAAGTCCTGCTGGTCTCCTGTGTTGATTGATTTTTTTGTTGTTGTTGTTGATTGACTTTTGTTTCCGTATTGTTTTTCTGTCTGGATGATCTGTCCATTGATGTAAATAAGGTGTTCATGTCCCCTATTATTATTGTGTTACTGTCCATTTTTTCTGTGTTAATATTTGCTTTATATATTTAAGTTCTCCTATATTGGATGCATAGGTATTTGTAATTATTATATCTTTTTTTGGATTGATCCTTTTATACATTTCACACTATTATATAGTACTTTTCTTTCTTTTTTTTTTTAAGATTTTATTTATTTATTTGACAAACAGAGATCACAAGTAGGCAGAGAGTCAGGCAGAGAGAGAGGGAAGCAGGCTCCCTGCTGAGCAGAGAGCCTGATGCGGAGCTTGATCCCTGGACCCTGGGATCATGACCTGAGCTGAAGGCAGAGGCTTTAACCCACTGAGCTACCCAGATGCCCTATGTAGTACTTTCCTTTGCCGCTTGCTACAGTCTTCATTTTAAAGTTTGTTTTGTCTGATACAGGTATTGCTTTTTTTTCCCCCTTCCATTTGCATTGTATGTATTTTTCTCTCCTTCACTTTTAGTTTGTATGTGTCTTAAGATAAAAGGTTTTTTTTTTTTTTTTTTTTTTTTTTTGCTGACTGAAACAGACAAAAATAAATAAAAGATACACTTCAGGGCGCCTGGGTGGCTCAGTGGGTTAAAGCCTCTGCCTTCGGCTCAGATCATGATCCCAGAGTACTGGGATCAAGCCCTGCATCCAGGGAGCCTGCTTCCTCCTCTCTCTCTGCCTGCCTCTCTGCCTACTTGTGATCTCTGTCTGTCAAATAAATAAATAAATAAATCTTTTAAAAAAAAAAAAAAAAGATACACTTTATTGGCTTATCCCTAAATACTTCTGTCACACACTTTTTATTTTATTCTTACAAATTATTTTTGTAAAAAAGAGAAGATACACTGAATTAAATATTGGTACGTGGAAGTTGAAACTTGGTAAAGCTCTTAGCCTTGGCTACTATGTTTTGTTGTCATCTTCATAGCTGAATAAATTATTTTTTCTTTTGGTAACAGTTTAATCCTATTATATAAAATAGATTTTGAAAAACAAATAGGCTTTTTTTGGGGAGAGGTTACAGTCTGATTTTTTTAAGTTTTTATTTTAATTTCAGTTAGTTAACATACAGTGTTATGGGCGCCTGGGTGGCTCAGTTGGTTAAGCTACTGCCTTTGGCTCAGGTCATGATCCTGGAGTCCTGGGATCGAGTCCCGCATCGGGCTGCCTGCTCAGCAGGGAGTCTGCTTCTCCCACTGACCTCTTTCCTCTCATGCTCTCTCTCATTCTGTCTCTCTCTCTCTCAAATAAATGAATAAAATCTTTGAAAAAAACAACAGCATACAGTGTTATATTAGTTTCGGGTATACTATACAATGATTCAACGATTCCATATATCACTTGGTGCTCATCATGACAAGTATACTCCTTAATCTCCATCACCTGTTTAATCCATTCCTCTACCCACCTCCCTTCTGGTAATCAGTTTGTTCTTTATAGTTAAGAATTCTCTATAGTTAAGGGTTTGTCTCCCTCTCTTTTTTCCCCTTTGTTCTTTTGTTTTGTTTCTTAAATTTCACTTATGAGTGAAATCATATGGCATTTGTCATTTTCTTATCTCACTTAGCATTAGACTCTCTAGCTCCATCCATGTCATTACAAATGGCAAGATTTCATTTTTTTTTTTAAAGATTTTATTTATTTGTTTGACAGAGATCACAAGCAGGCAGAGAGAGGTGGGGGGAAATAGGCTCCCTGCTGAGCAGAGAGCCCGATGCGGGACTTGATCCCATGACCCTGAGATCGTGACCTGAGCCGAAGGCAGAGGCCCAACCCCTTGAGCCACCCAGGTGCCCCAAGATTTCATTCTTTTTAATAGCTGAATAATACTCCAGTGTCTGTTTATACCACATCTTTATCTATTCATCGATTGATGGATATACTTGGGCTGCTTCTGTATCTTGGCTACTGTACATTATTGCTGCTGTAACCATAGGGGTGCATGTATCCCTTTGGATTAGTGTTTTTGTATTTTTGGGGTAAGTACCCAGTAGTGCACTTGCTGAATTGAAGAATAGTTCTATTTTTAATTTTTTGAGGAGTTTCCAAACTGTTTTCTACAGTGGCTGCACCAGATTACATTTCTACCAACAGTGCATGAGGGTTCCTTTTCCTCCATGTCCTCACCAACATCTGTTGTTTCTTATGTTGTTGATTTTAGCCATTCTGATGGTGTGAAGTGATACCTTATTGTAGTTTCTATTTGTATTTCCCTGATGATGAGTGATTTGAGTATCTTTTCATGTCTTTTTTGGCCATCTGGATTTTTTCTTTGGAATAATGTCTGTCTTCTGCTCATTTTGAAATTGTATTATTTGGTTTTTTGGGGGTGTTGAGTTTTCTAAGTTCTTTATCTTTTTCGGATACTAACTGGTTCTTAATTGTGGATATGTCATTTGTAAATATCTTTTCCCATTACTTAGGTTGCCTTTTAGTTTAGTTGATTGTTTCTTTTGCTGTGGAGAAGCTTTTAATTTTATTTTTTTTAAGATTGATTGATTTTAGAGAGAGTGCATGGGGGAGGGGCAAGGAAAGGGGAAGGGGAAGAGAAATTTAAGCAGCCACCATACTTAGTGTGGAGCCCAATGCAGGACTTGATCTCATGACCCTGAAATCACAACCTGAGCTGAAACCAAGAGTTGGATGCTTAACTGACTCTGCCAAACAGGTGCCCCAGAGCTTTTTATTTTGATGTAGTCCCCCAATAGTTTATTTTTGCTTTTGTTTTCCTTACCTTAGGAGACTTATCTAGAAGAAAGTTGGTATGGCCAGTGTCAGAGGAATTACTGTCTTTGCTCTTTTATAGGGTTTTTAAGGTTTCAGAGCTCACATGTAGGTCTTTAATCCATTTTGAATTTATGTTTGTGTAGGGTATAAGAAAATGATGCACTTTCCTTCGTTTGCATGTCACTATCCACTTTTCCCAACACCATTTGTGAAGAGACTATTTTTTCCCCATTGGATACTCTTTCCTGCTTTGTCAAAGATTAATTGACCATATAGCTGTGGGGTTTTTATATATGGCCTTAATTATGTTGACGTATGTTATCTCTCAGCTTACTTTGTTGAGGGTTTTTATCACGAATGGATGCTGTACATTGTCAAATGCTTTTTCTGCATCTGTTGAAATGATTATATGGTTCTTATCCTTCCTATTATTGATGCGATGTATCACATTGATTGATTTGCAAGTATTGAGCCACCTTGCAACCCAGGAATAACTCGTACTTGATTGTGGTGAATGATTTTTTTTTTACTGTATTTTTAGATTCAGTTTGTTGGTTTCTGTTGAGGATTTTTGCATCTATGTTCATCAGGGATATTGACCTGTGGTTCTCTTTTTTAGTGGTGCTTTTATCTGGTTTTTGTTATCAGGGTAATGCTGGCCTCTTCATATGAATTTGGAAGTTTTCCTTCCTCTTTTCCTTTTTGGAATAGTTTAAAAAGAATAGGTATTAATTCTTCTTTAAATGTTTGGTAGAGCTTTGTGCAGCAGCAGTATTAAAGCCAATGAAGTTTATCTTAGGCACAATTATTGCTAACTAAATGTTTGGTAGAATTCCCTGTGAAGCCATCTGGTCCTGGACTTTGTTTGTTAGGAGGTTTTCTTTTTTTTTTTTTTTAACTGATAGAGTTTCTTTGCTAATTATCAGTCTGTTCAATTTTCTTTTTCTTCCTTTTTTAGATTTAGTAGTTTATGTATTTCTAGGAATTTATGCATTTATTCTAGATGTCTGTTGGCATATAGTTTTTCATAATATTCCCATAATTATTTGTATTTATGTGGTATTGGTTGTTATTTCTCCTCTCCTTTGTGGTTTTACTTGATCCTTTCTCTTTTTCTTGATAAGTCTGGCTAGAGAGTTATCAATTTTATGGATTGTTTTTTTGCCAGAGACTCTGCTCCTGGTTTCATTGATATGTTCTATTTTTTTTTTGTTTTTGTTTTTTAGTTTCTTTATCTATTTCTGCTCTAATCTTTACTATTTCCTTCTTTTTGGTTTTAGGTTTTGCTTGTTCTTTTTCTAGCTCCTTTAGGTGTAAGGTTAGGTTGTTTATTTGAGATTTGTCTTGCTTCCTGAGGTGACCTACATTGCTATAAACTTACTTTTTTGAACCAATTCTGCTGCATCCCAAAGGTTTGGACAGTTGTGTTTTCATTTTCATTTGTTTCCATATACTTTTTAAATTTCTTCTTTTATTTCCTAGTTGACTCATTCATTGTTTAGTATCATGTTATTTAATCTCCATGTATTTGTGGTCTTTCCAAATCTTTTCTTGTGTTTGACTTCTAGTGTCATCATGTTATGGTCAGAAGAGATGCATGGTATCACTGCACTCTTCTTGGCATTTGTTGAGGTTTGTTTTCTAGGCTAATATGTGATCTGTTCTGGAGAATGTTCCATGTGCACTTGAAAAGAATGTGTATTCTTTCTCATTTTGCATAATTCTTTTTTCTCTTCTGTTCACCTTTATTACTTTCCATTACTCTGTCTTCTAGGTCATTGATTCATTCTGTTTCTTTCAGCTGCTATTCGTTCCATCAAATGTGTTTCTCATTTCGTTTATCAAATCCTTTGTCTCTATGTTATTCTTTATCTCTGTGTTGATGACTTCACTGATGTCTTTTACTCTTCTCGAGTCCAGTGAGTATCTTTATAATTGTTACTTTATTCTCTTTATATATTTATATTTATTTATATTCTCTATTTATATCTCTATGATCATTACTAATTCTCTGTCAGGCAAGTTACTCATATCTGTTTCACCTAAATCTCTAACCATGGCCTTGTCCTGTTCTTTCATTTGGGACAAATCCTTCTGTCTTCTCATTTTGTCTAAGTCTCTGTGCCTGCCTCTCTGTGTTAGGAAAGTCAGCTATGTCTCCTGTTCTTGAGGGTGATGGCCTTATGAAGAGGAGGTCCTGTAGGGCCCTGCAGTCTAGTGTCTCCTGTTCCCCAGGGCCTGGTGCTTCAGGGAGCGTCTCCAGTGTGTGCTCTGTGCACTCTGCTGTTGTGTCCTGGCTGCTTTATCCTTCAGGCCAGTCTGCAGAGGCTCCTTTGGCTGTTATGGGCAGTGTTTGGTCCCTGGCCTGAATGTGTTGCGTTTTAACCAGGTGTGCTCTGGTCTGCTTATGAAATGACAACTGTCACCACCGCCACCGGAACTGAGGCCCTAGAAAACTCCTGGGTCACGAAACGTGGTGTGAGCAGGGGTTTGGGCTACACTACTAGGGGAGAGGGGGCCTGCCACAATGGGACTGAGGCAGTTGTGAATGGGAGGGGTGGTACCTGTGGATCATGGGGTGGTGGGGTTTGGTATAAGCAAGTTAGGTAGCAAGTGTCCACACTGTGCTCTCCCCTGTGTGCTAGTCTGTCTCTAGCCCTTCTCTGCAACTGCGACTCCCTCCCCACTGCAGTGTCCATGATCAGTTTCTCTCCCAAGCTGTGTCTCCACACTTCCTATCATCTTTGATGTTGCCTCTTCTCTACCTTTAGTTGTGGAGTTTGTTCTGCCAGTCTTCAGGTCAGTTTCTGAAGTATGTAGGTTGATTTGATAGTTATCTAGTTGTGTATTTGAGAGATGAAGCAATCCTAGTGTCCTCCTAATCTGCCACCATCTTTCACACTCTGAAGTGAGTCTCTTCTGGGCAGCATATAGGTGGGTCTTGTCTTTTTATCCATTCAACACCCTGTCTTTTCATTGGAGCATTTAGTCCATTTACATTTAAAGTACTTGTTGATAAGTATACTCTTACTGCCATTTTGTTCATTGTTTTTTTGGGTTTTGTAGCTTTTCTCTGTTCCTTTTTTCTTCTCTTGCTGTCTTCCCTTGTGACTGATAGCTTTCTTTAGCGTTATGTTTGGATTCCTTCCTCTTTATTTTTTGTGTCTCCATTATTTTTTTTATGTGTGGTTACTATGGGTTCATTTATCACATCCTGTGCATATACCATTCTGTGTTCAGTTGGTGGTCACTTAAGTTCAAATGCATTCTAAAGCGCTAACTTTTCATTACCCATTCCCTGTTCTTTGTATATGATGTCTTATTTTACATCTTTTTAGTTTGTGTATCTCTTGCCTAATCTTTATAGATATAGTTGATTTTATTACATTAGTTGTTCAGCTTTCATGCTGGCTTCACAAGTGTTAACCTACTACCTTTACTGTATGTTTGCTTTTACCAGTGAATTTTTTTTCTGTTAATATCTTCTTCTAGACCTGACCTTTTCTTTCCACTTAAAGGATTATTTTTAACATTTCTTATAAGGCTGGTTTAGTGGTGAATTTCTTTAACTTTTTTCTATCTGGAAAACTCTCTCTCCCCTGTTCTGAGTTAGCCTTGCTGAGTAGAGTATTGGTTGTAGGTTTTATTCCTTTCAGCACTGTGATCATAGCATGCCACCCTCTTCTGGCCTGCGAAGTCTGCTGAAAAATCAGCTGATAGCCTGATGGGGTTTCCCTCATATGGAACTGTTTTCTTTGCTGCTTTTAAGATTCTCTCTTTATACTTTTTGCCATTTTAATTATGGGCCTTGGTGTGGACTTCCTTGGGTTCATCTTGTTGGGGTTCTCTGTGCTTCCTGGACCTTGATGGGTATCTGTTTCCCTCCCCAGATTGGGGAGGTTTTCAGGTATTCTTGAAATGAGTTGTTGTCCCCGCCTTCTGGAACCCCTATAATACAAATATTACTACACTCAGTGATGTTGCTGAGGTCCCTTAACCCATTCTTTTTTATTATTCTTTTTCCATTTTGCTATTGAGCTTGGTCGCTTTACGTTACCCTGTCTTCCACCTCACTGATCCATTCTTCTATGTCCTCTGATCTGCTATTGATTCTCTCTAGTGTATTATGCATTTAAGTTACTGAGTTCTTTGGCTCTGATTGGTTCTTTTTTATATTTTCTATCTCTTGGTTGAGTTTCCACTGATTTCACCCATTTTTAAGTTTGTTGAGTATCTTTATGACCAATACTTTGAACTCTTTATTAGGCACATTGCTTATCTTGTTTTCATTTAGTTTGTTTATTTGTTTGTTTGTTTTCCCCGGGGGTGATTTTTGTCTTGTTCTTTTCATTTGGGACATTTTCCTCTGTCTCCTCATTTTGTCTGACTCTCTGTTTCCTTTTATTAGATAGGTCAGTTACATGTCTTGGTCTTGAAAGTAGTAGCCTTGTGTGAAAGAAGTCCTGAGGTGCCCTGTAGCTCAGTCCCCTGGTCACCAGAATAGTCACGCCATGAGCAGTGTAGGCTGTATTTTCCCCCCTCTTGTGGATGAGCTGTGATTGATACAGGCATGCTGGTGGGTTGGACTGCCCTCAGTCCACTGGTTTCAGTGATCTACTTCTTCCTGCAGGTGCCCTGGGCAGGTTTTGCTCCTGGTGCTGTTAGATGCCCGGCTCCTATGGGCTTTATAGTTGTTGGAGTCAGTCTTCACAATGGCTGTCTGCCTTTCACTGCTGCTGACAGCTGCAGGCACACCAAAGGGCAGGGCTTGCTTCCTGCACTGCCAGCAAAGAGGCTGGCTGCAGGGATTAACATGTTATTGTGTGGGGTTATCTCCCTTCCCATGATAGGCGTCCCTAGGAGGTTTGCTGGTCCTGGCCAGGGCTGCCTTGCCGGCTGTAGCAGGCATAGAGCTGTTTTGGATGGGTGCCTACTAGGGTGAGAAGTCTACAGGTGAATGCAGCAGCTGGGCACAGTGTGCTAGCAAGGGAGATGGATAGTGTTAGAATTAGCTCCTATTGCATCCAACTATCCAGGCTAGGGGAGGGAAGAAAAATGGCACCTACCAGCACTTTTGTTCCTGGAGAACTCTCCTGCAAATACCCACCCCTTTGGCACATGTCCTAGAATTAATTAATAAATTCCCTTTACATATATCCAGGCATTTGCAAAGTGCAATTTCTATGCTCTTTCCTGGTAGAGTTTTTAGTGTGCTGGCCCTTTAAAGATGGAGACTCCTTTTCTAATAGCTCTCTGGCTCTCCTGGAATTAAGCCTCACTGATTTTCAAAGCCAGATGTAATGGGGACTCCTCTTCCCAGGGCTGGTATGGGGTTTGATCCCCTCACTCCTCTATGCTTGTGATGTCCCTCCTGTTAGTTGTTAGTCTTCCTGGGGATTTGGTTCCCAGCTGTATTTCTGCCCCTCTTACCCTTTGCGAGGTGGTCTTCTCTCTGTAACTAGCTGTGGAAGATCTGTTCTGCGTCTTCAGGTCATTTACGGAATGAGTTGTGGTAGATGTTGTCTTGGTATATCTGTCGGAGAAGGTGAGCTTGGGATCCTCCCTTTCACCAGCTTCCACAAGCAGCAGATCCAGTCTATCCCTCACTACTGCTTCTGGGTGCTTTGGATGATACCGAAGTATCACAGGTTCCTTATGGGTGCTTTCCTACAGATACACGATTTTCGTGGAACTCTTGTTGGTAATTTATGGACCCCTGAGATTCACTTGGTTTCTAAAAGGTCAGTGCCTCTGAATTTATTAGCAGAAGCCCAAAAGGAGAAAAAACTTGTTCAAATGTTAACACCTTTGCAAAGGTCTTAATTCAGTATTTTGTTATATTTTCCATTGAACAGATGTGTAGTGATGCACAAATTATTTTCTTATTCTGGAGATTTTGAAAGTGCTCACACTGAATATAATAATTGCCGTTATGAGGTTCAATATATAAGTTTAAAATGTTCCAAATAAGACATAACTTAAAACCCATCACCTTAAAAAGATTGACAGCTTTGATCACCCAAAAGTTAAAACCTATATATAGAAGAGACATCATAAATCAAGAGGAATGATTAGCTAGGAGAACTATTTACCATGTACTGGCAGAGGATTGAAACCCACCCTTAGTATATGGAATATCCTTATAAATTAATATAAATGACACAAGATAGAAAGATATGAATGGACAACTAATGGAAAAAAATAATATAAATGGCTATTAAATATTTGAAGAGATAGTCTCATGATTTATAAAATACAGATTAAATCTACACTGAGATTTTTCTTAATCAGATTGGTGAATAGTGCCCTTTGTTCAGTTTTTGAGGACATTTAAGCAGTGCACATGAAGTGTAAATTGCTACAGCTTTTTTGGAGGGCAGACTAGCAACATGGAACAAGATGAAAAACATACATTCCCTTTGATCAAGCAGTTCTTTTTTAAAGATTTATTTATTTTGAATAAGGGTACATGCACGTGTGAGTTGTGGGGAGGGGCAGAGAGGGAGAGAGAGAATCTCAAGCAGACTGCCCACTGAGTATGGAGGAGCCCCATGTGGGGCTAGATCTCACACAACCCTGAGATCATGACCTGAGCAGAAATCAAGAGTCAGACACTTAACTGACTGAGCCACCCAGGCGCCCCTGATCAAGCAATTCTATTTCTAGAAAATTAATCTTAAGAAAATGATGGGGAAACTGAGTATATATAAATGTACAAGAATGTTTATTATAGCATTATATGAAAAAATAGACCACAACCTAAATATTCATCATTTGTATTAAGTAATGGTACATTCATACACTGAAATACACTGCAGTCATTTTTTTTTTTTTTTTAAAGATTTTCTTTATTTATTTGACAGACAGAGATCACACGTAGGCAGAGAGGCAGGCAGAGAGAGAGGAGGAAGCAGGATCCCCACTGAACAGGGACCCCGATGCGGGGCTCGATCCCAGGACCCTGAGATCATGACCTGAGCCGAAGGCAGAGGCTTTAACCCACTGAGCCACCCAGGTGCCCCTACACTGCAGTCATTTAATAGGATGGGGCAAATCCTTGTGCATTAAAATAGAAAAATATTCATTGTAGTTACATTAGTGTATCTTACTGAATTTATAAGCTTTGTAATACTTATTTGGAATATATCATCTAGCAGACATTCAGTGTTTACTAAAGATTCTGTAGGGCAAATGTGTCTGTTTTGTGTTAGAAGCAGGTGGGTGGGAACCAGAACTGTTCAGAATGGCAAGAAAAGTTATTTTTAAAACTTACATATTTTATATATGCCTCTTCAAAAAAAAACTAGGAATAATATACACAGTCGTATTGATAATGGCCTTCTTTGGGAGAAGGAGTATTTCAAGTTGGGATCCCAGAGAACAGACTTTAAAGTAGAAACTATGATGAGGAAAGTGTACTAGGGAGTTCTTTTGGGATCTACACCTATGGAAGGGGGAGAGGGAGGAGGCCGGAGTGGGCAGAGGAAGTCTAGCTGCTATACCGTCTTAATGGACTGTCTCAGCCAATTCTGTGGGAGTTCTGAGTATGGAGGAACCAGAGCCTTTCACACTTTTATCAGCTGTTGATCAGTCATTGGGTAGCGATCGTTTGGGAAGAGGCGTGATCCTGCGTAGGCGATGCCTGCACGGGCTGACAGCTGGGGGCTGTTTCTGTAGCAGTCCCAGCTTTTGGGCTGATCAGTGCCTTCATTCCTGAAGGGATCTGGGTAGCACAGCAGAGTCCACCACACTGGGGAACTTCAGTTTCTATATTCAGAATTTTTGATGACATATATTAGAGAAAATAGTTCCTTTTTAAAAAAGAGAATCCTTTTGAAAGAAAGACTTAGGGTTCAACTACAGAACTATTAACAGTACTTTCCACGTCTAGTAGATGATGTGTTCCAGGTAAACAAATGTTTGAAAGCTTTTATGTTCAGCCCCTAGGAGATGGCTTATCTTTCCAACTCTAACCAGAACTTGGTTTTCTGATACCATTAGATTTTTCCCATATAGACAATCAGGCAACTTTTCATGATTTTTTTTTCGAAGATTTAAGCAGAACAGTATTTTAGAAGGTAAGGTGTTGAATGGATATTGATTTAGTAATTTAAAAGACCATGTTTCTTAGTCTTAAGTATGCATTTATATGGAAATTGATGTCGGGCCTGTTGATAAATTGTCCAGGGTTGAGCTGCTCTTCCTTGGTGAGCCCTAAAGCCCTTCTCTTTCCTTAGGCACAGCTCCAGATGTTCCGAGCTCAGTGGATGTTTGAACTTGCTCCAGGTGTAGGCTCTAGCAATTTAGAAACTCGGCCTTGCAGAGCATCAAAAGGCTCTTTACTGAAAGCACCAGACACCAAAGGAAAGCAAGAACTGGCAAAAGAAGAAAAGTTAAGTATTATGGACATTGTGACAAAGGAACTTTTTCTTTTTCAATTATACATGAGAGTTTTTAGAGTCTAAGTAAGTGATCATTTTAATTGTATTCTGGTGACATAAGCATGTAACTTATGAAGTAAAACTTTCCCTCATGTGCAGAAGAATACTGGTATGTCCATCCTTCACTACTATTTCTAGGTGCTTTGGATGATACCATCATTCCTCAGGGGCTTCTTTCTAGAGGTACAGTGTCTTCATAGAACTCTCTTTGGCAATTTATAGATGGCTAAGATTCATTTGGTCTCTAAAAGTTCGATGCTAAAAAAGGAGAAAAAACTTGTTCAAATGTTAACACCTTTGCAAAGGTCTTAATGCAGTATTTTGTTACATTTTGAGTTGAACCAATGTATAATGATGCATTAATTATTTCCTTCTTCTGGAAAACTTTGAAAGTGCTCACACTGAAAATATTTGGAATGCTGTCTAATAAACCTGGTGAATAAACCTCTTTTTAGTACTTAACATGACATAGGCACATTACACTTTCCATTTTTCCTGTTCCATAGAGGTGCTCATGTTTACACAAAATATTTTATAAGCAATCTGGCATTAAGTAATTGAAATTACCATGATAACTAAAAACTTCCATATTCATCTTGTTTTAATTTTTATTTTGAAAATAATTACAGAAACCTAGGTGCAGGGAATCCCCATGCACCTTTCACCCTTTCTTCAGCGGTGATACCTTGCATAGCTATAGTACCTTAGCAGAAGCTAGGAAATAGACCTTGGTATAATGCACGGCGCTTATTTGGACCTCTCAGATTTGTAAGCACTTTTTTTATGTGCACGTATATAAATAGTACATGTGTAGCTTCCTGTAACCACCACCACGATGGAGATCTGGACTGTGGTAGCACCACAGGACTCCCTCTTTCTGCACCTTTGTAGTTCTCTCCCGTCCCCCACTCCCTGACCGTTTCTTCCCACTGGCAGTCACTAATCTCTTCTCCAGTTCTGTAACTTTGATATTTAAAAAATGGTGCAAAAATGGGATCCTCCAGTATATAACCTTCTGAGATGGACATTTTTCACTCACCAGAGTTCCCCTGAGATCCATCCAGGTTTGTGTATAACAGTAGTTTCTTCCTTTTTATTGCTCGGTGGTATTGCACAATATGGGTGCACCCCAGTTTGTTGAACTGTTCACCAATTAAAGGACATTTGGGTTGTTCCCAGTGTTTGGTGATTAATAGAGCTGCTATGAATATTCATGTGCAGGTTTCTGCATGAATGTAAGTTTTCATTTCTCTGGCCTAGGAGTGCAGTTGCTGGGTTGTATGGTAAGTACCTATTTGGTTAAAAGAAACTGCCCAGGGGTTTTCCAGGATGGCTGCACCATTTTACGTTTCCAGCAGCAGTATCTGAGTGGTCCAGCGTCTCCACAGCCTCATCGGCCCTTGGGGTTGTCACTCCTTTTTAGCTATTCCGATAGGCATGTAGTGATACCTCACTGTGATCTTAATTTGTATTTCCTTAGTGGCTAATGATGTTGAATATCTTTTCATGTGCCATTTGCCACCTTTCTCTCCTCTCTGTATAATATATTGTCTTTCCTAATTGCATTGCTTGTGTTTGTTGAGTTTTGAGAGTTCTTTATTCTAAATACAGTCCTTTGTTGAGTAAATGGCTCATACATTCTTTCTCTCAGCCTGTGGCTTACATTTTCATCCTCAGGGTATTTCATGGAGCCAAAGTTTTTAATGTTGATGAGTTCCAGTTTATCAACCTTTCCTTCTGTGGATTGTGTTTTTTGGATCAAGTAGAACTCTTAGCCCAGCCATAGGTCTCCAAGATTTAAAAAATTCTTTTTCCTATAAGTTTTTTATTTTACAATTAAGTCCATGATCCATTTTTGAGTTTTTATGTAAGATGTGAGGTTTATGTCATGGTTCATTACTTTGCCTGTGGGTGTCCAATCATTCTGGCACTTGTGTTAGAAAGGCTGTAATGCCATGCATACTCACTTTTAAAACAGACTTTCAAAAATTGCATTTCACTATTTTTATAGGCTCGAGAACTCTTCCTAAAAGCAGTAGAAGAAGAACAGAATGGAGCTCTCTATGAAGGTAAAAAAATTCAGGGCCCAGGATCATATGTCATGACACTTCTAATAACAACTCCTAGTTACTGAATATTTTTTTTTTTTTTTAACTAGAATATATTTGGAATGTAGCTATCAGTCTCCCTATATTTAAAATTGTTTTCTACCAAATCAAAACTAAATATTGTATTTCTCTACAACCTCTTTTCAAAAAATATTGCTGTGAACCATCATCATATTGGTCTACGTTTAGGTTTTAGTATTTATTCTTCATTTTATTAAGGTCTTAAAAATAACTTTCTTGTTTTAAAATAGTGTATTCTTTTATGGGTGAAAATTACTTCAGAGGGGGGAATATAAAAGTTTCTGGAACATATATGTATTTACTAGTTTACATTTTACACTAAGGAATTACCCCTCAGCTTTAATTACCTCTTTAATTTACCTCTTTTAATTACCTCTTTTATTAACCCATTAGAAATGCATAAACAGAGCAGTGGGGTATTTTACTGTATTAGGTGTGTAAGTCGGCTTCCATTTTGTGATAGTAAAGCTAATAATTGGGGCATGGGAAAAATGCTTGTGCTTGAATCACTTTGAAAATGTCCTCAAAATGACATTTTCAGGATTACTGCATTTTACTCGCAAGTTTCTTCTAGTGATATTTTCACTCAGATATTAAAAGAGCCCAAATGGTGAGATCCCTCCACAGTCTTCATTAGTTTGTAAGATTCTCATCTCCATTTAATGTACAGTAATTTACCCAGAGTAACAGAACACAGCAGAATATATTGAATTGAATAGCGTCTGTCTATGGAAAGAAGAGCTGGTTGGCTTCTGCAGTCTCAAGTTCTGTTGTATAGCTTTGTGGGAGAGATTGCTAAATACCATAGCTCTAAACCACCTGGCCAGGAACTTATAAGAAAATAGGTTTTAAATGTTATTTAGCTAAGTAATAGGCATCTCGACTAAAGGAAATTGGATTTGAAGGTTAATTTAAAAAAAAAGTCTTTCTTCTACCTAGTAGGAAGCATTTGATTATCCTTAACTCTGCATCCTAGAATCAAAAGGTTGCTTAAAAGTGTTTTTCTTGGGTCTACAGCAATTGCATTTCCAAAGTGTGAAGGAAGACAACCACATAAGATCGCTTCTAACTACAAGGTTGAGGGAAAAGGTGGGAAGGGCTAACAGTCCTTAAGCTGCTATAATGTGTTAGCTTTAGAAAAAAGAAAGGTTATTTCTGAGTAGTAAGGCTTGGAAATAAGTTTGTTCACTGAACTACTACTGCATGTAGAAAAAGGGAATTTGGCTATTTGAAAGAAAGTTACCAAATTAAACCACAGTTACAGGTAATCAAAGGAAATGACAAAAAATGTGTGGTCATAGCTAATTTAGCTTTATTTCTTCTTTTAGCCATCAAGTTTTATCGTAGGGCTATGCAACTTGTACCTGATATAGAGTTCAAGATTACTTATACCCGGTCTCCAGATGGTGATGGCGTTGGAAACAGCTAGTGCGTATATAATTCGATAGACAGTAATACATAGAGTTCGTTAAAGTTAAGCATCTTTGCCCTGTTGACTCTTAACATGATAAGAAGATGGTGGTAATTCTGTCAAATTATATAGTCTTTAGCATAAAGACTTGTTTATAAAGTTGTAGAAATTTTTTTTAGTTAGGGAAATGTTAAGATTAAAATATAGAAATGCACATTTTAAACAGATACAACAAAGATAAGGTGGCAAGCTGTTTTTTTTTTTTAAATAAAAGCAGTAATTATTGAAAGTAAATTAAAAGACACAGTTCACCCAACTGAAACCTATTTTAAAAAGTCAAATCTATTAAAATATAATTAGGCCAAAGTTGACAGAATGTTGATAATGGTTGAAATTGGGTGATGGGTACATGGGGTTTCATCAAACTAGTTTTTCTCCTTTTAGATATGTTTGAAGTTACACATTTTTTTAAAGGTTTTTCATTTTATTAAGAAAATGCTAAATTATAACAAGACTTTATTATTCTCTTAACGTATCTGGGAGGACATTGTTAAGACTGTGTTTCTTTAAAAGCCCAGGTGCAGGATAGAAGCCATGTTTCTTTGGATAGATGCCTCTTGCACCAAAGTCATAAAGCGGCATTGATAGTTTTACATGGACAAAGATCAAAAGATTTGCGAGCCAATTATAGAGAATTGTTTTTGGCTTAATCTATCTCCAAAAGCTCAATTTGCTGATATTAGAGAGAGGAGAGTCTCTACCCATGAGAGAATGTCAGGTTAGAAACGAGCAATACATAGGAAAATAGTGTTTTTAGTAATAAAATACTACCATTATGTTACGGTATACCTCCATCATGAGTTAATTAAGAAGTTACCTTTATGGATAACATGTGCTCATTGCCAGTGTTTTTTTAACTGCTTGCAGTATTAACACTCAAGCTTTGGATAATAAAAATATCACAGTGAAGTTAGTCTTAACTGTCTGTCTGAACTTGGAGGCTAATGGTGTTGTTCACCAAATGAAATTTAATAGTGTGAGGTAGTTGAAACTCAAAATGAATCATGTGGGCTTTTTCTAAGCCTCATTATGCCCTGGTGGGCATTTAGACCCGGCTCCCAGCCAGTTTGATGAATGGTGCAGGTGCTGTTGAGAAAGGCCATATTAAAAACGGTAAAGAAGCATTTCTTTTCTCTCCCATCCCTTTGTACAAGCCCAGATGCAGTGAAAGTTCTTGAAGGATAAAGGTGTTTTTTTCTTATTAGGTTTAATAATCCCTGAAAGTTACTCTCCTGGTTTTGTTCTTGTTTTCTGCCTTCTGTGAAGCGCTGGTAGAGCGGCCCTTGTACCCATCTAGCCTCTGCCACACGTGCCTTTCTTGTGGTATAATTAGCCCTTCCTGGTCTTCGGACCTTATTCTCATCTAAGCTGCTTTGTATATCTGATCGCTTTTAAGGTTAATTCAACAAAAATTAAAGGCAGATTTTTATTTATTTATTTATTTATTTATTTTTTAAATATTTTATTTATTTATTTAACAGAGAGAGATCACAAGTAGACAGAGGCAGGCAGAGAGAGAGGGAGGGAAGCAGGCTTCCTGCTGAGCAGAGAACCCGATGCGGGACTCGATCCCAGGACCCTGAGATCATGACCTGAGCCGAAGGCAGCAGCTTAACCCACTGAGCCACTCAGGAGCCCTAGATTTTTATTTTTAAACACTGAATTACCCTGTTTAGATGATTGATAGATGATTTGTGGACCCTGCTGATTAAGATTTTTAAATTACATATTTTCCTCTCTCAAGGTAGGGTGGTAAGGCACATCTGTTAGAAAACCCTTGGTAAGTAAGTACTGCAGATAACATCTATATACTTGATTTTTATCCAGTTAGAATGGATTGTAGTCACATTAGTATGGACTATATTTACATAAGTTTTTAAAAATCATTTGAAATTATCTTTTTCACTAACTCAAGAAATCTCTACAGTAAAATGGACTAATTAAATCTCAACATTTATATCCAAAATTCTAGTTCTTCCTGGGTGAGAATGAAAATGGCTGAAGCTTTTTTCGCCAAAAAATTTGGTATGGCCCTCCTTCGTGAGGCAGAGTAAACTTTTATCAAATCAAAAAAGTAGTTAAGACAGTTTGCATTTAGATAACTTTTTCTAAAGCAGATTTGAAAGTACTATCAAAAATCAGTTTCTAAACTCTGTGGAGCGAAGCACTTAATTTATTCACCTCCCTCCTTTTTCAGCATGGAAGATAATGACGATGACAGCAAGATGGCAGACCTCTTGTCGTGCTTCCAGCAGCAGCTCACGTTCCAGGAGTCTGTGCTCAAACTGTGTCAGCCTGAGCTGGAGAGCAATCAGACTCACATATCAGGTAAGCGTACATGGCTGTTAGAACTCAGGGAGGCACACTTTCACTTTAGATTTAGATTTTCCAAACTTACAGGGCCAGATAACTAGCCAAATAATTGCTCTAGTTTAAAGTACGTTGGGAGAGCTAGTTATAATTACTGTTTGCATATACTAATAAGCTTTTCAAAATCTGAAGTAGAAAGGAGTTTGGAGTACAGTTCAAGGATGCCCTTCGTGATTCAGTGAAGATTTAAAAGGGTGTCTGAGTTATTGAAGCTGCCCAAGAAAATTAGAGGAAGACAGGTGTCATGAGGCATTTCAGCCTGAGAGAGGTTGCATTTTTATTTATTTATTTTAGATTTAATTTTTTTATTTGACACAGAGAGAGGTAGTGAGAGAGAGCGAGCACAAGCAGAGGGAGCAACAGGCAGGCAGAGGGAGAGGGAGAAGCAGACTCCCTGCTGAGCAGGGAGCCGGACACAGGGCTTGATCCCAGGACCCTGGGACCATGACTGGAACCAAAGACAGCCACTTAACCAAGTGAGCCACCCAGGCACCCCAGAAGCTGCATACTTAAAAATGAGTGTTTGGGGCACCTGGGCCACTCAGTCAGTTAAGCGTCCAGACCCTTGGTTTTGGGATTGAACCTCATGTCAGGCTCTGCGCTCTGCTCGGAGTCTAGTTGAGATTCTCTCCCTCTGCCCCTCTGCCCTTCTGGCTTGTGCTCACACTCTCTCTCACTCAAATAAATAAAAAGATCTTAATAAAAATGAATGTTTCTTTCTTTTCATATGTTAAGTGTTATTTAGTTATGTGGTTTTCTAGAGAAAGACACTTGAAAATATTCAAGAAGATGAAAGTTAGTTTTAGTGTCAGCAAATGCAGTATGGATTACGTATACATACATAATTAGATATAAATATATACATATCAGACTGTTTTATTTTAAAATCTCTTGGTGATAAAATGATCTTTTGAAGGAAAAGGTGCTTTATAAAAGTAGCTTCTGATCTGTTCTATACTGAAAAGAAAATTGTGTCTTGACGTCCAAAACCATTATTACTCTGAGCCATACTGAGGCTGTGATTCACAAAGTCCGGGAGTAGTGAAGCTGCCTGCGCCCGAGAATGAGACCACCCAATAGCGAAGGAGGGTCGCTGAAGGGACGATGTTTTCTTTGCAGTGTTGCCGATGGAGGTCCTGATGTACATCTTCCGATGGGTGGTGTCTAGCGACTTGGACCTCAGGTCATTAGAGCAGCTGTCGCAGGTGTGCAGAGGATTCTATATCTGTGCCAGGTACTTCATCTTTTTAAAACAACTCAGGCAGGGGTGAAGAAAGAATTATGGTCTTTTGCCAGTTTCGATAAAGAAAAAAACTTGATCGATATTCAGTAAAAACTTAGAATGGATGGTTTTGCCTAAGCTCTACGTGATCTTCCCAAACCACCTAGCCCTTAAAGTCTAGAGTGCAGTGGATTTCCAGGGTGCAGATGTAGTCACATGTGGTACTTACATAGAGCAGTTTGCGTGCTATCCTAGCTGATTCGGGAAAAGAATTGTGCTAGGAAAATAAACTTGAGTCATCTTCACAATAACTCTATAAATACCATTATGTGGTAATGACTTAAATTTAGATTGCACTAGCATTTTCTTTTGGCCCATTAGAAGTTATCCTATACTTTTTAAAATATTGCTTTGTGAAGAATAATCATAGTTTAGTATAAAATGATTTGAGACTGGTAATCTTTCATGGATATTTTACATAAAAATAAATACTTTGTGGGGCACTTGGTTGGTTTGGTTGGTTAACTGTCTGCCTTCGGCTTGGGTCACGATCCTGAGGTCGTGGGATCTAGCCCCGTGTTGGGCTTCCTGCTCAGCAAGGGAACCTCTCCCTCTCCCTCTGCTGCTATGCTCTCTCTCTCGTTCACTCTGTCTCTCAAATAAAATCTTAAAAAAAAAAAAAATACTCCGTTTACTACACTAATCCCGTAACAAAGTCTTGTTGGTGCTACCTTAAAAATAGATCTTTAATCTGACATTTCCCCCATGTCCAGGGACCCTTCTTGTTCTGCCCGTTACAGCCGGTCTGGGTTATTATGGCAGTGGCCTGCTTCCCCTCTTACACCCCTAGAGCACCCAGAGAGCAGACCACCAGAGTTAGAAAGCCTAAATCATACTCAGAGCTCTTCAGTGGCATCCATGTCACTAAATAGCCTGGAAGCCCCTCACTGCCCCTCCAGTCATGCAGCCTGTGAACCTGGCTTAGTTAGCTGCAACCATGTGGTCCTCATCGAACGCACCAGACACCCTCCCACCCAGAGCCTTGCACTTGCTATGGCTTCTCTCCAGGTATTTTCCCTGCCATTGTGCCTGAAGTAGTCTCTCCTCCCCCACCTTAGCTGTCCTTGCCTGTTTACCCTACTTCATTTGTTTTTGCACTGAGCACACTATCTGAAACTGTTGTTTTTTAGTATGGTTTGCTTTCCCACCAGGAAAAGAGCAGGGTCTTTGCCTTGTCTGTCTCCAGAGCCCTGGTCAGTGCCTTGCAGGTGCTCATCAGATTCTTGCAGAAATATTTCTACATTTAGGGACTTAGCCTTTTTTATAAGTTGATGTTATGCTTTTATTACCTAGAGACCCTGAGATATGGCGTTTGGCCTGCTTGAAAGTTTGGGGCAGAAGCTGTATTAAGCTTGTTCCGTACACATCCTGGAGGGAGATGTTTTTAGAAAGGCCCCGTGTTCGGTTTGATGGTAAGTTGAACTCTTCAGAACTTAGGAGAAATAGTGGTCTAGCATGTTGATTTTGATAAGTACACAGTCTTAACTTTCTGTAACAGATCGAAGTACTCTAATCATACTTAAAGGAAACCACAATAAAAATAAAGCTGGAAACATGTTAGCTGATTTTAACTGTAAAAAAAAAAAAAACTAAACTAAAAAACCTCAAAACTTTCTTTTTATAGGAGTGTATATCAGTAAAACGACATATATTCGTCAAGGGGAACAGTCTCTTGATGGTTTCTATAGAGCCTGGCACCAAGTGGAATATTACAGGTACAACTGTAGTAAACTGAGTGAGTGAAAAATTCTCTCTCTCCAAGTATTAGTTCATTAGCTACCGGGCGGCTGTTGTTTGTGGCCTTCGCATTTATCCACAAAATGACCCTCCGTACTTTTCTCCAGTTTTGTAATAGGAACTGAACTCAAAGAACCAAGAGGTTAATACAAATTATTTAATTCCTCCTAGCTTCTAAATTGAAGAATCCCTTTACATTTTAGAGCTCTTCATTGTTTTTTGCTTTTGGTGGGATTCATTTGCCTTTTCACTTAGCTGGTGCTCTTTCAGCTGTACTGTCCATCAGACGTTACTGGCCTTGAGAAATACGGAGACATGTGAACTACAGTGTATGATCATTAGGTCTTACTCTTGACCTTAATTAGTGCTTTAGGAAAAAGAAAAAAACAGTTTTAATGGAGGTATATTTATTTTTATTCAGGAATAAAACTGAAAGTTCGACAGTTCCCTCTAAGAAAAATAACAGACTGTTTTCACTTCTTTTTCGCTGGCCTCATGGGTTGCCAGTCATGTTTGTTTTAATGTTGTTTTGCCGGTTTTTTGGCCCATGGTACTTCTGATTTGATTTCACAGCAGTGAACAGGTTTAGGTGCCAGGAAACAAGGACATATTTTATACTGTGTGTGTGTGTGTGTGGTGTTTTTTGGTGTTCTTTTTCTTTTTACACAGGTACATAAGATTCTTCCCTGATGGCCTCGTGATGGTGTTGACAACCCCTGAGGAGCCCCAGTCCATTGTTCCTCGCTTAAGAACTAGGAATACTAGGTAGTATTTTTCTGTAGTTGTCTGTCCAGTTCACATTTTCTGTGGTTACTTGCAGGTTAATGTAATCCAGTGCTTCCTTAACTTCGTACTGGCTGATGAAAACAGTACTCCACAGGGGCCCTTAGGAAAAACACTGGTGCCTGGGCCTCTCTGCCTAGGGAGTGTGCTTCAGTAGTTCTTAGAACCCTTGCAAACTAGGTTTACTCACATCCTAGCTGATTCTTCTCGGGCAAGTTGAGTAACTGCTGTTAGAACACATTACTTCCTAGATTATTTAAATACATGTAACAACTAATTAATAGACTTGGACTTAAATTGTACTTTTTAATTTTTAGAACTGATGCAATTCTATTGGGTCATTATCGCTTATCACAAGATACAGACAATCAGACCAAAGTATTTGCTGTGATAACCAAGAAAAAAGAAGAGGTGAGTATGTGATTGGAATTAAAGGTCCTCTGTTTATTTCAATACTCTACTTACTCAAGCATTCTTGATTAGAAAGGATAAGAAAATACTGTTTCATAATGTATACTGTTACACAATATGTATGTTGACTTAAAACATCTCTCTGAAGAGAGCTGGAGGGTTTTCTGAAATGTGGGGGGTTTTTAAATTGGATCAGCTTGTTTTTCTCTAAGTGATTTCTTTTTCTGGTCTAGGTTTTTTACATTAGAAAATGTAAAGCCAAAATGTGCTACGAAATAACTAGTAAAATTATACCTGAATATGTTTTTTAGCTATCCCTATTTTGAATCATAAGGGATTTCCTTTCTAAGTTAGCTTATATAGATAATTTTTTCTCAAGGATGTTCTTACGGAGAATTTCAATTTCTACTGGAAATAAGCTAAAGTAAGATAATTTCCTTCTTCCTGTTCTTACAAAAGGAAAAAAAATGCCAAGCAAATATTGCTGAATTATTACATTCCAGAATATTTTTAACTCTAACACATTGAGGGCCTATTTTTTTTCCACAACTTTTCTTGTATGTGTTTTTCAATCCCGGTTTTAAAAATGGGTACGAAAGGAGTCAGTTGTGATGTAGTTGGAATAAATACTTGCCCAATGCTTTCTTTTTTTTTTTTTTTTAAGATTTTATTTATTTATTTGACAGAGAGAGATCACAAGTAGGCAGAGAGGCAGGCAGAGAGAGAGGGGGAAGCAGGCTCTCTTCTGAGCAGAGAGCCGGATGTGGTGCTCGATTCCAGGACCCTGAGATCATGACATGACCCGAAGGCAAAGGCTTAACCCACTGAGCCACCCAGGCGCCCCTTGCCCAATACTTTTTTTTTTTTTTTTAAGATTATTTATTTATTTATTTATTTGACAGACAGAGATCACAAGTAGAGAGGCAGGCAGAGAGAGAGAGAGGGAAACAGGCTCCCTGCTGAGCAGAGAGCCCGATGCGGGACTCGATCCCAGGACCCTGAGATCATGACCTGAGCCGAAGGCAAAGGCTTAACCCACTGAGCCACCCAGGCGCCCTGCCCAATACTTTTATAATTAATATGGTTTTCAGATGTTTTCCTTGTATCAGATCCTCCTCTCTTCCCTGGCATCATGTGTTAGTTAGGGCAGGGTTTCATTGGAGTCCCTTCACCTTGTGGCCGCTGGTGGCTGGCTTCTCTGCCTGCCTCAGGTAGCCTCTGGGGATCTGGGGCAGCTGTCTAAGGAGCAGAGGTAGCTGCTGTGGCTGTGGCCATGAGTTTCCCGAGGTCAGAACTGGGGAGTTGTGAGGCCCTTGTTTAGGTCTTATCTTATAAAAGAGTATAGGAACTCCTCTATGTTGAGTACCAGTTATCTCTTCAGAATGTAACAGTGAAACCGTGGATAGTGTTGGCATTCTTGTGTTGTTAGCACCAGTATTTGCAAAAGTGTGATTCTAATGAACCTTGTCCACATCTATTTCTTCATTGATTCTTTTACTGTTACTGCAAAAGGTAAGTTTCTGCTTACCATGCTGCTTCTGCATCTTTCACCAATTCATCACTTTGCCTCTTTAAAAATTCCCATATTTTCAGTAGAAGGAAATACTAGGCTTACATGGAAAAGACAGAAGTTTTCATTTCCAACTCTGCAACTGCTGTGTAATTTTGGTTAACTTGTTTGACCTCCTGGGGTCTTCATTCTTTTAGCCATTAAATAGCAGTGTATAGTCATACTTAACACTTGGGGTGGTTGTGTTGAGTAACTGAGCCAATGAAGGAGAGAAAACCTTATTTTTAGAGTGCTTACCATTTTTCAGGGCACTCATCCACCTTCTCATTTGATACCCAAGACCCCCCCTACTGTGTGCAGAGAAGAGGTTACTTTTACTTTACTCTTGCATGATAGGTGCCTGTCATAGTTTTATGTATCACTGAGTTTTATGTATCATGATAGCTCACACACTTTTTCTTTTATAGAAACCACTTGACTACAAATACAGATATTTCCGTCGTGTCCCCGTACAAGAAGCAGATCAGAGTTTTCATGTGGGGCTCCAGCTGTGTTCCAGTGGCCACCAGAGGTTCAACAAACTCATCTGGATCCATCATTCTTGTCACGTCACGTACAGGTAGGTGAATGTAGTACAGATGCCAAAGCTGCACCATAATATCAGGCTCAGCAAACTCTCTGATTTGAAAGCCCTCAGGGTTAACGTTCTGTTATGAAACCACTTTATGTTCTGTGACGTTACATTAGAGTATTACATGGCCCCTGTAGATGCCTCCAGAGTTTGCTGTGCTCTAGGTAGAGAGCTGTCAGTGTGATAGTGGCACCACAGAGACGTCCCAGGCCAATGACCGTCTTTTCTAGAGGAGTCTGTCAGGCACGCAGAAGAGTGGAGCAGGAGGTGGTGCTCTCCCCAGTGGCCGTGGGAATAGGCATGGGAATGGGTGCCACCACTTTGGAATTAGAATGGTACTGTCACCTTTACGCTGTTCATGTGTGTTATCCTCATTGACTTACTCAAGGCACTTTTAAAACCTCAAATCTTTTTTCTTCTCCAGTGCTTCACTCTTACCATTTTTTTTAAGCTTTTATTTCCAGTTGGTTTACCCTCTGGGATTATACACTGATTTTAATAAAATTGTAGCAAGGAGGGTAAGTCTTCTAAAAGGATGTCACGTATTCCAAAGCCAAATCTATTAGGTGTTTCCTATTTAGCTCACTTACTTAGGAATACATTTTAAAATTTCTTGAAGCATGCGCTGTTTTATGTGTTTCAGTGTAGCATTAGCATTTTTAAATCTTTTAGATTCTCTGTAATATGAAGCCAAAAGTAGATAAACTTATGTTTATTAATGTTTTAGTACTTTATCTTATTTGGAAATGATTTAGATATTTAATGCATTTAATTTAATTCATCATTTAACCTAACTCAGTTTAAGGTTTTAGGCTATTAAAAAAAGTTTGGGAAAACTAAGTAGACATATATTGCCAAAAATCTCATTTATAAACTTTTGTCTTGCTTAGCTTTATTTGTCCTGAATTATGTTTAGATTACTACAAACACTTTGTCTAAAGTGTTAGACAAAGTCAGCCATTCTCCGAAGCTATTATTTTTTGTGTGTATACATCTTAGAGAACGTGAATTTATATGGCTAGTAAACTCAGGTAGAATAAGTTTAATATTTAATGTTGATAACTAAAACCATGTCTTTTAATTAAACCATCAGCCATAATCTAGCTTTTATATCATATGTTTTCCTGGATCACATGCACTTAACCATTTGGGTTAGTTTCTGACTTTATTATGATTTTCAGAATGTCCATCCAATACAGGCACTTGCCTTCAAACCCATAAATAGAGCTTTTATAAATTCGTTTTAGCAATACCATAATTGGAAAGTACCACATAACTAACACACATGTATAAACACATGTGAACAGGTTGGCTCAGAGACCTTATTGCTGGTTTTGAAAATCCTGCCCTAAAATAAAGATTTATCAAAGTCGGATGTGAGTTTTTTTTCCTGGTAGGTTGAATGTGTTGAGGTTACCTGGCTACATGGGTAAAGGTTTTCTTTATATACATCAAGTTCCAAATGACTTTGCCCATTTTGTTTTTTCTTGATAAGAATCATCTCCTTAAGTTTGTATTTTAAAGAGATGGACTAAGAAATTCTTGGAGAAGACCAGGTAGAACATTCAACATTTAGATTTAAAAAGCACAGGAAAAAATGCAGGCTCCTTCTACAAGAAATTTAGTTTCCAAAGGCCAGTAATGTACAAGCTGTTTGAGGTGAGCAGGGGACATTTTGGGATTGGTAAAGGAATAGGGGAACTTTCAGTTGCCTGGAGAGCTGCATTGCTGGTTTGTAAAGACGTGTAACACAAGGACGACTGCTTTCAGTTCAGTCCAGAGAACTGGACTGTCAAACTTACATGGCATCAGAGCTTGCTGCGATTGTCTAACTGTAGTATCCTCAGTTTGCTTTTTTCCCCTCTGGGTACATCGTTCTAACTTTACGTATTTTTGGTAGTATTGAATAGATTCTGTTGGGTAAAAAAGATGGATCAGCAAGGAGGGTACAGAGGATATCAACTTTCCCAAATCTAGAATCACTCACCGTGATGGCCAAAAGACAGAACCAACAACCTGCCTGTCCCAAGCAGGCAGAAAGCCAAGCCCAGTTGTACAAAACCAGATAAACAGGAAAGACAGTAGCTGTCCCTGGGAGAGAAGGGCTCACTAACCAGTGGGCCTGGATTTAGAAGGCAAGGACAGTGTAATTGTATTTTCTGTTTGACTCGGTGGGCAGAGATTTGGAACAGCAGACTCTGGTCAGAATTTTCACCTTTTGCTGGCTTCTGCCAGTTTGTCCAGGATCCCCTCAACACGATCTGGTATCTGCTGATCTCCCCTTGACTGCCTAAGGAATGATGTAGCAGCAGTTTATCAGAAAATCCCTCAGCTTTGTCAGCTCTGGCTGGGGCTCACATGAGGACCCTGCTTAGAAGGCAGATAACAGGGCGTCCGTAAGGCCCTTAACTTGGCAGAATTTTGTTGATGTTTATGTAAAATTCAGATGAGAACGAGTACTCGGTCTTACAGTCTTGTTATAGGTACCTATGTTTTTCTCTTTTTAATTTTTAAGTTTTTTGCAATAAAACCTTTCGATGAAACTGTTTTTGGAATTTTGAAACCTTTTGGAGGCGTCTGCATGCCACATGAAATGGGTATCCCATTCTGTTCAATTGGGAACCTGTGCTTTCAGGTCTCGTTCTTAAATGATCTTACCTAATTGGAACCTTCCACGTAACGGCCATTGTACTTCTAGGTCATCATCTTCTGAGGGCGCCAGTAGGTTGGTAGGACGCTAGTCACAGAGTCAACCCACATCAGCCTATTTTGGGACCTGGTGGTTACCAAGCCGAGTTCCTCAGGACACAAAACAAGCTTAGGAAGATTTTGTCATTTTTGCTAGATATCTGAAACTTCTGGGACTGTAGTTCTTAGACATGAAATAAGCAGGTGTGCCAGAAGGTGGCACACTTGACCCTTCAGAATTTAGGGATCCTCTGAGCTAAACGAACACCTGAAAGGGATGTGCTATGGGGCTGGGGGTGGTGCGTGTTTCGCAGAGTACCTCGTGCCTGGGAAGTTTCTGGAGATTGGTAGGTGACCTAGTGCCAGGCTAACCTGTTTCACGATCAACTTACCCCATCCCAGCAGTCTTCTTGAGGTTTTGAGCACTTGTAACAGGCCTTAAATGCTCGACCCATCCCCACCAATTCTTGTGGATTTTTGGCCTCCAAGATCCCCACTAGCAATAGGCTGTACAAGCCATCCTGCCTTGTAAAGGGACACCACGTAGCTGGGGAGCCTGAGTGTCAGCAATGATGACAAAGAACCCATAACCGAGAGGAACTTACCCATGGCCCTCAGAATGGTGAGAAAGAGTGAACTCCAAAGGTTCACAGGTACCATGCCTATGTTTTCTCGTCCCCAGGCGCTGCCACCAAATCTGTTAAATGACAAAAATTCAACCAAGTAAATTTTAATTGTCTTATTGGCTTTATTAAACAAGTCCTGAATTGGGCAGCATCCCATATAGGGTATAGAGGGGAGCTGGAGTGTGCAGCTTGCACAAACTTGGAAGTTTTTTATAAAAGGAGGGTAGGGGCAGGAAGGATTGTTCCAGGCAGTGCTGCTTTCCCTCAGAGGGAGGAGCAGGGAGTCGTACCATGCAGGCTACCTCATCTTCCTTCGCGGGGTAGAGAGGGCCCATGTGGCAGACGCATGGGCACCCATCAGAAGATTCCCGACTGATTTGAGACTGCATTTAGATTAGGTATTGGGCCCTGGTTTGGGAACTCGGTCTAAGTGACACAATTTTGGGCCTGCGGTTTTCTCTTATCCTGCTGTTATCATTTTTAGTTTACTGAGATGAACTCAAAATAAAAAAGACTAAAGTGTAAGATAAGCTCTCCCTTATAAATATGTAAGGATTTTAAATAAGTTGAAATTTCCTTGTAACTGGTAATTTTGTGCTTTCTTTCCAGATCAACTGGTGAGACTGCAGTTACTGCTTTTGAGATTGACAAGATGTACACCCCCTTGTTCTTCGCCAGAGTGAGGAGCTACACTGCTTTCTCAGAGAGGCCTCTGTAGGGCCTCACATCCAGTCCTCTGTCACTGTTGCATGAATAAAAGTATACAGAGCAAAAGAGCACCTAAGTTATAAATGTACATATATATATATATGGAATTGGAACTTATTTTACATTGTTAGAGTTCTTTTAAGAAGAGTATAAATTGATTATTTTTTTTATTTAAAAGGGATAGTTGATACTTGGGGTATTTTGTTTTGAAATTAAGAAGTTGAGATTACAAGTTGTTCAGGCACATTTATGTTGTGAAAAATCTTCAGATGAGCTTTAAATCATGTCCTTTTTCAAGAGGATTTCTGAGCAGAATTCTGTCCCACAAGTCTCCTTCCGCCTGACCGTCCTGGTATTTAATTGCTTCAGGGGAGGGCTCCCCTGGGTCAGCATTTCTCTCATGCATGACATAGTGTCTTTGCATTTAAAGGCTCAAAATGTGAAAACTTGTTCTGAATTTGTTTGAGACTGTTTGACCAATAAAAATAATAAACATTTCTTTCAACAAAATGCCTTTGGATGGCCTTCCTTACATGTCAGAGTCATAAACAGCCCTGTGGTAGCCAGCAAAAGCTTAGGAACCTGCTTCTTTTCCATCCATGGTCTCTGCAGCTGCAGACTGTAGATCTGCACACTCCAGCCGAGAGCCCCTCAACAAACTCAGCTGGGCATCTCTGTTCCTCAAAGAACACAGCAGACGATCACGTCAACCCAGTCCCCGCTCTATCCAGAATTCAAACAAGGAGAGCGCCAGCCCCTGAGTGTGCTGTGTTGCCTCCCTAGTGACGATGCCACTGCTGTGTGGTCTCAGAGTCGGTGCCGGGGAGCCCTCACCCAGAGTCCGCTCTCTCCTTGGTGATTCAAACACAGCTAGGGTCAAAGACACACACACTTACAGAAATCAGCAGCTGCAGCCACAGCTGCTTTCAAGTTCATGTGGACATTAAAAGATGCCTCCTAAGTTCCTGCAATTCGATATGGGAAGGGTCTTTTAAAAAACTAATGCATGTTATGTTTAAGGTGAAAACCAAACATCCAGAGTGTGTTTGAAGAGACTCCTACTTCAGCTGAATTTTTATAGTCCTCTGAGAAATGGTGTTTCCCTCAAGATAGGCTTTTTGCTTTCCTCCCTGTTTCTAAGGTAAAGTGGCTCTTCATGTGACCAGTAGTTTTGATAATGCAAGTTAAAAGGACATTTGATTAGGACCTTGTCAAATACAGCTAGAAAAGAATTTCCTAAGGAGAGTAGGAATCGAAGATTTTCTTGTTTGGCCACCATGCCTGGATTAGTCAAGACCTGCTGCAGACAGCCAGTAGGTACCAAGTTCAAAGCTTTCCTTGTGCCCGCTAAAGCAACTTTTACATCTTCAGCTTGAAGCTGAAAATAGTATTTTTTAAATTGTTTTCTGTACAGATTTTTAAATTTTATTTTTAAATATTAATTTTAGAGTGCAGGGGAAAGGGTCAGAGGTCAGAGGGAGAGAGAAAATCAAGCCGACTCAGAGCTGAGTGCAGACCTTGATGGGGGGGGGTCTCTATCTCATGACCCTGATCATGGCCTGAGCTGAAACCAAGTCAGACGCTTAACTGACTGAACCGTGCAGGTGCCTACCCAGCACATTCAGACTGTTAATACAAAAGCAATATACATTTATTTTGAGAATATTAGAATATACAGAAAATCAAAAAATACCCGAAGACACACCCAAAGATAACTAACCAGAAGGAATTTTTGCTGTGTAGCCTTTTTCTACTGTTCTTTGCAAATCCTGCCACAGAAGCCTTTCAACTTCAGGAATGTCCTTCCTTTGCTCTATTTGGATATTACAGAAGCCAGCAAGTACCAGGGGAAGCTGACAGAACAGTAGGTACAGTCACTCCTAAAAAATCCATGAAACATTTTCGAGAACTTGCATTTCAGCTCCTGCCTGAACTGTTCAGCTGTCTTCATGGGGACTCTGGCCTAAGCACTAACCCTGGAGTCGGCTTCTCTTGCTGTTGCATTTCCTCCAGAAACCCCCTTCTCACACCTTGGTGGAGGGTAAGGTAGGAGGGCTCAGGGCTGTTGGGGGCTCTCCCTCCCTGAGACTAGACAGATACTGGTGGCAACCAGCACTAACGCTCCACCTACTTCGCCAGCACCCCGTGTGCTTCCCCTGCCCCACCCCCCCAATTCCCCTGCCTGCCGAAAGCGACTCCTGCCATGGGGAGAGGGAGAAAACTCAATCTGCCAGTGCGCCCCAGTTCCAGAGGCAGAGCCTCTTAGCTGGCTGTGCAGGGAGCAAGCCCACTGCTCAGTGCTCTGGTAACTGCACCAGCAAGATTAATCTGGTCTGACTGCCGGCTCTGCCCATCAGTGTGAGCCTCTGTGGAGCACAGGGAGAAAGCGCTGCCCTTCCTAGGGCCCACAGCTACAGCAGAAAGGCTGATTTACACACCTCACCTGACTGCTGATCCCATCCACCTACAAGCCCCAAACTGGTATCAGGCCCCTCAACAGCGCAGGGTCCAAACCCAGTGCCGTGTGCCCACAGCACGCATAGCAGGTCATTGCTGCTGACTAGGGGAAGGCAAACACAGCTCAGCCACACAGTAGAGCACATGCAGGCTCCACAGGGATACTCCTGGAGCAGCTGATTCTGGGGCCCAGGGGGCACTGCATTCCAGGATACCACAGGACACAAGGCCAGTACTTTCAAGACCAGGGACGTAGCTGACCTCTCTATTCCACAGAAACAAACACAGAGACTAAGACAAAGTGAAGACACAGAGGAATATGTCCCAAATGGAAGCATAGAAAAATCACAGCAAAAATGAAACAGAGAAATACTATGCCTGATTTAAAAAAAAAAAATTTTTTTTTCAAAGTAATGTAGCACCTGGGTGGCTCAGCCATTTAACCGTCTGCCTTTGGTTCAGGTCATGATCTCTGGTCCTGGGCTCGAGCCCTGCTTTGGGCTTCCTGCTGAACAGGAAATCTGTTCTCTCTCTCTCTCTCTCTCTCTCTCTCTCTCCCTCCCTCCCCCACTACCCCTCCCCACCACTCATTCTCTCTCTCTCTCTCAAAAAAAAAAAAAAAAAAGTAATGGTCATAAAGATACTCACTAGACTTGAAAAAAGAATGGATAGGGGCACATGGGTGGCTCAGTTGGTTAAGCATCCGACTCTTGATCTCAGCTCAGGTCTTGATCTCAAGGTGCTGAGTTGGGCTCCATGGCAGGCCTGGAGTTTACTTAAAAAGAAAGAACTTAATGAGATGGGAAATATAAAAAAGAACAAGAGGTAAGGAATTCAATAACCAAAATAGAAACTATACTAAAGGGAAAGAGCAGCAGATTAGAAGATGCAGAAGAACAGACCAGTGATCCAGAAGACAGTAAGGAAAGCAACTAAGCCAAACAGAAAAAAATAAAAAGAATAAAAAATGAGAATAGGTTAAGGGAACTCACCAATGGCATCAACCCTAATAACATTTGCATTATAGGGATCCCAGAAGAAGAAAAATGAGAGAAAGGGGGCAGGAAATTTACTTGAAGAGGGGCTCCTGGGTGGCTCAGTTGGTTAAGCATCTGCCTTTGACTCGGGTCATGATCCTGGAGTCCTGGGATTGAGCCCTGTGTCGGGCTCCCTGCTCTCCTTCTCTCTCTGCCCATCCTCATCGCTTGTGCTCTCTCTCTCTCTCTCTCTCTCTCAAAAAAACAAAAACAAAAACAAAAACTTCAGCAAATTTACTTAAAGAAATAACTGAAAACCTCCCTAAATGTGGGGAAGGAAACAGACATCCAGGTCTAGGAAGTGCAGAGAGCCCCTTACAGGATGAACCCAGGAGTTCCACACCAAGACACATAATAATTTAAGTGGCAAAAAGTAATGATAAAGAATTTCAAAAGCAACAGGAAAAGAAAAGGAAAAAAAAGATATACAAGAGAAACCCCATAAAGCTATCAGTTGTTTTTTTGTTTTGTTTTGTTTTGTTTTGTTTTGTTTTGTTTTGTTTTCCTCAGCAGAAACTTTTAATGTATCATGCCAATCCCTTCTGGCCTACAAAGTGCTGAAATGGAAAAAGGCTATAACCAAGAATACTCTATCCAGCGGGTCATCACTTAGAACAGGAGTGATAAAGAACTTCCCAGACAAACAGAAGTTAAAGGAATGCATCATCACTAAAACATCCTGATAAGAAACATTTAAGGGAATTCTTTGACTGGAAAAAAAAAGGCCCTAACCAGAACAAAATTAAAAGGAAATATTTCACTGGTAAAAACAAGCATATAGTAAAGGTACCAGATAAATCACTTGAAAAGCCAGTATGGAGGTTAAAACAAAGACTAGTAAAATCAATTATTTCTACAACATTCACTCAAGGGATACACAAAATAGAAATGTAGAAAATGATATCATACACATAAAAAGTAGGGGGAGAATAAAAATTTAATACTTTTAGAGTGTGCTTGAACTTAAGAGATCATCAACTTAATATAAAATTGCTGTACACATGAGATATTAGATATGAATGAAAAGAGAACCACAAATCAAACCATGTAGTGGATACACACACACACAAAAGAAAAAGGAATTCAAGCATAACACTAAAAAAAGCCAACAAACTATAAGAGAGCAAGAGAAGAAGAAAGTAACAGAAAATACCTACAAAAACAACCAACACAATGAACAAAATGGCAATAAGTACATAGTTATTAATAATTTAAATGTCAAAGGACTAAATGCTCCAATCAAAATGACTGAATGAAAAAAAAAAAAAAGACCCATCTACATGTTGCCTGTAAGAGATTCACTTCAGACCTAAAGATACATACAGACAAGAGAAAGCATGGAAAGAGATTTGGCATGCAAGTGGAAGTGGGTCGGGGGTAGGAGTCAATGTAGCAATACTCAGATCAGACAAAGTTACTTTGAAATGGTAACTGTAACGAGAGACAAAGAAGGGCATTACTACATAATGATAAAGAGATCAGTTCAACAAGAAGATATAACAATTGTAAATATCTATGCACCCAGCATTGGAGAACCTAAGTACATAAAAGAAATGTTAACAGTCATAAAGGGAGAAACTGACAGTAATACAAAAACAGTAGGGGATTTTTAACAACCCACTTACTTCCATGGATATATCATCCAGACAGAAAATCAATAAAGAAACATGTCTTTGAAGGGCACATTAGACCAGAGGGCCTTAACAGAGATATATACAGAATATTCCATCTAAACCAAATAGAATACCAATTCTTTTCAAGTGCACATGAAACATTCTCCAGAGTAGGTCACATGTTGGGCCACAAAACCTGTCTTAATAAATTCAAGAAGATTAAAATCCTATGCATCTTTTCACACAATATAATGAATCACAAGGGAAAAAAAACAAGCACAAATATATGGAGGCTGAACAACATGCTACTAAACAACCAATGATCAATGAAGAAATCAAAGAGGAAATTTAAAAATAGCTGGTGAAAAATGAAAATGGAAACACAACAGTCCAAAATCTTTGGGACACAGTGAAAGCAGTTCTAAGAGGAAAATTTATACTGATACAAGCCTGCCTCAAGAAACAAGAAAAACCTTAATCTAACCTCACACCTAAAGGAATAAGAAAAGGGAGAACAAACAAAACCCAAGGTTAGTAGAAGGAAAGAAGTAATAAAGTTCAGAGCAGAAGCATTTGAAATAGAGACAAGCAAATAAACAAACACAAAACCAAAAGAAACAATCAATGAAACCAAGAGCCAGCTCTTTGAAAAGATAAACGAAATTGATAAACCTTTAGCCATATTCATCAAGAAGAAAAAAAAGGAAGAGGACACAAAATCAGAAATGAAAGAGGGGAGGTAAAAACTGGCAGAAATACAAAGAATTAAGAGATGACACTGAAAAATTATATGCCAACAAATTGGACAACCTAGAAGAAATGGATGAATTCCTAGAAGCATATAATCTTCCAAAACGGAATCAGGAAGAAACAAAAAATCTGAACAGACTGGTTACTAGTAAAGAAACTGAATGGGTTATAAAAAATTCCCCAACAACAACAACAACAAAATCCAGGACCAAATGGATCCACAAATGAATTCTACTAAACATTTAAAGGAGAGTTAACGTATATTCTCCTCAAACAATTACACACACACACACACACACACACACACACACTAGAAGGAAGGAAAGCTTCCAAATACATTCTGTGAAGCCAGCATTACTCTGATACCAAAGCAAAAAAACACTAAAAAAGAAGAAGAAAAAGAAGAGAACTACAAACCAATATCCCTAATGAACATAGATGCAAAAATCCTCAGCAAAATATTAGCAAACCACAATTAGCAATATATTAAAAGGGTATCTTGCATCATGAGCAAGTGGAATTTATTCTGGGCATGCAAAGATGGTTCAATGATCTCAAATCAATCATCATGCTACACCACAGCAACAAAACCAAGGATGAAAATCCTAGGATCATCTCAATAGATGCAGAATAAGACTCTAACAAAATTCACGTCTGTTCATCATAAAAACTCTCAACAAAGTAAGTTAGAGGGAACACACCTCAACATAATAAAGGCCACATATAACAAACCCACAGCTAACATCATACTCAATAGTGAAAACCGACAGCTTTTCCTCTAAGACCAGGAACAAGACAAGGATGTTCACTCTCACTGCTTTCATCCACGGCAATCAGACAAGAAAAAGAAATGAGGCATCCAAATTGGCAAGAAGAAGTAGAACTGTCACTGTTTGCAGATGACACAATACTATACACAGAAAATCTAGGCTCCATCATAAAACTATTAGAATAAATGAATTCAGTAAACTTGCAGGACATAAAATTAATACACAGGGGCATCTTGGTGGCTCAGTGGGCTAAGCCTCTGCTTTTGGCTCAGGTCATGATCTCAGGGTCCTGGGATCGAGCCCCACATCGGGCTCTCCACTCAGTGGGGAGCCTGCTTCCCTTCCCCCTGCCTGCCTCTCTGCCTACTTGTGATCTCTCGCTCTCTGTCAAATGAATAAATAAAAAAAATCTTTAAAATTAATACAAAGAAATTGGTTGTGTTTTCATACACTAATAATGAAGTAGCAGAAGCAGAATTTATGAAAACACTTTCATTTACAATTGTACCCCAAAGAATAAAATATCTAGGAATAAATTTAACCAAGGAAGTAAAAGACCTGTATTCTGAAAACCATAAAGCCCTGGTGAAAGAAACTGAAGATGATACAAACAAATGGAAAGACAGCCCATGCTAATGGATTGGAAGAGTTAATATTGTCAGAATGTCCATACCATCCAAAGCAATCTACAGATTCAATGCAATCCCAATCAAAATACCAACAGCATTTTTCACAGAACCAAAGCAAACAGTCCTAAAATTCATATGGAATCACCAAAGACCCCAAATAGCCAAAGCAATCTTGAGAAAGAAGAACAAAGCTGAAAGTTTCACAACTCTAGATTTCAAGATATACTACAAAGCTGTAGTGATCAAAACAATACTGAACCAGCACAATAGCAGACACACAGACCAGTGAAACAGAATACAGAATCCAGGGGGAAAAAACCTATATAGTCAATGAATCTATGAGAAAAGAGGCAAGAATTTACAATGGGGGAAAAGTCTTTTCAATAAATGGTGCTGGAAAAACTGGATAGCCACATGAAAAAAAATGAAACTGGACTACTGTCTCACAGCACACACAAAAATAAAGTCTAACGCATTAAAGACCTTAATGTGAGAGGCGCCCGGATGTCTCAGTCAGTTAAGCATCTGCCTTCCGATCAGGTCATGATCCTGGAGTCCTGTGATCGAGCCACATGTCGGGGTCTCTGCTCAGTGGGGAGCCTGCTTCTCCCTTTGCCTCTGCCTGCCATACTACCCTGCTTGTGTTCTCTCCCTCCTTTCTCTATCAAATAAATAAAATCTTAAAAAAAAAAAGACCTTTCTTCCTAGAAGAAAAGAGGCAGTAATTTCTTTGACATCAGCCTTAGCAATATTATTGTAGATACATCTCCTTAAACAAGGGGACCAAAAGGAAAAATAAACTATTGAAATTACATCAAACTAAAAAGCTTATGGGACGCCTGGGTGGCTCAGTGGGTTAAAGCCTCTGCCTTTAGCTCAGGTCATAATCCCGGGGTCCTGGGATCGAGTCCCACATCAGGCTCTCTGCTTCACAGGGAGCCTGCTTCCCTTCCTCTCTCTCTGCCTGCCTCTCTTGCCTACTTGTGATCTCTGTATGTCGAATAAATAAATAAAATCTAAAAATAAATAAATAAATAAATAAATAAATAAAAACTAAAAGCTTTTGCACAACAAAGGAATCCATCAACAAAACCAAAAGGCAACTCACTGAGTGGGAGAAGAGCTATGCAAATGGTATATCCAATAAGAGGTTCATATCCAAAATACATAAAGAACTTCTATAACTCAACACCAAAAAAGCAAATAATCCTATTGGACAATAGGCAGACGACCTGAATAGACAGTTTTCCAAAGAAGACATCCAGATGGCCAACAGACATAAGAAAAGATGCTCAATGTCACTCATCATCAGAGAAATGCAAATCAAAACTACCATGGGATAGCACCTTACACCTGTCAGAATGGCTGGAATCAAAAAGATAAGAAACAACAAGTGTTGGTGAGGATGTGGAGAAAAAAGGAACACTTGTGCTCTGTTGGTGGGAATGTAAATTGGTACACCACCGTGGAGAACAGCATGGAGGTTTCTCAAAAAATTAACAATAGAAATACCATATGATCCAGTGATTTCACCCCTGAGTATTTACCCAAAGAAAACAAAAATGCTAATTAGAAAAGATATACACCTGTAGGTTGCGGTATTATTTTTGACAGTCAAGATATGGAAGCAACCCATGTATGTCAGTGGATGAATGGATAAGGAAGAAATGGTATATACCTATGATGGAATATTACTCAGCTGCAAAATGGAATGGCTTTTGTCGTTTGCCACAACACAGATAAACATGAGGGTATTGTGCTAAGAGAAATAAGTCAGAGAAAGAAAAATACCAAGTGATTTCACTCATATTTAGAATCTAAAAAACAATACAAATGAACAACAAACAAACCAAACCAACTAACCAACCAAGAGACTCTTAAATACAGAGAACAGGGGTGCCTGGGTGGCTCAGTCATTAAGTGTCTGCCTTTGGTTCAGGTCATGATCCTGGGGTCCTGGGATCGAGCCCTGCATTGGGCTCCCTGCTCAGTGGGGAGCCTGCTTCTCCCTCTGCTGCTCCCCCTGCTTGTGTTTTCTTTCACTCTCTCTCCCGCTGTCAAAGTGAATAAATAAAATCTTTTTAAAAAAATAATTCATGGAGATGAAAAGTACAGCATTGGGAATATAGCCAGTAACATTATAAGGGTATCACATGGTGACAGATGGTGACTACGCTTACCACGGTGAGCACGGAGTATAGAACTGCTGAATCAGTGTTGTACTCCTGAAATGAATACATGAGGGTATATCAATTATACTTCAATAAAAAACTGGAATTCGGGCCCTTGGGTGGCTCAGTTGGTTAAACGACTGCCTTCGGCCCAGGTCACGATCCTTGAGTCCCAGGATCGAGTCCCCTATCCGGCTCCCAGCTCCACGGGGAGTCTGCTTCTCCCTCTGACCTTCTCCCCCTCTCATGCTCTCTCTCACTCTCTCTCTCCTAAATAAAGAAAATCTTTAAAGAAATAAAATAAAAATTAAAAACTGGAATTCTGTTGCACAGACTTTGTAGGTATGTTTTCTTTACATAATTGTACCACGTACATCATTTCAATATATTCTCTTTTTTCTTAAGTAGGCTCCATGCCCAGCGTGGAGCCCAATGTGTGGCTTGGACACATGACCCTGCAATCAAGACCTCAGCAGAGATCAAGGGTCGGCTACCCAGGTGCCCCTCAATATATATCTTACTGACTACATAGTCCAACTTTAATCTCTTTTTTAGACATTTCTGTTTTCTAACTTTCTAAATGTCTCTGGAATGAACATTGCTGTGGTTAAATCCTAACATACAGTATCATTCATCATTTCCTTAGGATGTTTCCAAGAAGCAGAAATGCTGAATCAAAGGGTGAATGTTTTTAAACATCTTAACCATTTCTTGTTAAATAAGACATGCAGTATAAAAAAAATCTGCAAAACAGGTGAGCAGAAAGAAAAAAACATGAATTACCTGTAGGAACCTCACCCAACAAAATCCACTATTTACCTTTTGGTGTTAATTGTTCTGGCCTCTGATATATATGTGAGATTTTTCTCACTCCTGCAGTGAAACACTTCCAGTTCTGTCTCCTTTAGCAGATGGTCTCATGCTCTGAATCGCACAACCTAGCCAGTCATTTCCCTGGTGGTGGATGCTATTGGCAACAGCTCTAGGTAACTTGACTATGATGCCAATAAATATATGAACTAGGGCTCCCTGGGGCTTCTGAGGCTACAACGTCTAACTGGGATCAGAAGCAGAAGCTGGGACAGCGGGACTGGCCTTAGTCTCACACTGGCCATTCATCAGTCAGGTGACCAGTTATGAGGGCCACCTATATCCAAAAAGGGATTTCCATCTCTGGTTATATATGGTGAATGACACCTTTACATTATCTCCACTCTTCTCTGCGATCCTGCTAAAATGGCAGTAAATCCCCAAAGACAAGAACAGGAGAGGCACCATCAATGGACAAGAGAGGGTAGAATTTGGGAAGTAGACAGCAGAGGGACAAGTGACTCGTGATTTTGAGCCTGGGTTCTGGGTGGAAGTGCCAGATCCATGACTCTGTGACCTTGAGCAAGTCACTTAAACTCTCCATGTCCCAAGTCACTTAAACTCTCCATGTCCCAAGAGTGGAGAGGAAGAAATGACACATTCCTTGTTAATCTCTTAGAACAATGCTTAATGGAATTGGTGCTTCATCAACAACAGCCATTGCACATACTCTCATGACTGCTGCTGTTCTGTAGAGACTCGGCTGGAAGTAGGGGAGGCTGAAGAGAGGAAATAACTCAACTGAACTCCAACTGGAGGCAAGGCACCACACTGAAATGGTAAGACCTGGCAAGAAGGATTCCCAATTAGCCTCCAGAACTCCAATTGCCAGGCTGATACCTATCAGGCAGGAATGTGGAGACTTCCTCTCTGAGAAAATAGCCTCTCCAAATAAAGACCTCTAGATGCTGACACTGAGGTACCTCAACAAACTAGGCTCATCTCTCACTACGCAGTCAACACCCGTCCCCCACCGCTTCTCCCCTCCCCCCCAGAGGTTCCAGTCAGCATTCAGTGTCTCATTCCTGAATATCAAGACAGAGGTTCCAGTCAGCATGCAGTGTCTCATTCCTGAATATCAATGGGCAAGCCAGGAAGGCCAGACATGGGAGGGGAAAGTCTCTAACACAAAAGATAGAGAAGGTTGAATAGCCAGCTTTTTCCTCAACGTAGATGGGACTGGAGGAGATTATGCTGAGTGAAAGAAGTCAAGAAGAGAAAGTCAATTATCATATGGTTTCACTTATGTGAGGGACATAAGGAATAGCATGGAAAACATTAGGAGAAGGAAGGAAAAAATGAAGGGGGAGAAATCAGAGGGGAGACAAACCATGAGAGACTACAGATTCTGGAAACAGATAGAGGGTTTTAAGGGTGGGGGGTAGGGGGATGGGTCAGCCCAGAGATGGGTATTATGGAGGGCACATATCGCACAGAGCACCCGGTTATATGCAAACAGTGAATCATGGAACACTGCACCAAAAACTAATGATGTACTGTATGCTGACTAACATAAAATAATTTTTAAAAGTAAAGAAAAAAAAAAGGAAGCAAACTTACAGAGAAAAAGAACAAGAATTGCAGAGAAACAGGAAAGGACAGGTAGTAGGAGAAAAATTTAAGAACAAACCAACATTATACATCTCTAGAGAGATGAAAGAAGAAATACAACCAGAGAAACAAGAACAAGAGATGACAAAAAGAAACCAACCATTGGAAATAGCTCTTTGGAATATTACAAATATGAGAGCTAATTTTTTTTTTTTAATTCAGAGGAAACATAGGATGTCAAAGCTAGAATTTATCTTAGAAATCATTTACTGATCAACCATCCCAGTGCAGAGGTGAGGAAATGAGGACCTGGAATGGTGAACTGGTTTGCCAAAGGCGATAAAACTAGAGCCTCAAAAATTACAGTAGGGAATTCATACCAAGGGCTTGGCAGTAGGAAGCACTCCATAAATTTGTGTCTTAATAACGTTCATTAAGAGTTTATTATTTCTAAATGACACCTTGACAGAGCTGTTTAAACATTTTAAGAGCTTAAATGTATTATGTATGGGGAATAAGCTTTGGTTTATAGGAAATATAAACCAATTGTGTATGTTCACAATTCATGAGCATTATTGTCCCCACTTTAAAAGTTAAAATAACCCTGGTGTTAAGAGAGCTTACTTACACGTGTGTAAGCTTACCCTAGTTACTGAGGAGTGGGGCAAGGCTGACTCCGTGGCAGAGCCAAGGGTCCACTTCTAAAGAGGTCACATCAGAACTCCAACATTCTAGAATTCCTACTGGAGCTGAACCAATGACTTAGACCAGCATAGCCTAGTTCAAACTTAAACTACATAAATTAAATATTTTAAGTTTTCTGGAGCAACACTAACAAAAAAAAAAGTAAGAGGAGATGAAATTAATTTCAATAATAGACTTTAATTCAATGGATCCAAGACAGTTATCATTTGAACATGTAATATAAAAATATTAATGTGATTTTTTTACACTCATTCTTAATTTCTGAAATCTGCAATATAATTTACATTTACAGCACATCTCAGTTCACATGATCTGTACCTCAGATGCTGAAGAGCCCCATGAGGCAGGTGGCTACAGTGATGGACAGGCACGAACCCAACCAGTGAGAGCAAGAGAATGATGAGGGCTAAGCTCAACCCTCACAGCTTCTTAACCAGTGTAACTGGCTGCAGGGATCACTGAGCCAATCATGGAGCTAACGGGATTCCCTCTTAACCTGAGGCTCAGCCCTTCTATAATACGCTCCCCCACTCCATCAGAACGTAGCCCTGGTCTGTGTTTCCTAAATACCCCATATTACCGCTCTCTTAGCAGTTACTGATGTGGTGTCATGGAGTGCACGTGGAGTTACTGATGTGGGTTCGTGGAGAAAGAATTCTTGAGACATCTTACGGTACAAGAAGGTGCCTTTATTATAGCACAGGCATAGGACCCCTGGGGGGCAATGAGTTGCACTTAGGATTGTGAGGAGCAACTGATTACACACCACGCACCCCCCAAACTTAAAAGTATATAGATAATGTAAGTCTCTAAAGGGATTTCCACATGTGAAAGAATATTTATAGGATCCTGGAGATCTGGCTATTATTATCAAGACAAGGTTGCTTTTAGTCTCTAGCAAAACATTAACATGAAGGCAGCCACGAGTTCCTTGAGGAATGTCATGCTCTGCAGGTCTTGTGTATTTACCAGTGGGCTGAAAACTGTGAGGTAATTTAATTTTAGCTGCATTTCTCTTGCCTTTGTTCTCCTCATCATCCTCCCCCCGACCCCCGAACAATTTTGACCCTTCAATCTTTAAGGTTGCTGAGGCTGGAAGGTTTTTATCTTCTGTAACTTCTTTCTGCTGAAGAGGGGAACAGCGATGTCCCTACCTACAAGTCAACATCGGTCAGTTGGGGAATTTATACAGAGGAGTTACCAAAGGCAGAGGCAGCCGAATCCAAGGTAGACAAACCCATGCAAATCTCCTCAAGTAGAAAAGATCATCGGTCAGCTTGAAGTAACGGCAGTTGGAAGAGTCTCCCCAGGGAGACCAGGCAGGGAGACACTGGAAAAAAACAACAAAAGAAGATGGATATTGTTACAAGAAAAAGAAGCCCAACAAAAAGACCTTTGATAGTTGATCAAGATCCTCCTCCAGTCCAGGAGTTTAGCCAATCATTAAAGGAGAGGGAGGGATCGTGTAAAGTGCCAATTTGAGTATTCATATCTTTTAGCAATCCTGTTACCTTTCTGTGATGAACTGGAATATATAAACAATATTCCATTTTAATAACAGGGTTGGTATCGCTTTGTGCAGCTGTTAAATACCGAAGGCCATTTGATTTTGTAGAAGTGCTTTGAGCCTCTGTGTAACTTCAGCATTAGGTAAGGAAATACTGCTTTGTGAATCATTTAGTGCTTTTATAGTGCTTTCGGTAAGGGATTCCATATGCCAAATGACATCCTCCAGTTCCATCGAGGGAACAAAGATGGATGTTAAATGATCATACCAGTGAAACAGTGATTGTGTCTATCATTGTTTTAAATTTGGAAGATTAGCCAGAGTAGTGATGGTTTTGATAACGCGCCCATGAATCCAAGCAAAACCCAAGGTACAATGACACGTCCATCCCAGAGGAAACCAGGGCCATGGGTTAGAGCCATGTAACCATCAGGGGCCATTTGGAGCCAGCCATCTAATTCTGGGTTGCCTTGCTCAGCCAGTAGCAAACTAATCGGTAACCTGGAGTACAATGGCTTGAGAGCATCTTCTAGCAATAGCCATCTCAAATGCTGTCCAGGTATCACATGTATTTCTTTGTAGTCAGCATAAAACTGCCCTTTGATTGCATTGTCCAGAAGTTGGTGTGAACCATAAATCATCATCCCAGATTTGGTATATACCATCATAGGTATATTGAGAAGCAGGGTTTTGTAATCTAAGCACTCATTGACAGACACTAATTTGTAGGCTTGTGAATTCAGTTAAAACCTTAATAGTTTGAGGGGCGCTTGAGTGGCTCAGCGGGTTAAACCTCTGCCTTTGGCTTAGGTCATGATCCCAGGGTCCTGGGATTGAGCCCTGCATCGGACTCTCTGCTCAGCAGGGAGCCTGCTTCCCCCTTTCCTTCTGCCTGCCTCTCTACTTGTGATCTCTGTCAAATAAATAAATAAAATCTTAAAAAAAAAAAAACACCAGACTCAAAAAGTCTGGCTATGACCTGGAAAGTTCCAAGTCATACTGATCATGGGCCAAGAAGAAACACTTTTTTAAAGTGATAGAATTATCACAATATATGCTGGTGTTAGGATTATGTATCATATCTAAAATATAAGTGTATAAGGAGTGCCAGTCAGTACCTTGTAAAGGAGAAACACACCAGGGTAACTTGAATGTACTTGACATGGGCATAATTCCACACAGCCAACAAATTGTTTGATTTTGAAGTTCAGCCCATTGTAGAAAGGCACTGTCTCTTAATGTTGGTGAACAAAGAACAAAAAGAAAATATACAACCTTCATAGTCGTTTGAAGAGGAGTTTCAAATCTTCTAAAGGTTCACAGGAGTAAGAAGGCATGGTAGTTTGTTCACTGGTTTCCTATGAAGGAAGTACAGGTTTTATTTTAGATCCAAGAGTCCAAGAAGAGTGTCCCCTTAATTTTCCTGCAGTAGAAGTACATAATATGACCCGACATCAACTCTTCTATTTTAGATTTAAGTCCCCCACTGCACTTGACTTCCAATCCTGGAAAGAAGCCGTGTCTCCAGGGCTGGCATGGGCTGGGCTTTCAGTTATAGTTCAGTCAGGTTTGGGAAGCATGTCATCAGCATATTTGTTAAGTAACTTAGGAATTAAACCAGCCTCAAATGAGTCATTACATAAAGTGTTATGATCTTTATCTTATCACAGGTCCACTGTAAGAAATGGTTTTCCGTATAATATCTCATAACCTATAGGTTCTTCTGGAGCAGTTCTCATTCTGAGAAATCTTAGTGATAAGAGAGTAAACCAATCTTCCTGGGTCTCTAGACTTAGTAAGGTGCTGTTTTAAAGTAGGATTAGCTTTCTCTATCTTTCCAGAGGATTGTGGATATAGAAAATATTTAATTATTTTAATATTTAATAGCTCCCTGTGCTATTTGTCATTTGTGCAGTAAAAGGTCTGTTGCCACTTTGAAGGGTCCGTGGAAGGCCAGATCTAGGAATAATGTCACACAATGAAACTCTGGTTACTTCCATGGCTCTTTCAGTTTTATACTGAAAGGCCTTGACCCAGCCAGTGAAAGTATCAACCAACACTAGTAGGAACTTAGAGCCTTTGCAAGGAGGCAGCTGTGTGAAATCAAGCTGCCAGTCCTCTCCTGGATACGTTCCATGTCTTTGGACTGGTGTCAAAAGTGGGGGGAGGCGGGATGGACAGCTCTTTCCAGATTTACTTGTACACAAACAATACAGGATCGACAGATCTGTTTTATAGTTGTTAAATTTATGCCACCAAATATATTTTTTATTAAACGTTCTAAAGCGTTTTTTTGCCCAAATGACTAGCCTGGTGTAAACCTGTATTTTACCTCCCATCAGCTATTTTTGGGTATGGAGATGTTCCCATCATTAACAAGGCAGTCCTGTGCATTTTTTAAAATATACTTGTTTCCAGGCCACGTGAATCTCTTGGTCTAAACAATCTGACGATATGGGGGCACCTGGAGGGCTCAGTCAGTTAAGTGCTCTTTATTTCACTTCAGGTTATGATCTCAGGCTCGTGAGATCAAGCCTCTAAGCTTAAGATTCTCTCTCATCCTCACCCTCTGCCCTTCCCCCTGTCTGCCCCCCCCACCACTTAAGTAAATAATTGGAGTTAAAACTGATGTAAGACTTAATATTTGTTAATTTTGTGCTGTCTGTCAGCCAAACTGTTTCCTTTAGATTCCAAGGTCCTATCCTTTTGATGTCCTTTGAGATGAATTACAGCCACCCCTGTAGGTAGATTTATGGCCTCAAGAAGGGTAATTATTTCAGGCCCTTATCTGAGGAGCTGACTTGATAGTAATCCCCTTTCTTTCCAAATTGCTCCATGGGCATGTAGCACCAGGAAAAATCATAGGTATCAGTATAAATATTAACTTTCAGGCCTTTTGCCAATTGATGAGCAGGGGTAAGTGCTATTAATTTAGCCTTTTGGGCAGATGTATTTACTGGAAGGGCTTTGGCCTCAATGGTCTTAATTAAGCTAACTACAACATAAGTGACTTCTCCTTCTCCCTTATCCATGAAGCTACTGCCATTGGTAAATCTACTATCCGCTGCATTTTCAATAGGGGGAATCTTTTAAGTCTGGTCAGCTAAAATAATCAAAATCAATAATTTCTAAGCAGTCATGTCCTAACATAGAAGTCAGATGGTCAGGTCCAGGCATCAGGGTAGCTGGGTTTAAAGTTTGACAGGTTTTAAGTATTATTTCAGACATATCTGTAAACATAGCCTGGCATTTAGTACGTCCGCCTCTTGTCATCCATTGGTCACCTTTGGTCTCTAGGACACTGTGCACCTGATGTGGAGTCACCACTGTCAAGGACTGTCCCACAGTAAGTTCTGAAGCTGCTTCTACCAGGAGAGCTGCTGCAGCCACCACTTGAGGACAAGCCAGCCACCCTGACGCTATAGTTATCAAGGGCCTTGGAAAAACACCTCAGCACTCTTGTTTTGTTCCCTAATTTCTGGGTAAGCAGCCCCAAAGCTTGTCCTTGTTTTTCTGCTATAGACAAAGTAAAAGGTTTTTCTAAATTTGGTAAAGCCAAAGCTGAGGCCGACAAAAGGTTAGCTTTTAATGTTTGAAAGGCTGTCTGCTGGGCTTTAGTCCAGAGTAAATGTTCCTTATCAGGGCCTTTAACTGAATCATGCAATGATTCGAAGAACCCAAATCCAGCCATCCATAGGTGGCAAAATCCTGCCACAGCTGGGAAAATATGGAGTTGTTTTTTTGTAGCAGAGGGTCTGAGATAACAGTCTTTTTCCTATCAGCGGACAGGGTATGGTGAGCCTGGGTTAATTCGTATCACAGATGAGTGCACCTTTTGTTTAGATATCTGTGCTTCTTAAAAGAAACATGCTATCCCATTTACCAAGAAATAAAAAATTATAGGGGCGCCTGGGTGACTCAGTGGGTTAAAGCCTCTGCTTTCAGCTCAGGTCATGATCCCAGGGTCCTGGGATCGAGCCCCGCATTGGGCTCTCTGCTCAGCGGGGAGCCTGCTTCCCCCCACCACACCCCCCACCCCCGTCTCTGCCTGCCTCTCTGCCTGCTTGTGATCTCTGTCAGGTAAATAAATAAATAAAATCCTAAAAAAAAATTAAAAGTTACAGAATTACTCTCAGATATTTCTTTTGTGGGACTATAGAGTAAAATATCCACATATTGAATTATCGTCCCTCAAGGGCATGATAGATCAAGGATCTATCACCAAAGTCTTTACTAAGTGCAGCCCCAAATAGGTGAGGACAGTCTCTAAATCCTCATGGCAAGACTGTCCAAGTTTACTGAGCAGCCTCTGGGCTTGAACGTGAGGCCTATTCAACAGAAAGTAGTGGCTGTGTTTCTTCACTTAGAAGGCTGCAAAAGAAGGTGTCTTTTAAGTCAAGTGCTGTAAGCCAGTTAGCATCCCCAGGGACCTGGGTGAGAATAGTATAGGGATTTGGCACTATGGGATAAATAGGTACAACAGCTTCATTTATTGCCCTTGAATCTTATGCCATTCAATAGTCTCCATTTGCCTTTTAACTGGTAAACTTGGAGAATTATAAGGAGATTGACAAGGCCTTAACATACCATGTTTGAGAAACTTACCAATAAGTGATTATAACCCAGCTTTTACCTCAGGTTTTAAGGGATATATCTATTTTTTTTATGACATATAGTGGTTGGATCCTTTAAGGTCATTTTAACTAGTTGGTCTTTAAGAGCCTGTCCTGGGACACTGCAATCCCAGACCTGTGGATTTACTTCCTTCCAAATATTAGAAGGGATTAACAGGGCAAGGTTTTAATTCTCCAAGTGTTAAAGAGAAAAGCCATTCTCCTCTTTAGTAAGAGCAAACCTGCTTCCTAGTTTATGTGTTAAGTCTCTTCCAAGTGATGGAGTGGGACAATATGGAAGGACTAGAAAAACACGAGTCTCCAACTGACTTCTATATTTACAAGTTAAAGGAATTGTCTGACATTTCATTTTAGTTTCCCCTTCTATGCCAACAATATTGTGGTTAGAAAGACAATTAGGGCTGGGGTGGTTGGGGTTAGGCATCCTACCCTTGGTTTCCACTCAGGTCATGATCTTGGGGTCACGAGATCAAACCCTGAGTTGGGTTACATGCCGAATGTAGAGCCTACCTGGGATTCTCTCTCTCCCTGTACACCTCCCCCCTCCACTCACTCTCTCTAAAAAAAAAAAATAAATAAATAAATGAAAGAAACAAAGAAAGAGAGAGAGAGAGAGAAAGATAACTAGGGGCTGAGTGCTGAGTAAAAAACAGAGTAAATGGCTCCTGTACCAATAAGGATATTGACAAACTTACCTTCCACATCCAGGGTAACCTGGGGCTCAGTCATCTGGATGTCAAAGGCAGCCGGACCAGCCTCAGGGCCCCATCATGCCAGATCCTCAGGTTCCTGCTCTCAGGCGAAGAAGTGAGTTCCTGTCTTCCTCTCTCTCTGGAGATGAGGACAGTCTCTCTTCCAATGTCCTTCTTCCTTACAGACAGGACATGGCCCCGGTGGAGAGCTTTTTTTGGACATTCCTTGCTCCAATGTCCAATCTGGCCACACCCATAGCATGGGTCTTACCTGGTCCTTGGTCTGATGCCGGCTTTTTCTTTGGCCCCTGGTTAGTCTGGTGTTGTGGGGGATCCGCGAAGAGCGGCAGCCAATATTTGAACCTGTATTTTACCCTGCAGCTTAGCTCTCCGGTCCTTTCCCTGTCTTAAAACTTTCTATTATTAAAAACTCCAGTAGTGAACTTTAGTAGGTGCTGGGTGGGAGTTTGAGGACCTAAAATCACTCTAGTCAATTTTCAGTGGATGTCAGGCTCCAACTGACTTATAAAATGCATGCATAATCTAACTGTTCCCTCAGGTGAGATGGAGTCCAGATTTGTATATGTAAGGATGGCTGCTAGCAAATGACCTTGAAATAGAGCTAGATTTTTATCAGCTCCTTGAGTAATTCCATGAATTTTAACAAAGCTTACAGGTTTATCAAATACTTTTTTTCATTCCTCTATTAAGTTATCATTTGGACTCATCTTTCCCCTCCTTGATAATGCCAATGTGGTTGGGTATTTGGGATAGCAACACCTCCCACCATCTCTATCTCCATCTCTGGCTGCTAGTTCATCAACAAATTCTTGAGCCCCTGCCCAGACAGGGTTCTTTTCCTCAGGGGTACAACAATGAGTTCAAACCTAACAGATAATTGCTGAAAACCCTCAATAAATTGAGAAGAGTTTTCAGAATATCATCCTAATTGTTTTATCTGAGCCAAGTCTGCCATGGATAATGGGACATGGACTCTAATCACGTCCACTGTCTCCATTAGCAACCTCCCTGACAGGATATAGTCCAGGTTTAGAAGGAGCTCCCAGAAGACAGGGAATTCTACTCCCAGCTGGAGCAGAAGGGTCTTGGGGCTTTTAAGGAGGAGGGATAGTAACAGATTCAATGTCTTCTTTGAACTGGCTGGTGATTCCTCCCAGAGCCCAAGTTCTTTGGGAGGAGGGGGCCTATTCAGACCGTCATCGTCCAATATGTTGGGGGGATTCATTAGCTTGTTTAATGGCGGAACAAATTTTGCAAGAAGCCCTGAAGTCAGGATCTTAACTTAAGGCCATGAAGGCCTGGACATAGGGCACTTCAATCCTCTTGCCTTGTTTCCTGCAGAAGAGATCTAACTGGTATGTACTACTGAAGTCTGTTGTCCCATTATTGGGCTATTTTTCCCCCTCAACTCCTAAGGAGTACTGAGACCATGCATTATTGCAGAAGATGATGAGTCCTTTCTTCTTTTTAAATCTTGCAATCCAAATCTGTTCCAATGGGTTAAGAGATACCCCAAGGGAGGAAGACACCCCCAAGAGGAAAATTCCATTCCCATAAAAGGAGAAAAGTCCATTATCATAATCCCTCCTGGACTGCTTGATGGCATCCCATTCAGGATTATGGCAAGGGTTCCTAGTATTCAGAGAGACCAGAGGCATCCTTCAAAAAGCTGTTAAAATACTGACTTATTTAACTGGAGGGATGTCAACATCTCTTCGCTTCCCTGTTGTTTTTCCCAGGACACAACAGGTGTCAGTAGGTGAACCAACAGAGCCTGCCATCTTAACCCTTGGAGATGCTAACAATTTGCAGGAGGAAATACCTAATGTTACAATTTAAATTGTCAGTAGAGGACACTGAGGAAGAATAGTAAAGATGGAAATCCATCATGGTCTAAGTGACATTCCAACACATGTGGTCTTGATAGCTGACTTCCCCAGGAAATGGTCCCTGGCTGAGTTTTAATTCAGTCAGGGCACCTGTTTTAGCCAGCTGTAGGCAGAGGTCTCCTGGGCAGAAGTTGCTAAACCAGAAATGTGGAGGGGATCACATTAGACTAATGAGGAGGAAACCTCCCATGGGAGCCTGAGCATTAGTAACTCATCAAGTTTGCACTGAGGCTCGAAGTCCAAATGAAGGATGATGCAGAATCCCTGTATACAGGGGACACCAAAAATGATGTGGGGCCATCAAGCACAACGCTCAAAAAAGAATTCTTAAGACATTTTTCAGTGTAAAAAGATGATTATAGCACAGGCACAGGACCTGTGGACAGATAGCTGCAGTTGTGATTGTGAAGAGTGGCTGAAGTTTGGAGGGGTGGTGCCCAGAGATACCGTAAGTCTCTAAAGGGATTTCCACATGTTAAAGAAGAATGACAGGATCTGGAGATCTAACTATTATTGTCAAGATAAGGTAATTTTAGTCTCTGGCAAAATATTAACACTGGGGCCCCTGGGTGGCTCAGTGGGTTAAGTGTCTGTGTAGGGCTCAGGTCATGATCCCAGGGTCCCGAGATCAAGCCCTACATCCTGCTCCCCGGTCAACAGGGAGCCTGCTTCTCCCTCTGCCCCTCCCCCAACTTGTGCACACACTCACGTGCTCGCTCTCTCTCAAATAAAATCTTTAAAAAAATTAACATGAAGGCAGTCATGAGTCCTTGAGGAATGTCATGCTCTGTAACCCTCAGGTATTTATCAGTGGGCTAAAAACTATAAGGAAATTTAATTTTAGCTGCATTTTTCTTGCCTTTGTTCTCCTCATCTGTTATCACAGACAATTTTAAAGTTTTTACACATCGATTTCCCTCTATTAAAGTCTGGGTTCCTTGAGGTCTAGGAATATTCCTTTTAAATTCCTGATTCCGAAGCACCTCTGTGCTGTGTACATTAAATGATCCCTAAGTTCTGATCCAAGACGGTAATGCAGGAACACCCTGAACCCACCCCCTCCAGGGACACACCAAATCTACATCTTTTCATAAAGCAATTCCTCCTGAGGAGGAAGTGATGGCTGACTGAACAACTTCTGCACAAAGAAAAGACCACACTGAGAATAGCATGGGAGATGGAAACACACTTGTGAAGGGACCAACTATCCCTCTCACGCAAAGGTCAGCGAGGAGGGAGGTGCTGAGAGATGGTAAGCAGATCTGCTTCCCTTATCTCACACACACACACACACACACACACACACACACACACACACAAAAGCTGTGTGTTTTTTTTGTTGTTTTTTTTTTAAGGTTTTATTTATGTATTTGATACAAAGAGAGAGCACAAGCAGGGGGAGCAGCAGGCAGAGGGAGAGGGAAAAGCAAGCTCCCCACTGAGCAGGAAGCCCCATGTGGGACTCAATCCTAGAACCCCAGGATCATGACCTGAGCCAAAGGCAGATGCTTAACCCACTGAGCCACCCAGGTAGCCCCCTGCCCCGGCCACCAAAAAGCTGTGTTTTAAAAGGAGAACTAGAATATATAGGAACCAGCCCTGGAACTCTCTCCGGGTCTGAGAGGCACATGAGTGCCGTGGTTTATGCTCCCCCTCACCCTGATGGTGCACATGGGAACAGAGTCCAAGCAGCATAACCGGCTGGCTGCCTCAGCGAGCCCTGGGCCTTCACCCACACCAGCCCCGAATGCCCTGGGGCACAGAAAAAAACAACAACCAGTGTTTAAAAGAGCATCTAGAAGGCGCCTGGGTGGCTCAGTGGGTTAAATCTCTGCCTTTGGCTCAGGTCATGATCTCAGGGTCCTGGGATAGGGTCCTGGGATCGAGTCTGGCATCGGGCTCTCTGCTCAGTGGGGAGCCTGCTTCCCTTCCTCTCTCTCTGCCTGCCTCTCTGCCTACTTGTGATCTCTGTCAAATAAATAAATAAATAAAATCTTTTTTAAAAAAATAAAAGAGCAACTAGAGGCACCTGGGTGGTTCAGCTGGTGAAGCCCTGTCCCTCTGCCCCTCCCCCTGCTCGTGCTCCCTATCTCTCTCTCAAATAAAGAAATAAAATCTTTTAAAAAATCAAAATGAAATAAAATAGAAGAGCAACTAAAATATAAAAGAGCCAGTCATAAAACTCCACCAAATGGTGGGGGAACTCTCTCCGGACCAGAAGGGCTGGTGAGCACCATGATTTATATTCCCACTCCACAATGGACAGGAACAAGGCCTGGGTGCCACCGCTGGCTTACCGCCTCGGTGAGCCCTTGCCCTAAATGACCCCAGCCCCAGCTGCCCCACCAAGGCAGCCCCAGAACTCCCTGGTCCGGGCTCATTGCAGCTCTAGCTATCACACCAAGGTGCAACGCACCCCAGAACACTCCAGGCCCACACCACTTTGGCTCCAGACAGCTTGCCACGGCACCTATGGCACAAAGCAATCTAGGACCTTCTGGCTCATGCCTGCCTTGGCTCTAGCTGCCCCACCAAACCTCCCCCTATGCAGAGCACCCCAGGAAGGCCTGGCCAGTGCCTCCCTCAGTTCTAGCTGCCCCACCAAGGCTCTCCCTGTATAGACAACCCGAGCACCCCTAGACTACTCTCTACCAGGATGTCTGTCCTCAGGGCTAGAGGACCTCAGGACAACCTGGCCCATGCTAGCCCTGACTCTAATCACCCCACCAGGGCACCCCACACACTAAGAACCCTGGAATACCTCAGCTTGCACCCACTTAACTATAGCTGTCCTGCTAGAAGATAAAGAAGGACAAAATAACAGAGGAGAAGACATAACAACTCTAAGTATTTATGCACTCAACTTAGGAGCACCCAAATACATAAAACAGTAAATAACATAAAGGAATGAGTCAATAATAATACAGTAACAGAAGACTAACACCCCACTTACCTCAATGAACAGATCGTCTAAAGAGAAAATCGACAAAGAAACAATGGCTTTGAATGACACCCTAGATTAGAAAGATTTAACAGCTATAGTCAGAACATTCCATCCTAAAGCAGAATGCACATTCTTTACAAGTGCACATGGAACATTCTCCAGAACAGATTACATAGTAGCCCACAAAACAAGCCTCAACAAATTCCAGAAGATCAAAGTCATCCTGTGCATCTTTTCTAACCACAAGGCTATGAAACTAGAAGTCAAGCACAAGAAAAAAATCTGCAAAGACCACAAAGAGATGGAGGTTAAATAACATGCTACTTACTAAACAATGAATGAGTCAACCAGGAAATAAAAGAAGTAAAGTTCATGGAGATAAGTGTGAAAATACAATGGTCCAAAACCTTTGCAATGCAGCAAAAATGGTTCTAAGAGCGAGGTTATAACAATACAAGCCTACCCTCAAGAAGCAAGAAAAATCTCAAATAAACAACCTAACCTTATATCTAAAGGAGCTAGACAAAGAAGAACAAACAAAACCATCAGGAGGAAGGAAATAATAAAGATTAGAGCAGAAATAAATGATATAGAAATGAAAAAACTCAACAGGACAGATGAAACCAGGAGCCAGTTCTTTGGGAAAATATCAATAAGACTGATAAACCTCTAGCCAAATTTATCAAGAAAAAAGGAGAAAGGACTCAAATAAATAAAATCACAAATGGGAGAAGAGAAATAACAAAACCAACACACAGAAAAACAAGCAATTATAAGAAAATATTATGAAAAAGTAAATGCCAACAAATTGGACAACCTAGACAAAAATAGATAAATTCCTAGAAACATATAAATTACCAGAACTGAAACAGGAAGAAACAGAACATTTGAACAGACTGACAATTAGGAAAGAAATTGAATCAGTAACCAAAAAACTCCCAACATCAACAACACAAGAAATAACAGGTATTGACAAGATATGGAAAAAAACCCAACACTTGTGCACTGTTAGTGGGAATGCAAATTGGTACAGCCACTCTGGAAAAGAATATGGAGTTTCCTCAAAAAGTTAAAAATAGAACCATGATCTAGCAATTGCATAACCAGGTATTTACCCAAAGAATACAAAAATACGGTAACCTGGGTGGCGCAGTTGTTAGGCATCTGCCTTCGGCTCAGGGTCCTGGGATCAAGCCCGCACTGGGATCCCTGCTCTGCAGGAAGCCTGCTTCTCCCTCTCTCTCTGCTGTGTTCCCTCTCTCACTGTGTCTCTCTCTGTCAAATAAATAAATAAAATCTTTTAAAAAAAAGAATACAAAAATACTAATTCAAAGGGATATATACGCACCCTGGTGTGTACAGCAGTGTTATCTACGATTGCCAAATTATGGAAACAGCCCATATGTCCATAGACTAATGAATGGATAAAGAAGATCTGACATGCATACACACACACACACACACACACAGATACAAATATTACTTAGCTATAAGAAAGAATAAAATCTTGACATCTGGAACAAAATGGATGGAGTAGAGAGTATACTAGCTAAGCAAAATAAGTCAGAGAAAAACAAATTCTGTATGATTTCACTCACATGTAGAATTTGACAGAGCAAACAAGCAAAGAGAGAAAAAGAGAGACAAACCAGTAAACAGACCTTAACTACAGAAAACAAATTGATGGCTACTAAAGGGAGGTAAGTGGGTTAAATAGGTGACAGGGATTAAAAAGTACACGTGTGATGAGCACTGGGTGATATATGGAATTGTTGAATCACTATACTGTGCACATGAAACTAATAGAACACTGTATGTTAACTAATGGGAATATAAAAACTTTTTTAAAAATTAAAAAAAAAGTTTCCCAAACAAAATATACAGATAGTAGTTTATTACCACTAAACCAGCCTTATAAGAAATGTGAAAGAAGGGGTGCCTGGGTGGCTCAGTGGGTTAAAGCCTCTGCCTTTGGCTCAGGTCATGATCACAGGGTCCTGGGATCAAGCCCCACACTGGGCTCTCTGCTCAGCAGGGAGCCTGCTCCCTCCTCTCTCTCTGCCTGCTTGTGATCTCTGTCAAATAAATAAATAAAATCTTAAAAAAAAAAAAAGAAATGTGAAAGAAGGGGCACCTGGGTGGCTCAGTGGATTAAAGCCTCTGCCTTTGGCTCAGGTTATGATCCCAGGGTCCTAGGATCGAGCCCCGTATTGGGCTCTCTGCTCAGTGGGGAGCCTGCTTCCTCCTCTCTCTCTGCCTGCTTCTCTGCCTACTTGTGATCTCTCTCTGTCAAATAAATATATAAAATCTAAAAAAAAAAAAAAAGAAAGAAAGAAAAGTGAAAGAAACTTCTTTAAGTGGAAAAGAAATGTCCATTAAGACCTAAGAGGGGGACCTGGGTGGCTTAGTTAAGCAGCTGCCTTCCGTTCAGGTCATGATCCCAGGGTCCTGAGATCAAGCCCTGGTTGGGCTCCCTGTTCAGCAGGAAGACTGCTTCTCTCTCTCCCTCTGCCTGCCCTCTGCCTACTTGTGCTTTCTCTCTCTCTCTCTCTCTCTCTCTCTCTCTGTCAAATAAACAAATAAATAAATAACTTCAAAAAAGATCAGAAAAATATGAACAAGAAGATGTAAAATATGATAGCATATACATAAAATTTGGAGAGGAGACTGAAAAAGGGAAGAGAAGGGGAAAAAGTTTTCTTTCCTAATTAAAAATTTTTTTTTAATATGTTTGAACTTAAATAACCAACAAATTAATATGAGCAGTTATTTACTTAGGATGGTATATATGAACCTCATGGTAACCACAGACCCAAAACCTATGGTGGATACACAAAAAATAAAGACAAAGCCAAACAAAAAACTACAAATAATCACAAAGAGAGCAAGAGAAGATATACAAAAACAACCAGAAAACAAATTTTAAAAATGGCAATTACCACATATCTATCAATAATTACTTTAAATGTAAATGGCATAAATGCTACAATGAAAAGAGAGAGTGGTGGAATGAACAAAAAAAAACAATATCCACCTAATATGATGCCTATGAAAGACTTATATCAGACCTAAAGACCCATATGGACCGAAAGGGAAAGGATGGAGAAACATTCACCATACAAATGGAAGTGACAAAAAAGCCATAGCAACATTTACATCACACATAATAGACTTAAAAATAAAAACTATAATAAGAGACAAAGGAGGACATTAAATAAAGGAATCAATCCAACAAGAGGATATAACAATTGTAAACATCTACTCACCCAACACTGAAACACCTAAATACATGAAGCAAATATTAATGGACATTAAGAAAAAGTGACAGTAAGACGATAATAGTAGGGGACTTTAACACTCTACTTACATCAGTGGATCATCCCGGCAGCAAATTAATAAGGAAAGAGTGTCTCTGAATGGCATATTGGACCAGATGAACAGATACATACAGAACATTCTATCCAAAACCAGAATACACATTCTTTTCAAGTACACATGGAATATTCTCTAGAATAGATCACATAGTAGGCCATAAAATAAGCCTCAGCAAATTTAGAAGATTGAACTCATATGCATCTTTTCTGACCACAATAGTATGAAACTAGAAATCAATCACAAGAAAAAAAAAACTGGGAAAAAACCACAAGCACAAGGAGACTAGACAACATGACACTAAAATTCCAAGGAGTCAGTGAAGCAATCAAAGAAATTTAAAAAAAGATATATGGTGACAAATGAAAATGAAAATGTATAGTCCAAAACCTCTGGGACACAAAGAAAGCAGTTCTGAGAGAGAAGTATATAGTAATACTGGACTATCTCAAGGAACAAGATAAATCTTAAACAATCTAACCATATGCCTAAAGGTCCTAGGAAAAGAAGAATAAACAAACATCAAGGTAAGTAGAATAAAGGAAATAATAAAGATTAGAGCTGAAATAAAAGACGTACATACTATAAAAAACAATAGAAAAGACATAATTGACCAATCCTTAGCCAGACCAAACAAAAAAGAGAACAGACCCAAAATGAAACAAGATGGGATTGGGAGGAAGACAAACCAGAAGAGACTCTTAATCTCACAAAACAAACTAAGGGTTGCTGGGGCAGTGGTAGGATAGGTTGGGTTATGGACACTGGGGACGGTATGTGCTATGGTGAATGCTGTGAAGTTTGTAAGCCTGATGATTCACAGACCTGTACCCCTGGGGCAAATAAACATTATATGTTAATAAAAATAATTTTTTAAAGAAGAGAACAGACCCAAATAAAAATCAGAAATGAGAGAGGAAAAGTAACAATTGACTCCAGAAAGATACAAAGGATTATGATAATATTATGAAAAATTATATGCCAACAAACTGGACAACCTAGAAAAAATGAATTAACTCCTAGAAACATACAATCTTCCAAAACTAAACCAAGAATAAAAAATCTGAGTAGACCAACTGCAAGTAACAAAACTGAATCAGTAATCAAAAAACTACCAAAAGGGGCACCTGGGGGGGCTCAGTTGTTGAGTGTCTGCCTTCAGCTTGGGTCATGATCCCAGTGTCCTGCAAGCCCCACATCGGGTTCCCTACTCAGAGGGAAGCCTGCTTCTCCCTCTGCCCTTCCCCTGCTTGTGTTCTCTCTCTGTGTCTCTTCCTGTCGAATAAATAAATAAAATCTTAAAAAAAAAGAAGAAACTACAAAAAAATAAAGTCCAGGAATAGATGGATTCACAAGTGAATTCTACCAGATAGTTATAGAAGAGTTAATACTTATTCTTCTCAAACTATTCAGAGGGGAAAAAATAAAAGAGGAAGGAAAGCTCCCAAATACCTTCTACAAGGACACTATTACCCTGATACCAAAACCAGACAAAGACATCAACACAAAAAGCGCCCCCCCCACTCATACTACAAACCAATATCTCTGATGGACATAGATACAAAAATCCTCAACGAAATATTAGGAAGGAGCACCTGGGTGACTCAGTCAGGTAAGCGGCTGCCTTTGGCTCAGGTTCTGATCCCAGCTAGGGTACTGGGATTGAGTCCCACATCAGGTTCCCTGCTCCACAGGAAGCCTGCTTCTCCCTCTCCCACTCCCCCTGTTTGTGTTCCTTCTCTCGCTGTGTCTCTCTCTGTCAAATAAATAAATAAAATCTTAAAATTAGGAAACCACATATAGCAATACATTAAAAAGATGATTCACCATGATCAGATGGGATTTATTCCTAGAATGCAAGGATAGTATAATATTTGCAAATCAATCAATGACATATACTATATCAACAAAATCAAGAATAAAAACCATATGCTCATTTCAATAGATGCAGAAAAAGTATCTCACAAGATTCAAAATCCTTTCACAAAAAAAAATTTCTCAAATAAATGAGATCTGAGGGAACATATCTCAACCTAATAAAGGCCATACATGAAATACCCACAGCTAACATCATCCTCAATGGAGGAAAACGGAGGGCTTTCTCTCTAAGGTCAGGAACAAGACAAGTATGCCCACTCTCACCATTTTTATTCAACATAGTACTAGAAGTCCTAGCCACAGCAATCAGATAAGAAAAAGAAATAAGAGACATCCATGTTCGTAAACTGTCACTACTCAGGTGACAGGATACTATACATAGAAAATCCTAAAGATTCCAGCAAACAAGACAAAACAAAACAAAACTACTAGAAGTAATTAAAAAACCTTAATAAAGTGGCAAGATACAAAACTAATGCAGAGAAATCAGTAGCATTTCTATACATTAACAAAATCACAGAGAGAAATTTAAAAACACCATCATTTAAAATTGTACCAGAAAGAATAAAATACCTAGGAATAAACTTACCCAAAGAGGTGAAAGATCTGTACTCTGTACTCTGAAAAGTGTTTCATTGGTAAAACACTAATGAAAAAAAAAATTGAAGACTACATAAACAAGTGGAAATATATTCTATGCTCATGGATTGGAAAAATTAATTCTGCCAAAGTGTTTACATTACCCAAAGCAATCTACACATCCAAGGCAATCTCTATCAAAATACCAACACTTCTTACAAAACTAGAATAAATATTCTGAAAACTGGTATGGAACCATAGAAGATTTGGTATAGCCAAAGCACTCCTGAGAAAGAAGGACAAAGCTAGAGGTAGCACAACTCCAGATTTCAAGATATACTACAAAGCTGCAGTAATCAAAACAATATGATATGGCACAAAAATAAGACACAAAGATCAACAGAACAGGACAGAGTCCCAGAAATAAACCTACAGATATATGGTCAATTAATCTATAACACAAAAGGCAAGAATATATAATGGGGAAAAAAGTCTTTTCAATAAATAGTGCTTGGACAACTGGACAGCCACATGTAAAAAAAAGAAGCTAGACAACTTTCACACTGTATACAAAAATAAACTCAAAATGGATTAGAGACCTAAAAGAGAAACACCATATGATCCAATAATTCCACTATTGGGCTTACCCAGGGAAAATGAAAACACTCAAAAAGATATATGCAACCTATGTTTATCGCAATATTATTTACAATAGGCAAGACATGAAAGCAACTTGGGGCACCTGGGTGGTTAGGCCAGTTAAGAGTCTGCCTTTGGCTTAGGTCATGATCCTGGAGTTCTGGGATTAAGCACCACAGCGGGCTCCCTGCTCAGCAGGGAGTCTGCTTCTCCCTGTCCTTCTGCCCCTCCCCCTGCTCCTTCTCTCTTGCTCTCTCATGCTCTCAAATAAATAAGTAAAATCTTTAAAAGAAAAAAAAAAAGACACGGAAGCAACCTAAGTATCCACCAAAAGATGAATAGAAAGGAAAATGTGGTATATATACACAAAGGAATATTACAAAGCCATAAAAAGGATGAGATTGTGTCATTTGAGTCAACATGGGCGGTCCTAGAGGTTATTATGCTAAGTGAAATAAGTCAGACTGAGAAAGACAAAGACCATGATTCCACCCATATGTGGAATCTAAAAAACAATATCTACAAAAAGCTAAATCAGAATTATAAATACATGGGTGCCTGGGTGGCTGAGTCAGTTAGGTGTCTGCTTTCAGAGTAGGTCATGATTCTAGGGTCCTGGGATGGAGCCCCACACTGGGCTCCCTGCTCAGTGGGGAGCTTGCTTCTCCCTCTCCCCACCCCCTGCTTGTGTTCTCTCTCGCATCTCTCTCAAATAAATAAATAATCTTTTAAAAAGAAAAGAACCATAAATACAGAAAGCAAACAGTTGATAGCCAGGGCAGGAGAGAGGTGGGGGATGGGCAAAATGGGTGAAGGGAAGAGGGAGATTCAGACCTTGAGTTATGGAATGAGTAAGTCACAGGAATAAAAAGCAGAGCGTAAGGAATATAGTCAATTATAATAGTGATGTAATGGAAGAGACTGTAGCTATAATTGCAGTGAACATAGCGTATCATAAACTTGTGAAATCACTAAGTTGTACACCTGAAACTAATGTAACATTTTGTTTCAACCAAAAAAAAAAAATCAAATTTAAAAAAGCTGATATATCAATACTAAGATCAGACAAAATGACTTTAAAACAAAGACAGTAGCAAGAGACAAAGAAGGACACTGCATTATGATAAAGGAATTAATCTGACAAAAGAATACAGATTATTATGTACCCAGCATTGGAGCACCTAAATACATAAAGCAAATACTACCAGCCATGAAGAGAGAAACTGACAGTAATACAATAATAGGGGACTTTAACGCTCCACTTACTTCAATGGATAGATCGCCCAGGCAGAAAATCAACAAGGAAACAGTGTCTTTGAATGGACACAGTAGACTAGAGGGACTTAACAGATATATACACACCACTCCATCAAAAATCAATAGAATACACATTCTTTGTAAGTATTCATGGAACATTCACTGGGAGAGGTCATATGTTAGGCCACAAAACAAGTCTCAATAAATTTAAGAAGACTGAAATCATATCATGCATCTTTTTCTAACCATAGCTGTATGAATCAAAAGAAATCATTCACAAGAAAAGAAAGCACAAACATGTGGAGCCCAAAAAGCATGCTACTAAACAGCCAGTGGGCAATAAAGAAATCAAGGAAGAAATTTTAAAATACCCAATGAAAAGTGAAAATGAAAACATAATGGTCCAAAATCTTTGGGACACAGTGAAAGCAGTTCTAAGAGGAAAATTTATAGCAAATACAAGCCGACCTCAAGAAACAAGAAAAATCTCAAATAAACAATTTAACCTTATACCTAAAGGACTAGGAAAGGGAGTACAAACAAAGCCCAAGGTTAGTAGAAGGAAGGAAATAACAAAGATCAGAGCAGAAATAAAGACTAAAAACAAACAAAGAAACAAAACCTGAAAACATAGAAAAGATCAATGAAACCAAGAACTGGTTCTTTGAAAAATAAACTAAATTGATAATCCTTTAGCCAGACTCAAGAGGGGAAAAAAAAGGGAGGACGACACAAAATCTGAAATGAAACAGGGAAGGTAACAGCAACACCACAGAAATCCAAGGGATTACAGAGACTACTCTGAACAATAATATGCCAACAAATTGAACAACTAGAAGAAATGGATAAATTCCTAGAAACATAATCTTCTATAATTCTAAATCAGGAAGAAATAAAAATTCAGAACAGACTGATTCCTAGTAATGAGATTGAATTGGTTACCAAAAGCTCCCAACAAAAATCTGGGACCAGATGTATCCATACGTGAATTTTACCAAACATTTAAAGGAGAGTGAATACCTATTCTCTTCAAACTATTGTGAGGGAGGATGGAAGAAAAACAGAAGGAAAGCTTCTAAATGGATTCTACGAGGCCAACATTACCCTGACACCAAATCCAGACTAAGACACTAAAAAAGAGTGAAAATCTTAGGCCAATATCGCTGATGTATATAGATGCAAAAATCCTCAGCAAGATATTAGCAAACCACATTCAACAATACATTAAAAATATCTTTCACAAGGATCAATTGGGATGTATTCTGGGCATGCAAAGATAGTTGAATATTCGCAAAATCAATCATCATGCTACACCACAGCAACAAAACCAAGGATGAAAATCCTAGGATCATCTCAATAGATGCAGAAAAAGACTCTAACAAAATTCACTTCTGTTCATCATAAAAACTCTCTACCAAATAAGTTTAGAGGGAACACACCTCAATATAATAAAGGCCACATGTAACAAACCCACAGCTAACATCATATTCAACAGTGAAAACTGAGAGCTTTTCCTCTAAGACCAGGAACAAGACAAGGATGTTCACTCTCACTACTTTCACTCATGGCAATCAGACAAGAAAAAGAAATGAGGCATCCAAATTGGCAAGGAAGAACTGTCACTATTTGCAGATAACACAATACTATACACAGAAAAACTATCAGAATGAATGAATTCAGTAACTTGCAGGATATAGAATGCACAGAAATTGGTTGTGTTTTCATACACTAATAATGAAGTAGCAGAAGCAGAATTTATGAAAACACTTTCATTTACAATTGTACCCCAAAGAATAAAATATCTAGGAATAAATTTAACCAAGGAGGTAAAAGACCTGTATTCTGAAAACCATAAAGCCCTGATGAAAGAAACTGAAGATGATACAAACAAATGGAAAGACAGCCCATGCTAATGGACTGGAAGAGTTAATATTGTCAGAGTGTCCCTAGCAGCCAAAGCAACCTACAGATTCAATGCAATCCCAATCAAAATACCAACAGCATTTTTCACAGAACCAAAGCAAACAGTCCTAAAATTCATATGGAATCACCAAAGACCCCAAATAGCCAAAGCGATCTTGAGAAAGAAGAACAAAGCTGAAAGTTTCACAACTCTAGATTTCAAGATATACTACAAAGCTGTAGTGATCAAAACAGTATTGAGCCAGCACAAAAGGAGACACACAGACCAGTGAAACAGAACACAGAGCCCAGAAAAAAAAAATGTTTTAATGGTCAATGAATCTACAAGAAAGGAGGCAAGAATATACAACGGGGGAAAAGACAGTCTTTTCAATAAATAGTGCTGGGAAAACTGGATAGCTACATGCAAAAGAATGAACCTGGACCACTTTCTCACAGCACACACAAAAATAAACTCAAAACTCATTAAAAATCTCAATGTGAGACATGAAACCATAAAAATCCTAGAAGAAAATAGGCAGTAATTTCTTTGATATCAGCCTTAGCAGTATTTTTCTAGATACGTCTCCTCAGACAAGGGGACCGAAAGCAAAATTAAACTATTGAAATTGCATTAAACTAAAAAGCTTTTGCACAGCAAAGGAATCCATCAATAAAACCAAAAGGCAGCCCACTGAGTGGGACAAGAGCTATGCAAATGGTATATCAAATAAGAGGTTCATATCCAAAATATATAAAAAACTTCTACAACTCAGTACCAAAAAACCAAATCATCCAATTAGACAACGAGCAGAGGACCTAAACAGACATTTCCCCAAAGAAGACATACAAATGGCCAACAGACATAAGAAAACATGCTCAACATCACTCATCAGTGAAAAGCAAATCAAAACTACCACGGGATATCACCTTACACCATTCAGAATGGCTAGAATCAAAAGGGCAAGAAATAACAAGTGTTGATGAGGATATGGAGAAAAAGGAACACTTGTGTACTTTTCGTGGGAATGTAAATTGGTGCTGCCACTGTGGAAAACAGTATGGAGTTTTATCAAAAAATTAAAGCTCGAAATGTAAGATTACACCACTGGGCATTTACCCAAAGAAAACAAAAACACAAATTCAAAAAGATACATGCACCTCTGTGTTTACTGTAGCATTATCTACAGTAGCCAAGATATGGAAGCAACCCAAGTGTCTGTTGATTTATGAATGCATAAAGAAATGATGTGTATACACACACAGTGGAATATTACTCAGCCATGAAAAAGAATGGGCTCTTGCCACAACATGGATGAATGGAAGGTTATTAAGCTAAGTGAAACAAGTCAAACAGAGAAAAACACCCTATGATTTCACTTATATGTGGAATCTTAAAAAAACACAAAAATATAAACAAACAAAAGGCAGAAAAAAAAACTAAAAATTCCAAAAAATAGACGGATGGTTGCCAGAGGAGAAGTGGTAGGGGGATGTGCAAAGAGGGTGAGAGGCAGTGTGACATATAGGCTTCCAGCTACGGAATGTCATGGGCATAAAATGTACAGCATGGGAAAGACACACAACGGTATTCTAATAATATTGTATGGTGACAGATGGTAACTATTCTTGTGGTGAGCACAGCATAACACACAGACTTGCAAAAATCACCTATGTTGCACACCGGAAACTAGTGTGAAATTGAATGCCAACTATACCTCAATTAAAATAATAACGATAATCCCTATTAAGCACTGGGCACATTCTATGGGCTTTTTTTGCTTATTGAAATAAAAAAACCCAAAACAAAACAAAAAAAAAGAAAGTATATCTTTGCCACTAGGTGACACTCTTGTCCCACCATTATTTTTGCTTTTGTTTGTAGTCAAGTCTGTGGGGAGCCATTTCTCACATTCACAAGAAAACAGAGCACTCCCAAATCCCGCAGATTGGCCTTCAAAGCTGCAAATGACAGGCTCTAGGAATTAAGGTGTGCATCCAAACATGAAATGTCATCTTGATGTCAGAGCTCTGACTCCTGCCATGTGGAAGTACCCAGTATGTCAGCCAAAGGAATCCCAGTTGTCTTGGCCCATTTTTATCTGGCCAGTTTATCTTGGCTGTTTGAGGAAACAGAATATCCTGTTTTGGAAGAACAGGAGAGGGATCCTGGGATGAGTCATCTGGGGAAGCGGTGAGGGGAAGAAAGATAGGAAGGGGTAGAAGAGAGGCCAAGCTGTCCCCATTTCACAGGCAAATAGCTCAGTTTGGAACTACTCTGTATCTGGAGGCTCCCAGCCCCGCCTCCCATAGTCCATACCACGGGAAGCAAGATTTGGCGCATCGCTATTAAATCCACTCAAGGCTCCCTGATCTCTACCTTGTTCTTGTGACTGCAGTACATTTGGCCGTGGAACCGAGATTCACAAAAGCGCGCGGAACCGTTCAAAGAAAGGCGACTGATGCCAGACACTGTGTGCGTGGGCGCGCACGTGCGTGCTCACGCACGGGCACGCACACACGCACACACGCGCGGCCAGGCACGCCCAGCAGACTGAAGGTGGATGGGGTGGAAATGTCCTCAGTGGCCTCCGCTTCTCTCTCACAAAATGCAAGTCTTCAGACTAACCTTTCCTCAAACACGGGAAATCCATCCATTTTATTGCCAGAGGAGCAGTAAGTTGACACCTGCTGCATAAGCGAGGTGACCCTATCTCCCTTTGTTGGCAAAATCAGAATATTTTTTAGTGGAAAGAGGAGTGTGTTTTCTCATCACACTGAGACAACAAGCACAAACTGGGCCTGTTAAACTGGACGAACTGGGATGAATGGTGACTCTAGATACAAGGCCACTGCCCTACAAACAGCTTTTAATCAGATTTAACTTGGAATCTAAGTTATTTGTTCTGGTCTGGCTATTTCTCTTGCTCTTGACAGCAAAGAAGAAAAGGACTTTGGTGCTTCTTCGGTGGGTGTAGACTGACTCCCGGTGGACGCGGCTCATTGCCCCTGGAAGACTCGCCGACACTACCGTCAGCCAGCAGGGCCTGGTGCCAGCAATCACCAACAGCAGGAAAGTGTGCATCAGTATGCCAGTTCCTCCTTCCCTCCCGTCTGTTCCCTAGTGCAGTCTGATTCTCTGCTATATGGCTAGCTGCTGCAGGCCTGAACCCACAATCCCAGGTTGATGTGGACGGTTGATGAGTGATATCTTCCCCTTGCCTCATGACTCACATTCCCTTGAGCTGTAAAGCAGAGGCCAAGTTCCCCCTCCTGCCTTGATCCTTCTTCATTCCCATCTGTGAGGCACCTCCATGTGGCACAAAGACCACAAATTCGATCAAAGGACATGAGCTCAGAGCCTGACACATAGTAAATGCTCAATAAATGCAAAGGATTGCAAGTTCGACCATCATAAGAACCCTCGCAGTGGAGGGGAGGTCTGTGATCTTCTCTACTATCAGGGTGTCAGAGGAGGAGTTCCTTGCCTGTGTGCCCCCAATTCAAGCCTACTGTGGTAGGAAGAGGGGAGTACCATTCAGAGCACGTGATTAACACTGGGGCTTCTATAGATCTAGGGGCTCTCATCTGTACATCTTTCAAACCTTAAACATGATTCCTTTGGATCCCTTTGGATCTTTGGAACTGAACAGGAAAGAAAGGACCTTATTCCCCCAAACAGGAAGGAGTAATGCCTTCCCCTAACTCAGAACTTGAAGGGAGAAGAAAGTAGCAGAAAACAGTAAGACAACTCTGGACTTGGGAGTTAGAGACAGCCTTGGCTGTGAACTCCCACAGTTACTAGCACTAGTTATTTCACTTACCCCCTGGAGCCTTACCTGTAAACTAGGGATGATGATGACCTGCTACCTGCAGGGTAGCTGTGATAACAAAAGACTACAGATGTTAAGCCCCAGCTCGTAAACAGCTCTCTATCCATGGAAACTATTACTGCATGGGATTCTCTAAAAGAACAGTACCACTCAGGTAGCTGGAGAAGATAGCTCCTAAAGTAGGAGCCCCCAGAAAGAAGATTCTAAAATCATGAATAATCTTGGTCATCTGGGTGGCAGAGTCAGTAAAGCGCCTGCCTTCAGCTCAGGTCATGATCCCAGGGTTCTGGGATCAAGTCCCACATTGGGCTCCTTGCTCAGTGGGGAGTCTGCTTCTCCCTCTGCCTCTGCTCCTCTCCTTCCCCTCCACTCTGCTCCCTACTTGTGCTCTCTCTCAAATGAAACAATTAAAAAAAAAAAAAACAAGAACAGGCTTCTCTCCTACTGAGACCATCATTAAGCAGATTTCTCTGAGTGTGAGGAGAGTTGTCCAGGTGGCTACCATGTTGCTTGGACCCTTAGGGTCAGCCACCATGGAGGAAGCACGCCACGGCCCTCGCCCTAATCCTTCTGGGACAAGCAATAATACTTTGCCTTTTTGTCCTCCATTTTCCAAGGACACAGCCCCCTGGGAAGCACCTGTGAATTTTCCATACTTTTTTGGCAAATGTTACTGAAAAGTAAAGACGACAGAGTCTGGCTCAGTTTGAAAAGATGTGGGTTCTAGACTCACAACTTTCCTGTATTATTTCTTAGGAAATGTTGGTTTCAAAACTTATTTTTTTCCTGATTATAGAATGAATATACCCATTTTGGAAAACACAGAGAGGCATGAAGAAATTAGCATTTATCCATAAAGCTGCCACCAGAGAGAACCACTGTTTGCACGTGCCTGCCTCACGTCTGCCATTCAGTAATGAGTACCTGGGTCACCCTTGTCTGTATGTGCTGTGGGACACGGGTATGCTGGGAAGATGTTCCTACTGTCTCCTTGCCAATTTTTCACCCGGCAGGGTTTGGTATGAGGAAGATGAGGGGTACTAATTGTGGTTATCACAGTGGTGAGAAATGGGGGGATGGAAGGTGTGAGTAAAGTGTGAGCTTAAGGCTTTTCAACTCTAGATGTGGTAACACTAACTGTTGGCCTGGGGAATAATTTGGTGAAGATTATCCTCATGTATCCAGGTAGGTAGCTAGGGGTTTCACCACCTAGAACCACAGTCCCTCACGTTTGAGAAACATCCTCTTTCAAAGCCTTGTTTCCTCATTTGTACAGTGGGGAGAGCCTCTGTTTATACTAGATAAATTGTGTCAAGTTCCCTGCAAACTAAAAATGAAACAATTATTTCAAAGCCTACTTATTGAAGCTCCTGTGGCCAGGGCCTTTATACCTTAACCATGGGTTCTACCCTCTGCCAAACCAAGGTAGGCAGTGACCATCTGGTTTATGTTGATGGGCGGGGATGATGGGGAAATACAGAAGAGCTCTGGGTCAATCAGAGGCTGCCCTGAGATTAGCTCTATATCCTGATCACCGAAATAGTCCCTGGAATTCTCTGCTCAGCGCTGGGAAGACATGGTCAAGGGGACATTGCTGGAATGGGACAGACACCTCCAAGAAACAGGAGGTATACTAACCAGGAGATGAAGCAGTTTTACAGAAAGACTCCCCCTGTGCCATTGGTGGCTACTCAGAATTGAAACTACCTTCTCGGGATGCCTGGGTGACTCAGTGGGTTTAAGCCTCTGCCTTCAGCTCACGTCATGATTCCAAGGTCCTGGGATAGAGCCCTACAACAGGCTCCCTGCCCAGTGGGAAATCTGCTTCTCCCCCTCCCTTTGCCCCTCATCCTGCTCAAGCTCTCTTTCTTGCTCTCTCAAATAAATAAAACCAATGGGGGGGAAAAAACAACTTTTAGTCATCCCAGTTATTGCCTGTCATAAATGCCTGAGTTGGGGTTGGTCCTATGCGTGGGCAGAGGAACCAATCAAACTTGCTGCACTCAGGGAACTGGTTTGAGGCGTGACCGCCTTTCAGTGAGGAACAGAGAAGCAGGGTTGTCTCTCACTCATCAGCCACGTGGATTTGAACCCATTCCTCCCAGTTTTGTCTACCGCTGGGGTTTTCAGACTTCTACTGTTGACACTTATGGCGGGATCATTCTTCACTGTGTGTGGGAGGGGTAAGTTCCTGCCCATGTAGGTTATTTAGCAATATCTGTTGGCCCTACCCAGTAGGTGCCAGTAGCAATCTCCCTCCCAGTTGTGACAGCCAAAAATTTCTTCAGACATTGCTAAATATTTCCTGAGGGAAAAATTACCCCTGTCGTCGCCTCATTGAGAACCACTTGAGATAACCTGAAGGAGAGAGAACTAAGTAGAAGTCTTGAGCAGTAGTTAGAGAGGTGGCTTCAGGGACAGCCTCTTTCTGGGGGGAGGGGGGTCACACTCACTCTACATCAAGGCCCAGCTAAAACTCAGCTCACATATCCTTAAATATATTACTTTAGGTTTGACCTTTGACTCCAGTTACAGTTCCTTCACTGTTGATCCCACTCAAACATTCAAGACTCTCTGAAACCTCTCTGTGCCCTTTCTGTATTCCTTGGTTCTAGGAGAGTTTCCTGCATCTCTGGAGGGTAGGAATGGGATATGAATCTCTCTGAGCTAAAATCAAGGTGTCTGCTGGATGGCGTTCCTTTTTGGAAGTTCTAGGGGAGAATCTATCCCCTTGCTTCTCCCAGTTTCTAGGGGCCACCCCCACTTCTTGGTTCAAGGTCCCCTTCGTCCATTTTCCAAGTGGGTGGCAGGCATTTTCCTTAGCCACACCTCCCTCGCTCTTGAACCACAGCTAGCAGAGTTTCTCAGCTTTTAAGGAGCCCTGGGATTAGACTGGGCCATCTGAATAACCCAGGCTAGTTTCCCCATCTCAAAATCCTTACTTTAATCCCATCAGTTACAGGCCGTGTAATGTTTTGTCACAGGTCCTAGGCATCAGGGTCCTTGTTCCGCTCACTACAGGTGTGCCAACTACCTAGTCTCTACAAACATCAGTCCAGCTCGGTGTCTGCATTCTGAGGGGTGCAGGCTGTGAGCTCAGGGGTTTTGGAAGGGGCTTCACTAGGTGCTTATCACGGTCGGCCCAATACCAGCTTGTTTCGCACCAATGATTATACCAGGCAGCATGGAGTCTACCTCGAGGCTTTTCACCAGCCTTCTCCAGTCTCCTTGCTCTGGCTGTGCCAGAAATACAAGCCTCCAGGCCTGACTGCCTAAGAGGAGGGCATAAAGCTAGTGTGAGCCCCATCTTCAACTTCCTCTCTCCACCACCCATCATGGCCCAGAGGGCTCTGCACCGACCAACAGAGCCTCCTGTTGGCCAACACTGTGCAGAGAGGGTGTACCAGTACTCCAGCCACATCTGTGCAAGTCTCCCCGACGCTCCTGCTATTCTCTGCTCAGCACAAGACACCCAGGGCCGGGAACAGGCTTCTGAAAAGTGTGGAGAACCAGGAGAGAGCACACAGCGGCTCAGTGAATCCTTGCAGCATCCCTGCGAAGTAGGCACCGCCGCCACTTCTTACACCCAAGAAACTGAGGCAACAGTATTTTGTGACTTGCCAGGAAGTGGGAGCCATGGGATTCTCGGCCAGGCAGGCAGGCTCCAAGCCAGTGCCCAGCCCCCAAGGCTACCATATCTCCTCCATCAGGAGACCATCACGCTCTGCTGGGAGCGGGAGAGCGGTCTCCTACCTAAATGTATTTGCCATTTTAAAAAAAGCACAGAGAGGCACACCTGGGTGTCTCAGTTGTTAAGCATCTGCCTTCGGCTCAGGTCATGATCCTAGGGTTCTGGGATCCAGCGCCGCATCAGGATCCCTGCTGTCTGCCCAGCAGGGAGTCGGCTTCTCCCTCTGCTTCTCACCCTGCTCATGCTCTGTTTCACTCTCTCTCTCAAATAAGTAAATATAAAAATAAAAGAGCCCAGTGAGAGGCATTCACTCTGGCAGCGCATATGCCCAAATTGGAATGATAGATTTTCACAAGCCCTGCACGAGAATGACACTTAAATTCGTGAAGCATTCTTTTTAAGATAAAAGCCGAAAGGAGTCCCTTGTGCAACACAAAAACGCATGCCTGACCAACGGACGTGGCTTCAGGTTGGAAGCCGAAAGGCAAAGGTTTGTTCGGGTTCTTCTGTTTCCTGGCTGAGCGGCTTTAGGCAAATACCCCCCCACCTCTGAGCTTTACATCTTCACCCACAGAACAGGGCGGACGGTATCAACCCTGCGTTCACGCGTGTGGCAGATCAAAGGAGATAAGGGAGGTGAAATGATCTGGTGTAAGTTCTTATGGTTTGAGCATGGGCTTTACCCTGGCTGAGAGGGAATTTGGGACTGAGACCTTACCAGCCCCCACATCAAACCACCAGGCAGCACCCGTTCCTTTGGCACAGAACACCAGCTTTCTTTTCATGCCCCGCTACCACTGAGGCGCTTGCTGGAACCTCTGCCAACTGTCTCTGGCGGGCACGCTGCCTCCATTCCTGCCCCTGCCCCACCCAAATGCTACACCCTCCCCCACTGGCCTTACTCATTAACTGTTAACCCCAAACTGCAACCTTCGATGGCCTGGGGCTGGAGGGTGCCACAGATGAGCCGAGCCAGGTGGGACAGGTATGCAGACACGCCTGCTGCACCCTATGGAGCTCGTCCGAAAGGGACTCAGCTACTCCACTCCTGCAGATTGTCTCTGTGAGGCCAGATCTTCCCGTGTTTAAGAAGCTGGAGCACTGGACTCTGCTCAGTGGGGAGCCTGCTTCTCCCTCTCCTTCTGCCTCTGCTCCTGTGTGCTCTCTCTCTCGCTCACTCTGTCTCTCAAATAAAATCTTTTGAAAAAGCAGGGGGATGGCTGGGTGGCTCAGTCGGTTAAGGAGAACCTGGAAATCTGGGTAGGATGTGAAATGTGGGTCCATATTTTTTAAAGTTGTCTCAAATCAAACACACACACACACTAAACAGGCCAGATAAAAGCCATCTGCAGGGTAGATGCAATCAGCCATTTCTTACTTTGGTGTACAAGCTAAATCCAGAATCATTAACATGGTATTCTAGGCTCAGATTCAGCAATGACCTACTTTTCCAAATGTCTCTCTGCCCTTGCTTGGGCCTTTGGCTAGCCAAGAGGCGGTCTGGCTGGCTCCCGGGACATCCGAGTCACCTCTCTGCCTCAGGCACCTCTGCTCTGCTGGCGCTGGAATGCCTTTCTCCCAGCTCCTCCAGCTCTACATCGAGAGTTCTACTCCTCCTGGAGGCCTTCCCGGAATTCTCCCCAGCCAAAGACTAATTCAATAATTATATACAATCTGCTCCCCCTGGGCCTCCAGGACATTCTCAGAGGTTGCGTTTCACCTGCGCTCTACTTTCTCCCATATCCTGGCATGCACCGCCCATCACAAGGCTTCGGAGAAAGGGTGTGATGTTTATCACAAGCAACTTGTGTGCAGAGTCCCCTCCCTAGCACCCAACCTGCCCTCACTCCCAAGCCCCAGGATACTCCCTGTAGGTCCTAGCCAAATGTCTGGGCTTCTTGAAAGCTCCAGCTTTAAGGAACTATGCTGAGTTTTGCCTGGCCTAGCTAAACTCACACCTGGAAGACTGCACCTGATGGGCTCACCAGTTTTCTACTGAGTCCTTGAAACTGCTGCAGGGAGAGCGAAACTCCCCCTTCTTGCAGCCCCTTCACAGGGCTCTGCTCCCTGCCAACCCCCTGAATGCCCCGCATCTCTTAACTGTGTCCTTGGTCACTTGGGAGGTCGGGCCAGGGGCTTTTAATGAGCCAAGCAGCCTCACCCACCCTAGGGCAGTGGACTCAAGTGTTAGCCCAGCTGACTTGGTTAGGGGGATACCAGCATCACCTGGGAATGGGAAGAGACACCTTATGGCAGCAGCACCTGGTCTTGGCTTATCCCAGTCTGTACTGATATTACCTTCCTAAAAACATCAGAGCCCAGGGGCGCCTGGGTAGCTCAGTGGGTTAAAGCCTCTGTCTTCAGCTCAGCTCATGATTTCAGGGTTCTGGGATTGAGCCACGCATCGGGGGGGTCTCGGCTCTGTGGGGAGCCTGCTTCCTCCTCTCTCTGTCTACCTCTCTGCCTACTTGTGATCTCTGTCAAATAAACAAATAAAATCTTAAAAAAAAAAAAATCAGAGCCCAGAGGAGCCTTATAGACATTCAGATCGAAGTAGGAAACTGAGCCCCAGGGAAGTGCAGCTTGCCCAAGGACAAGGCAGAGTGTGCCCTGGCTAGGGTCCAAGACACCCAATGCTAGCCCGAAAGACTTTTCCCCACTAAGTCATACATTTGCCACTATCATTTTTCTGTGAAAAACACGGGGAGATTAGTGCAGCTATACATTTTTTCAAAAACTCCATTTTGCAGCTAAGCGAAGTCGGGCTTCTGATTTCTTATCCTTCCTGCCTTTGTGAATGCAGCACTTGGGAAATCAACACTTGCTGCTCCTCCAGCCATCCCCGCCTTGGTGCAATTTCCTTAGCAGAAGGCGTGCAGCCACATATTTCAAACTCCTAGCAAAACGTGTCACAAGAGGTGACAAAATGAGAAAACTCTCACGGGGAGTTTGCTGTGATGTGTCTTGATCTCCTTCCCATCGAGCTTGCCATATTTCCCTGGGAACATTCAAGTAAGGAAGAGCTACCATTTAAATGATGAAAAATTTTTTACACTTAACAGTTTTTTGGGGGGGCTCCTGGGTGGCTCAGTGGGTTAAAGCTTCTGCCTTCGACTCAGGTCATGATCTCAGGGTCCTGGGATTGAGTCCCTTATTGGGCTCTCTGCTCAACGGGGAGCCTGCTCCTGCCCCCCCCACCCCGCCGTGTGCCTCTCTGCCTGTTTGTGATCTGTCAAATAAATAAAAATAAAATCTTATTAAAAAATTTTTTTTTTAATTAAGAGATTATACTGTCTCCTTCTCATGCCCACCCTGAGAACCTGTATGTCATTGTAGAAAGAGATCTAGTGATGGTAAGACGAGATTATTATCCTGGCTTCACAGACAAAGCAACTGTGGCCCAGCACAGCTCAAAATCAACCGTCCATGAATTTGTAGTCAAACAAATGGACCAGGCACTGTGCTAGGTCCTGGAAATAACAGTGATGGCAAGATGGACATAGTCCTTACCCTCAGAGTGCTTCCGGCCTAGCAGGAGAGAGACTGTCGATTACTTATACGAAATTGAGTGTTACTGGAATAGGTCACCCCAAAACATGCCACTTTGGCATAGGAATTTTGAGCTGAATGCAACCATGAAAGAGACCACAGAAAAAGCTCCCTACCCTCCCCATTTGCCTAAAAGCAGGGCACAGTTTTTCCCATTGTGAAGGGATCCTCCTCCTCTCTCTTGTACCTAGAAGGACAGAAAGACGGAACAACTGGAGAGGACTCTAGACCCAGCAGTCCCAAGATGGCACAGAGAGGAAGTGACATAACAAAACTTCCTGAACATTCATCGGCCACTACATTTACCTTCCCACAATGTGCCAGCTCCAGAAGCTCAAAAGTCTTTTCAAAATGTCTTTCACTTCTCTACGTATTTATTGTCCACTGTAGAAGCCCTTGGGTCTGACCATGTCTCTGGGGTCTCATTTCATGTCTCTGAGGCCTTCCGTATAAATGCGAATTTAACCTTTTACTCCTGTTCGTCCATCCCTTGGCAGTTTAATTTCCAGGCAGGGCCTCAGTCACAGAACCAGAGAGGGTAGAGGACACCGTGTTTTTCCTCTACAACATGTTCTGGCACTTTGTCCCATGTCCTTTCCAGTTTGCGGTGTTGACACCACACTCCTGAATCAGCAGTGAGGGAGAGTTCCCAGGTGAGCTCAAGTCTCAGTCTTCAGTGGCTCCTTCCACCTGACCTTGTCACCACCCTGCCCACTTCCCTAAAGCATGCTTTATTTTGAGGCAAGTCTGGAGATCTTAATCTTCGTGGTCCACATTTTGAGTTCCGCAGTGGTATCTTTCAGGGTTGGTATGCCAGAGCAAGCTTCCCATCACTCATCTCTGTATTAACGTTGAGGCTTAGGCACAGCCAGAAGCCAGAGAAAGCATCGGAGTTTTCTGCTTAACAACACACTTAGCCATGCAAACCGCAGCAGGCTTTGATGGTTTCTGAGAAGTGTCCAGCATTTCTAAGGAAGCTATCATGTAAAGCCAGCCTCGTGACCTCTGGTCACCCAAGCACATTTCCACATCCAAAGCCTGGGATTCTTTACGTCAGCGCACAGCATGGAGTCTATCTCACGGTTGAACCCTGGCAGCTTTTGCTACCGCAGATCCAGCAAAATCCAACAGGAGAAAACCAAAGCTACTCTGAGAAAACAGGTCAATGGAGGCAGAATGACAACTGACATGCAAAGGTGTGTGTGTGTTGTGCATTGCAACTTTAGGGACACCGGAGAATTTTAATTCTTACTTTGAAGTATTGCAGAAGGAGCTTTGTCAGGCCCCGATGGTGGAGCCTGGGTAAATGTCACCAGATGTTGTGAGTGCCCAGCCCCAGCCCCTGAGTCCCTAGGCACTGCGTGCCAGGTATAAACTAGGGATGCCTTGGGCTCACCTGCTTGGGTGTCAGAGGTGGTCCGCCCCTTTAGCAGTCTGTCCTGAAGTCTGCTCCACTATGCGTGGCCCATCTTCCTTCCGCTCCCTGAGCCAAGGAACTCTTAAGGTGGGTCAGGAGTTCAGAGAGAGAGAACTTGGATCCTTCCATGGCCAGGACACAGGCATGTTCAGAAATGGCTGAGAGGGGCCTGGGTAGTTCAGTTGGTTAAAGCCTCTGCCTTCAGCTCGGGTCATGATCCCAGGGTCCTGGGATTGAGCCCCACATTGGGCTCTCTGCTCAGCAGGGAGCCCGTTTTCCCCAGCTCTCTCTCTGCCTGCCTCTCTGCCTACTTGTGAACTCTGTCAAATAAATAAATAAATAATCTTAAAAAAAAAAAAAAAGAAAGAAAGAAATGGCTGAGAGACTTGCAGAGGGCGGGGAGGCTCATTGTAAGCAAGGCTGTGGGGAAGAAAGGTAGGGATCCTAGGAGACCAGTCACAACGCTAAAGAGCAGGGAGGGAAGGCCAGACTCTGCAGCAAGTCCCGCGTCCTGGGACAGACTATGGCTGGAGGGCAGCATAGCGGCCTTCCAGTTCAGAGTGCCTGTCCCCAGTGGGATTCCCCTGGGAGAAGCTGTGTGCGAGGAAAGGGACTCCTCTCTGGGAGGGGAGACAGCGGAAACCCAGAGCAAGGTCAGGGTTGTGTCAGGGTCGCCAAGAGCCCACTGATGCGCCACACCCTGAAAGGTGTCAGGGGTGCAAGGCCCTGCTGCCCGGCACTCACGCGCCCATGAAGGATGGCAGAGATGTGGGCAGAGGCCCCGGTGGCAGGGCAGCCCAGCAGCCTGGAGAACCAGGGCAGTGAGGGAGCAGAGCTACAGCCAGAGGAAGGGGCCAGAAGCTGTGGCTGGACTGTCCTGCAGCTGCTTCCTCCCACCTGTCACAGGGAGAGGGACTGCCACACAGCGAGGGGGCACACTTCAGGACGGACAGACCCCCCAAGGTGAGCCTGAGACCTCCCTGGGGGAAGCCCGTCACATCGCGCTTAGGGACCCCCAGGACACGGGGCGGGGGGCGGGGAAGGAAAGGCACTCGGGATTGCACTTCAAGTGGGAGCCCACATGGACCGGGTGCTCTGGAGGACGGAGTTTGCTCAGGTTCTTAGGACCTAGGTCCTATTTATTGCAAAATGAGCCACTGCTTTAACAACAGTTTAATTAAAAAACAGTAAGAAAACTATTACATTAAATATATACATAAATCGCCACATCCTGATTTCAGAAATATTAGAATATGGTAAAAAAGAAATATACAATGTTGTATAAAATTGAGGTGACTCTGTCATACTAACACGGTGACATTTGCCCTCACAGGCCAGAGAAGGACACGTGTCTCGGTGACACCAAGGGGTCAGGGGAGTTGTAGCCCTGCCATGTTGGTGTCAGAACAGGCTTCACCACTTGGGGAGCCCTTGGTTTGGGGCCCCATGACCGCCCCCAGAACCCTTCCACAGAGCTCCTTGCAGTTCTGGCCCTGAACCTTCCGGTTCAGGAATATTAGGAAGCTCTAGGAATGGTACCTGCATGACTCTCTTTTCTTAGCAAAGCTTCATTGAAGCTGTATTTATTGTAGTGAACCTCAGCTTATTATTTAAAGGAATCGTGTGGCACAACCTTTGTGAATTTGAAGGTTTTCAAAGAAGTGAACACTCATCCCATCATCTGTATTTTCCTGGTAACATTTTGGGGAGGTCAGAATTCAGACATTTATCTTTTTCTATTTCAAATGAGTTCCGTGGGACTTGTGGAGGAGCATTTGGCCTTTTCCTGATGTGGTGTTTGACTGATGGGGAATGACTTTTCCCTCCCGAGGCTTTCCCCTGCTAGCCCTCTTCTCAGTGGCTAACTGTTGGGAGGACCCGGTTTCCTTACTCCATTAGCCAGTCCTCCTCCTTCCCCGGGTTTTGGGACACCACTAAGCTCTGGGAGACCAAGGCAAATACTGTGAGTCGTTGAGAGCATAGATCGGGACTAAAATTGCCTGGGTTCAAATCCTGACTTTCCCAAGTGATCAACTAAAGGCCCCTGGAAAAGTTACTTCTTGGCATTTAAGAGAGTGATGGTAACAGCACCCTCTTCATGGTGGTGCTATCTTAAGTCGGTAAATGAACATACAGCCCTTAAAACAGAACCTGGCACAGCGTAATTGCTCAACAAATGTGAACTACAACTCCAAAACAAGCAAGGCCAAAATGGACTCTGGTTTGAGGTAGACTCATAAAGCACACACCAGTCCTAGAATATTCCCCAGCATCCTGCCAAAGTAGGCCTCCTGTGATGGGTCAAGTCAGTCCTAGGCCAAGTCACTGTCCCGCAAAGGCCCCTGCTAGAACACAGACACAAAACCATATGAGGATAACTTATTCAGAGCTGTTAGCAGAGAATGGGTTTTCATAAGTGAAGTCTTGTGAGGAGGTTCCTGACCCCTGGAGGACACACTCAGACTGGATGGATCCAAGGGACTGGATCCAAGTTTGGCGCTTATGAAAAGGGGAACTGGAAATGGATTTTAAAGGAAACATTCAAAGTTTCAAAACACCTGGAGGAATAAAGGCACATGGTAAACAGGCTACCTTTCATCCAACATGTTGATTTCATACTTACATACTACAATCCAGTTACCACTAACGCCTCCGTCGTGTCTCCTACTTTTTTTGTGGTGAGAACACTTAAGATCTTTTAGTGACTCTTAAGAATATGATGCAGTGTTGAAACTATAATGACAATACAGTGCATGAGATCCCCAGAACTTGCTCATCTTCTAATTCCAAATTTGTACTCTTTAATCAGGCTCTTCCTAATGCAACTGCCCCACCCCCGCCCTCTGCCACCCCCACCACCCCCGCAGCTCATGCTCTTAACCAACCCTTACTCTGTACTCTATCTGGGTAGCCTTGTTAATTAATGTCTTGGGAGTTCAGTTTTCTTCTTTGTGAAATGAAGATGGTGAAAACGGTCTACATCATCATTCTGAGGGTTAAATAAGGGAATATATAGAAAGCCTGCAACACAATGTCTGGCACGTTCTAACCCTCTCAATAAAAAGTACATTCTTTCCCAGGCTTCATGAGAAACTTTCTGCATCTCAGAATGGAGTTTTGACAGCTCGAACACTTCAGTTCCTCCAAGGGATGTTCTCCATCTCCCTTACACCAAGAGCAAAACCAAATGGGTCCCAAGAAGTGGGAAAAGGGGGCACCTGGGTGGCTCAGTGGGTTAAGCCTCTGCCTTCAGCTCAGGTCCTGCGATCGAGTCCCACATCAGCCTCTCTGCTCAGTGGGGAGCCTGCTTCTCTTCCTCTCTCTCTGCCTGCCTTTCTGCCCAATTGTGATCTCTATCAAATAAAAAAATAAATAAATAAAATCTTAAAAAAAAAAAAAGGTACCACCTGGAAGGTGGTATGTACAGTCTGGCAGCACCCTGGCTGACTGTCCGCTCACTCCCACTCACTGCACTCACCTGGCCAGGGACAGCACCTCACCTGCGTCTCTGAGCTCACGCCTCTCCAGTTACCCAGTTCCCGATTACATATTATCTATGAATGAGCAAGAAAGCACTCCCCGAATGGAGGGCCACTTCGTACCTTCAGAACCAGCTAACAGATCAGCAGTAGGAAGGTACAGAGTAGAAGCACAGCTGTTAGCACTCAAGTCATAAACAGAAGTATTACTAATCATATATGATGAACAATAGAAGCCAATCAAAAGCACTTGTGACGAATTTACAGGTTCGTGTAGTACTTTTTTTTTTTTTAAAGACTTTATTTATTTGAGAGGGATTAGCAGACTCCCCACTGAGCAGAGTTCAATCCCAGGACCCCAAGATCATGACCCTTGATTGAGTCATCCTGGCACCACTCATGTAGTGATTTTTGTTATTCTTCAGTTTTTAATCAAAATGAAATTTGTATATGGTAAATGCATATTATATATAACATATTATATATATATATAATACATACACATATATATGAATATAAAAAATAGTATATAATAGTACAAGTGAAGAATTTATAAGAAAAGTCCTGCCCCTCCTCTAAGTTTCTCCAAAAGGCAACTACTTTACTTTTTTTTGAAAAAGATTTACTTGTCAGAGAAAGAGAGAGCGTGCACAAGCAGGAGGAGCGGCTGGCAGAGGGAGAAGCAGGCTCCCCACTGAGTGAAGAGCTTGATGTGGGGCTCGATCCCAGGACCCTGGGATCATGACCTAAGCTGAAGGCAGATGCTTAACTGACTGAGCCATCCAGGCATCCTCTACTTTAAATCATGTTTCAGTTTTTCTTTTCTTTTTTTAAGATTTTATTTTATTCTTTTGTGAGAGAGAGAGAGATAAAGCACAAGGGGAGAGGGAGAAGCAGACTCGCTGCTGAGCTGAGAGCCCGACGTGGGGCTCAATCCCAGGACCTGGAGATTATGACCTGAGCTGAAAGCAGACTCTCAACCATCTGAGTCATCCAGGTGCCCCGACTTTTCAGTTTTTCTAAGGTCACCCTCAGAATTCTAAATCCTATTCTTATCCAGTCTAGGGAGTTATGGATTCCTCAGAATGAATTTAGTTCAACGGCAGGACCACTCCTATCCCCGCCCTCTCCCTTCCTCTTTGTGATCTTTCCACATATGTTGTTATAGGATTATTCTCCAATGTTTCTAGTAAGTATCTTGGAAGCTTGGAATAACACATTAAACCACCATGCATTTATTAGTGCATCAATATTCATCAGCACTTGGTGATTCCCTTCCACACAAGGATATAAGGAACCCTACCCAAATTCTCCACTTTTTTCGCCCTCACCATCTATCAACTACACCTTTATGTTTGCAAAAGTTACATGCTGTGCTATAACTTTTACAAGGTCTTCTGTATTTTATCTGTGGTTAATTTTAAATGTTGGAACTCAAAATAAATAAATAAATAAAAGTTGGAACTCAAGGATGACTGTTTACAGTACTGGGTCTATGTCAACAGCTCCCTGCAGGGCCACCCAGTGGGCTAGGATTTTCTTACCTGTGGGTTTAAGTTTGTAGCAAAAAGATCAAGTAATACCAGTTATTACTTTGGACACTGGACCCCCAAAAGGCAAGCATGAGGGGTTTTATTCTTGGGAACATGTACCCTATTAAGAGCCTTAGTACTTTCTAGAACACTTATTTGAATTTCTTTTGAGATAAGTCTTAATTTAAGGCTTAGTTTTAGTTTTTTATTCCCCAGGCTACAGGTCTGGATGAATGCCTGCTGGTAGAGGGCCTGACTGGTGGCTGCTGATCTGGAGAAAGACCTTCAAGTGTTGGCCCTGTTCTTGGAGTCGCCACCCTTCCCATTCCCATTCTTCAGCTTGGTGACAAGCCCACAGACCTTCCAGAGCCCCACCTCTAGTCTCCCAACACACCTCCACACTACAGGTCCATATACTGGCCATCTACTTCCCATCTCTCAGTAATGTGTTGACCTTTCTGATGCACTTATGATCTCCCTTATATTCTCTTGGCTTAGGAGTTCCTTCTTTTTCTGTACTTTATCACTGACACTGAGGAAGATGTCAAGAGGTAGCAAAGGTATACACTTGGTCTGAACTAAGTGATAAATGACTTTGTTTTTATACAAAACAAAGGCAGTAGAACTAGTTTCTACTCTGGACACTTTGTTCTTATTTATATGTTTATCAAAGTCAGAATAACAGTCTTGATCATGGATTTTGATTAGCCTTTGACATTTCTTTATGTTTGAGCCATTCTAAGTCATCTCCAGGAGCTTGGAATTAAGCCAGGTGATAGGAGGTTCACTGATTACATATATGAAGCCTGACAATATTAAAAGTAAAATTTGTGCTACTGTAACTGTTAAGATCTATGTTTCTACTTTACTTGCCTTTTATAATTTTCTATTTGTATTTTATCTTGACCTCAATATATTTGGATTCCTTTGATCTAGTATTATATCTTGTAACTTTCTCTAGGCCCAGGTATGGTTCTTGTAACCAATCAATACTCTGTAAACACAGTTGATGCAATTTTGCCTGGCACAGTAGCTGAGGCAAATACATGAGTACATGCTCAATTGAAAAATTGTTGAATAAAACACCCAACTAAAAGGAGTTTCAAGGGGCACCTGGGTGGCTCAGTGGGTTAAGCCTCTGCCTTCAGCTCAGGTCATTGTCTCAGGATCCTGGGATTGAGCCCTGCATTGTGTGTGTGTGTGTGGGGCGGGGGGGTCCTTGCTCAGCAGGGAGCCTGTTTCCCCCTCTCCCTCCGCCTGCCTCTCTGCCTACTTGTGATCTCTGTCAAATAAGTAAATAAAATCTTAAAAAAAAATAAAAGAAGTTTCAAAAAGAGAATGAGAAAAAGAAAATTATCCTTTTTTTTTTTTTTTTTTTTTAAGTAGGGTCCCTGCCCTACTTAAAATTTGAATTTACAATGTAAGATCAGGAGTCACATGCTCTATGGGCTGAGCCAACAGGTTCCCCCTCCCCAATTTTCATCTTTTTACATACAAGAAAATGCCCCAGAACAGAACTCAGTAAGTGCCTGGCACAACAAATAAAAAATAAAAAGACCCACACCAAACCTCATTATCATGAAATCTCAGATAATCAGAAATAACAAAAAATATCTTAGAAGTTTCTGAAAAGAAAAAGTAGGCCACATTCAAATGGCCAGAAATCAAAACATCATCCCACTGTTCTCAATAGCAACATTGAAAGCTAGAAGATAGTGGAGCAGTAACTTCAAATTTTTTAGTGAAAATCACTTCCAACCTAGACTTCTACTCTCAGCTAAAACTTCAAATATGTGGACAGAATTAAGACATCTTCAAGTGTACAAAAGCTCTAAAGTTATCTCCCATCCATTTTTTCATAGGAAACTAGTGGAGTGCATGCTCCACCCAATCAGGACCTATGCCAAGAGTGAGAAAGGAGTGGAATCCCCCAGAGAGAAGAAAGAGGGTCCAAAGATGATGGTGAAGAGAAACAACAGGACAGTAAAACATCAGGATTACTGTGCAGTCTGTCCACAGTTGAGGAGAGATGGAAGAATCTAGGAGGATGGTCTTTAAGAAAGCTAGGAGTTATGGGTGCTTGGGTGGCTCAGATAGTTAAGTGTCTGCCTTTGGCTCAGGTCACGATCCAGGGTCCTGGGATTGGTCCCTGCATCAGGCTCTGGGCTCAGTCAGGAGTCTGGTTCTCCCTCTCCCTCTGCTGCTCCTCCTGTTTGTGGTCTCTCTTAAATAAGTAAAATCTTAAGGAAGAAAACTATGAGTTACTATGAAGAAAAGGACTTTTATAACTTGGACAGTGGTTAAGGATAAACTATCGTTAGTAATATAGCAAACTATGCAATGAGATGAGACATTCATTAACTCCAGAATAAACAATCTGTTGTCTAAGAAGGGTACTGTAATTATAGTACACCAAACGGTCTCCCTGTAACATAGTCATAAAAGCAGAAATTCTGAATATTCATTCAACCAAAGGTCATAATTACATTTTGATTCAATAAATGGTGCTGAAACCATTTCATATCCATGTGCAAAAGAAAATGAAGTTCAACGCTTACCTCATGCCATATAACCAGAAACAGAACACTGACCTAAGTGTAAGAGTTGAGAAATAAAATTTCTGGCAGAAAACAAAGGAGAAAAATTTTGTGATCTTGGATCAGAAAAGACATTAATAGCTGGGATAAAAATACATAAAACCTATATTCAATTATAGACTTTTATCCAGAAGATTTAGGAAAAAATCTGTAGAACATTTATCTGGTAAGAGAACTGTAAGCAGAATATGTAAGTCCTACAACTTTTTATTGGGAAATCAACCCAATGAAGTAGACAGAAGTTTTGAATAGGGGTGCCTGGGTGGCTCAGTCCCTTAAGTGTCTGCCCTCAGCTCTGGTGCAGATCCTAGTGCCCTGGGATCAAGCCTCAAACCCCATCAGGCTCCCAGCAGGGAGCCTGCTTCTTCCTCTTCCACTCCCCCTTTCTTCTGAATTTAGGTGCTATCAAATAAAAAAAATAAAAAAAAAAAAAAAAAAGTTTCGAATGGGCACTTCACCAAAGATATACAAATGGCAAATAAGTATACAAAAAGTTCAGCATCATTAGTCATCAGGGGAAATGCAAATTAAGACCACACTGAGGGGTGCCTAGATGGCAGTCAGTTAAGTGGCTGACGCTTGGTTATGCTTGGTTCTAGCTGAGGTCCTTGTCTCTGCGTCATGAGATCGAGACCAGGAGTCCTGTGTCAGGTTCTTGACTCAACGCAGTCTGCTTAGAGTTTCTCCCTCCCTATTCCTCTACCCCACCTCCCCCTCTCTAAAATAAATAAATAAATCGGGGTCCCTGGGTGGCTCAGTAGGTTAGGCATCTGCCTTCAGCTGAGGTCATGACCTCAGCGTCCTGTGATTGAGTCTGACCTGCTTCTTCCTCTGCCTGCTGCTCCCCCTGCTTGGGCTCTCTCTCTCTCTGACAAATACAGTCTTTGAACAATCAACCTTTTTTTTTTTTTTTTTTAAGACCACACTGAAATAGCACTACGTATACCTACTAGAATGGCTGAAATTTAAAAGATTGGGGCAAGAAGCAACTGGAACTTTTGTACACTAACTGGTAAGAATGCAAAATAATATAGCCATTTTTTAAAAATAGTTTGGCAGTTTCAGTTAAATTTATATGTGCACAAAAGACAAAACAATACTGTATGTATTTGCAAGATGCTGAGAGAACAGATCTTAATACTTCTCATCACAAGAAAAAATGCTTGGAATTATGTGCAGTGATGGGTGTTGACAAAACTGATTGTGCTGATCATTTCACAATATACACAAATATCAAATCATTGTGTTATATGGGTAGCTAAAGCTAATACAATTTTATATAGGGCAATTTAGTCTAAAAAAAAAAAAAACAGTTGAGCACACACACTAATATACCCCACCCCTACTCTCAGAGATGGGGCAGGAGGAATGATAAGAATTAGACCTTTGACTCTTTCCTTTTCTTTCTCCCGGCCATTTTGGCGGCTGCTCTTGGTTGGGGCTGTCCCGCACCTAAGGCAGGAAGATGGTGGCCGCAAAGAAGACAAAAAAGTCGCTGGAGTCGATCAACTCCAGGCTCCAGCTCGTTATGAAAAGTGGAAAATATGTGCTGGGGTACAAGGAGACTCTGAAAATGATCAGACATGGCAAAGCGAAGCTGGTCATCCTCGCCAACAACTGCCCGGCCTTAAGAAAATCTGAAATAGAATACTATGCCATGTTGGCCAAAACTGGTGTCCCTCACCACAGTGGCAATAATATTGAATTGGGCACAGCATGTGGGAAATACTACAGAGTATGCACGCTGGCTATCATTGATCCAGGTGATTCTGATATCATTAGAAGCATGCCAGAACAGACTGGTGAAAAGTAAATCACGCAGAATTTTTCTTTAATAAAACTGGCCACAGCTTATTTTAAAAACAAAAACAAAACAAAACAAAAAAAAAGAATTAGACCTTTGAAAAACAAGGAAAAATCACAATATTCAAGGTACATTAAAGTGTATTTCAAGTCTATTGTAGTTTTTAATTGGTGATTATGCTCTGAAGAAAAGAATCTCTCTTCTCTGCAAAGCAATAAAAACATGCTGGATAAACTTTTATTTGGGAAATAGTAAGAAAGATTCATGTATGTTCAGTTATTTCACAAGTGACCTTGAAACTTAGTTCAAACTCTTGGATCCAGTGGTTACAGACTCAAGGACCATGTAGAAAGAGGGGACTCAAAACCCTGGAAATCTCAGAGGAGAAATGAATTTCTGGCACACTACTTTCCAGAATTTTGAGCCAAAATTTTTAGCAAGCAGACCTTGCTTGCTTTAGAGCATGGAGAAAAGGCATTTATGGGTGAAAAAATAATTTAGGGGCACCTGGCTGGCTCTGTTGGTAGAGCAGATGGGTCCTCATCTCACGGATGTGAATTTGAGCCCCACATTGGGTGCAGAGATTACTTAAATCAACTTGAAAAAATAACTTACTACGACTGAAAATAACAAACCACAACCACACAAAGCAATCTGATTCTTATGGAGACAATCTTGAGCAAACTACATGCTAACTAGCTGATGGCTAGATTGGTGTGTGCTTGTGACAATTTACTGAGCTGTATAGATGATTTGTGCATTCTTCTGTATGTAAGCTATATTCAACTTTTTTACAGTATCCCATATGATTCTATTTGTTAAGCTCCCCGCAAAAGGCAAAACTGAACTACTGTTCCATAGTACATACAAACGTAGTAAAAATATTAAAAGCCAGTCAATTACTTAATGTTCGGAATGCAGTAAAGGGTTTAAGATCAGGAATGGGTGAGATTAGGGGCTCCTATCAGGGGATCTTAACTGACTTAATGTCAGTAAGTTCTATTTCTTGGCCTGAATGGTGCTTACATAAGCACTTGCTTTAGAACTCTGTTAAACTCTAAGTTTTATGCACTTAGAAAACAAATTAAGTAGATTCAACCCAATCTAAATGTCTGCTAATAGAGGACTACTTAAATTAATTATAATACAGTCATGGAATGTATTCTGTACCATTAAAAATGAGACAACCGGGGGTGCCTGGGTGGCTCAGTCAGTTAACCATCTGCCTTTGGCTCAGGTCACCATCTTCAGGTCCTGGAGTCAAGCCCCACATTGGGCTCTCCACTCAGTGGGGAGTCTGCTTCTGCTTCTCCCTCTCCCTCTGCCCTCCCTCCCCTGCTTGTGTGGTCTCTCTCTCAAATAAAATCTTTAAAACAAAAATGAGCCAATTATATGCTTATAAGGTCCTATATGCTTATAAGGACCCGAAGCCCAGATGTGTCCTAAAATGACAAAAGCCATGCTAGAAATGAATCTCATATAGTACTACACACACACACACACACACACACACACACATCTATATACACACACGAAGAATACCTCTATCTCTAGAAGAATAGACAAGAAATGAGTCAATATTGCCTTGAGGAGGAGACCAGCAACCAAATTTTGTATTATGTGCATTTGTTATCTTTTAAATAGAAAGAAAATAATTAATTTTGGAAAATATTTGTTTATTGCACAGTTCTTTCCAGATTTTATGTCTAGGGTCATCTTTTATTGTCAAGTACTTTAGCAAAGAACTGGCATTTAAACATGGCTGACCAACCATGGCCACATTCATTACGCAAGGACTTTTCTGAGCTAACATTTTTCAAGCTCCTTTAGGAACTTGCCACTGACTTAGCCACTATAAAAACAAAGTTAAATGGGACAAGAGTCTAAGCCTTCATGGAAGGGGAAGGCCATGAAGGAAAGTGAGAAGGAAAAGCAGGAAGCCATTTGGCACGATGGGATTTTTCTCCTGCAGCCATTTAGTCTTGTCTTTGTCTTAGATGGGATCAGGTCATATTCCTTGTCCTCACAAGTCTTAGAAATCAACCAGAAAGTGCAGAGTTCACGAATCAACCCCACAGGTTTAATACTAGGCAATGCTTATTAAACCCCTCTGTGGTGGAATCTTCATCTTTCTACACCTCTGAAGCTCTCTTACCCTTTATCCCTGTTGCTTCAGCTTCAGCTTCCCAGAGGGCAGAGGTGAGATCCTAGGTAGGTGGGCTCTTCTCATCTCTGCTGTTTGACAGGATTCAAGGACAATGTAACAGATAATGCAGTGGAGATGCTAAGACCCCCCAAATAACGAGGGGGGAGAAAAAGCAGAGGACATTTCTCACCACAGACCAGACAAGTTTCCATTCCTCGCTAAGGATGAGAGGATTGGAATAGAGGAAGACCCAAAGCACTTGTGTGAGGAAGACTTGCCTTCTGCTTGTTGCCATGGTTCTGATTTACCTGTGGTTATGTTCTGAAAGCTCTTGCCCAAAGAAATTTTTTCAGCCATTTCTTAAAACAGTTTTTTTGAATGGTTATAAAAAACCTGGGTAACCTTTTTTTTTCTTCCAGTTTTATTGATATAATTAACATATAACATTGTATAAGTTTAAGATGTAAAACATAATGACCCGATATATGTATTTGCTGCCAAATTTTTTACCACAATAAGTTAATATCCATTGCTTCACATAATTACACATTTTTTCCCTGTTGTAGGAACATTTAAGATCTACTCTCAGCAACTTCCCAACATGCAATACAATACTGCTAACCAGAGTCATCATGTTGTACATTACAGCTTCCAAAATTACATAAATGTACATTTATCTTAAAACTGGAAGTTTCGTTATCTTTTGATTGCCTTCACCCAATTCCCCACCATGACTCCCGCCCTCCCCCAACAACCTCTGGCAACCCCAATCTGATCTGTTTTTATGAGTCTGGGTTTTTTTAGATTCCACATGTAAATGAGTTCACAGTATTTGTCTTTTTCTGTCTGACTTATTTCACTTAACATAATGCCCTCAAGGTCCATCCATGTTGTCACAAATGGTAGGATTTCCTCACTTTTGTGAGGCTGAGTAATAGAGTCCACTGTATATGTGTGTATATATATATAAATATACACCACACACCGTATTTTCTTTATCCATTCCTCTGCTGATGGACACTTAGGCAGTTTCCATACTTTGGCTATTGTGAATGCTGCTGCAATGACCACGGGAGTGCAGGTAGTTCTACTTTGAGTTTTCTAAGGAACCTTCCATACTGTTTTCCAGAGAGTATGCACTAAATTGTAGTCCTGCTAATAGTGTACAGGTTTTCAGTTTGGATCATCTTAAAGGACAGAGGTTTAGAAGCATCTCATTGCTGTAATGATCCAAACCCACGCCCCTCATGTCTTCATCAAAATCCCATTTGCTGCTCTTGCCTGTCAGTGAGTATTGGTGGTGGGGATGGGAGGCGTAGGCAAGGAGAAAGGGGTCTTCCTGAGGTGAGTGGCATGTGGAGGAAGGGCAGCAGCTGTTAAAATCCACATGCAGCCTCTCTTCATAAAGCTCACCCCCTGGATTAGGCCATAGTGGGTGACAGCTACTTTCGGCCGCAGGCGGTTCCACTGGAATCTGCTGGGGAAAGGGTTCTGCAGAGCTCTGGGAAGGGGAGAAGTCATAAGGCCAGCTGGTCAGAGGGAAAGGGTAACTGGGACAACAGTTGTCATTAAGAGACTGTCTCCCCAAGGCAGTATTTATATTCCATGTTTGCCGATCACCGTAGTCAGAGAAGACTCCGGAAACAGGATGAAGCAGGTCCCCACCATTACAGATCCAACTACTGGACAGTTTGCATTTGTCATAGAGCTTAGTGGGGACCAAGGTGGAGGTGGGGTCTGCCAGGTCAGTGGTTCCCCCCAAGCAACAGCTCTTGGAGAAGAACAAGCAATCATTCAGAGACTTCTGCTGGGGAGTGTTAGCTATTAAACGTCCATTGTAACTACTGGGCAACTGGACGCCCTCCTGGAAAGACCAAGTTAAAGGAAAACTTCCCCAACTTTGGGTTTCACCTGGAAGAGACTAGAAAGGAAAGCGAAAAGCTCACATTAATAAGTTAAGCAAATTGACACGACTACCACAGGCACCCAGAGTTACTCTGTACAAATAAGTGCTCTGTCCGACTTTCCTCATTCCTCACATACTTGAAGCGCAAACACACAGTGGGGTTTCACCACAAGCACTTAAAGTCTGAAAGAAGTCAAGGTTGCCTCCAGGTCCACTGTACAGCCTACTCACCAGCACAAGCTGTGTTACTCTCACTCCTCTGACTCTGAGCAGAGTGAGTGTGTTGAAAATGGTTCATCCTCAAACACAAATCTGATACAGTAACTGTCTTTGTGAGAAACTTGTAAGAGACTATTTAAGAAAAATCAAACTACAGCTTCAAAGATTTATATTATACTCAGTATAACTCTCAGGAGTTCTCTGTCTTGCTTGCTCACCCAGTGTCTCTCTCTCTCTCTCTCTCTCTCACACACACACACACACACACACACACACACACACACACGTCATTGCCTTCCTTGACTTTTCTATTTTTTAGTACTGTTTGCAGTCTGAGAGACTAGGGTTGTTCTGTTGCTTTTCTTCTCAAGAGCCTTTTCTCCAAGGTCATGGGGATTTTGTTGACCCATAAATAGGGCCTCTAGAAAAATGAAGTAGCAAATTTATTTCTATAAATAAAGGAAGCATACGTACTACTTTGCAATTCATCTCAGGGAAAAAAAACTGGCTGAGAGTTAAGTGATCTGCTTGCTTATGTAACAAGAGGGTGGAGATAGAGAGACTGTGACCAGGTAGAGTGGGAGGAAATGCCCTTCAACTTGTCCCATGGCTGGGAGAAGGGGTGAGGAACCTGCCATTCGGTTTCAGGGGCTCACGTGTCCCTATAACCGACCCAAGTGACATTTTCTTTTACTACGTAAGGCATACTTAAAACCTCTAGGGATGCACGGGCTCCATCTCGGTCCTCATGAAAAGAAATGTGAAGCACGGAGCAGCAGTAAAATACACGAATTAGCATCACTATCAAGCAGACAAACCCACCAACCTATAATATGATGCCCATAAAGCCAGAGAGTTCACATCACAGTGTGGCCTCTCCACCCCCAACCCCACAGGTGGCCAATGTTTTCAGAAACTTCCTGGTTATTTCCTCTGGGTCGAGTCTGCTAATCTATTTAGGGGAAGAATGACCATTTTGGAATGGTATTTTGCTGAGACCACTTTAGGTTCACTTCTGAACCAAAATATAAAGTGCCAAATAGAGGTTAAGTACTAATCCAAGTCTCTCCTTGTAATTGTAGCAGGGAAGATGTTTCTAAAATTACATAAAGTTTAAGAGTATTTGAGAGCATGCTACAAGATGGCAGAAATTAAGAGGAAAACCCCAGATTCTATTTCTTTTCTCTGGGGGATGCTGCCCTATAGACGAGCCAGATGGGATGGTTTCGACCTCATTTGTCAGTGAGGAGGGACTGGAGAAGGGTATTGTCCTCACCACGGGCGTGGGGAGTTGCCATATGTTTTGAACACACGGGGGACAGGTTACCTTTGTCTCTGGGCTCTCCTTCAGCTTTAAGGGGACAGAGGCAGATGCCACGTGTGCTTTTTTCATTGTTCTTCTTGCCTCGGCTTCCAATTTGGTTTCTGGTTTTGGATGATCATGCTCTCCCTTTGACTTACAAGAGACAAGGAGGTAAAATAAACAGCAAGATTGGACCTCACGGTGTATAGAATGTTACCCTGTGCCCTGCCGCCTGACTGGGTGCTGCTGCAGGCCCAAGACTTCATAAACCTCTTCGGCCTGTCACACGCTTTCCTGCCCACCTTTGAACACGGTGCCCCTTGCCCACCTGGTGAAGTCACACTTGCAACCATAACAAGCGACACTACAAAGTGCTTCCTGGTGTGCAGAGGAGGCTGCAACACACACCTCACTGACTCTTCAGCATCAGTCCTGCCACCATTATCACTGCCCCAGCTTACAGAGTAGGAAACTGAAGCATGGGGACACTCCACCAGCTATGGAGGAGACACTCCTCCCCGTCCCCCCATGAGTGAGCGGGGAGCTGGGATTCAAAGCATGCTGGAGCTGCCCAAGCTGAGAGCCAGCTATAGAATGCTCGGGAATTCTGGGAGCTGGCTGGCAGCTGAAGATGAGCCACAATGGGAACCCCTGTGATCACAGATGCTGGCCCACGCTAGCCATTGGGACATTTTCTTTTTGGAGGGTTGGTTGACCAGCACACCAAGGACCTTCTGCCATCAGAAGCCAGACTTTATCCTGTTTTTAGCATCGCCCCCTCAAGGACTCCTGCACACCCACATTTTGGGTTTGTTGAAGCCAACCACAGGCCACAGCACTGTGCTAGCCTGAGCGTAATGAGATTACTGCAGGGTGCCTCCCCGCCAGGGGCCGGAGGTGGAATCAGCCAGCTCCCCTCCTGGGGCTCCGGGTCTTGGCGTCTGTGTGCAGGTGTGGGTACAGACATCTGCTTGCCCAGAGCATGCCTCGGGGTTGCTACAGGCTTGCATTCCCCTGCCCATCTCCTGTACGCAACCTCCCCCTGTGCTCTGCACACACTTCCCGAATTAAAGAGAAAACGGCATCTCCTAACTGTAAGTCAAATCCAACCTGGAAGAATATGAAGCGTCCGTCGTGCCTCCAGAAGTTGGTGACCGGGAAGCCCCCATGGCCTCGGCAAGGAATGAGCTTCAGAGGCCCGTCGCAGTTTGGACAGCGTTTCCCTGTAAGAGAGCACAAGCAGGTGACCCTGCCACCTGAGTCCTGAGTCTGTGCGGCCCCCGCAGTCGGCGCTTGACGCTGGGATGGTGGAGAATGGGCCTGGGTGCAGTGTTCCGGGCTCCCTTCCACTGGGCATTACCTCTGACCCCCGGAGGCCTGGCCATCAAAGCCTCCCAGACCAGTCTCACACAGGGACAGAGGAAGCAGTTTCCTACAGACTGGGATATCTCACAGGTCAAGGGAGAGCTCTTCTGAGCAGAAATTCCCTCCCTCCGTATTTACTGAGACCTGAAATTCTTTGTAGAGAAGAGAACAGAAATCCTTCACTTCCCAGTGAGAATTAAAGGGTCAAGGAGCAAAGTCACAGAAAAGAAGAAGCACAGCCCCTAAATGTTCATTAAAGTGTAAATGACTGAGACGAGACCCTTTCCGGAGAGCCAGTTTTCAAGACAGCTTACAAAGAAAGAACACGAAGTAACTTGAAGTCCGAAGCGGGCAGGGCACAGGGGAATGCTGGATGCATCTCTTTCATAATCAGATGGACATGATAAAGAGGACCACAACGAACCGGACTACGGCGTGGACCTAAATGGCGTGGACTCGAGCCAAATCTCCAACTTCGTCCCATTGCTCCCACTCCAGACCAAAGCATTCACTGAGCTCCTGGGTGAGGGCGGGGTGGGGGCGATGGGGACCCATTCCCCAAGATGTCACGTGGTCAAGTGTGATCAACAACGTTCTCCTAGACTTTATGTGGGTCCCCTGATGAACTAGTATGAGTCCCCTAAGTGGTACCTCCGCTTTTGAACAGAAACCTTGAGTCAGGGGCCTTAACCCAAGGGAGCGGTTTTGTTGGCAGGTACTCTGGGCACGGGGAGAACCATAGGGCAGACCCTGAGGGGTGAGGAGGCTGCTGGACGCCAGCTTCCTCACTGTGCCCCCAACGCTACTCACTCTGCTGCTTCTGCCGGGCTTTGTCGCAGATGGCGGGTCGCAGGTAGATCTTGCGGCCCTCCTCTGCAGAGCAGTCACGGCTGCACACCACCACGCCCAGGCAGGACTTCTTGAGGATGCGGGAGTTGTGGTTGTTGGTGTTGCGCATGGCCCAGCTGCTCAGGTGCCGCTGCGCATTCCTGTCCTCTGAGCTGTAGATGTGCTTCTCGTAGGAATCGGGCCATTCCTGGAACCAGTCGGTCTTTTTCACATTCTGGTACAGACACAAAGCATACTGCTGTATTTTAAGCGAGACAACACAACTGTGTAGGGTGCCTGCACGGCTCCGTGGGTTAAGCGTCTGCCTCCGGCTCAGGTCATGACCACAGGGTCCTGGGACAGAGCCCTGCGTTGGGCTCCCTGCTCAGCGCGAAGTCTGCTTCTCCTTCTGCCCCACCCCATCTCGTGCTCTCTCTCTCTCAAATAAATAAGTAAAATCTTAAAAAACACACACACACAACTGTTCTTAGATGTGAAGGTGGTTTTGGCCTCCAAGAGCTGTGGAGACCTTTGGCAAAGACCAACCAGCGTTTCCCTCCCGACAGCAGGATCTGAGCTCGGTGTAGTGACACCAATAGACCTGTCGGGTCTACTGAATGTTTGCTCCCTGGATCAAGCTGGGCTGTCATTCAGTACCCCCCACCTCCCCTGAGTTCTACTCCATGATGATTCTCTAGGCCTTGGAGAGAAGACTTATTGACCATCTCCCACGAAGAATTTTTGAGGTGCAGTAATGTGATTGTGCTCTTACACAATCACACTGGAAAACACTGTGGCAGGGTAGTGAGATAATGTCTCATAACACATTAGTTACCTTATTGGGAAGGTGAGGAGTTTATGCAGTCACCAGAGCTGAACAGTGGGAAAACTAGAGAACTTGGGTTTGGGAGGGTTCTGATAGCCACTTTCTCCCCTGGGGAGAACTTCTTCCTTTTTCTCTACTTCTAGATCCATGGGCCTCCAACAAGGAGGGGGAGTTTACTTTGGCTGCAAAGTTCTACGTTCTTGCCTAGCACTAGCACTAGCACTATTTACCCTGCGTGAACATCTAAGCTCTCCTTAAGAAAGAGCATCAGTACACTCAATCCTTAGGGCATTTGTCATTGGGCTTCTTGCACTTCTGTTTCTTTATCTGTAGAATACGGATAACGAGACCTGCCAACCTTAAGTATGGTTCTGAGAATATGATAATATATAAAAAATACTTAGCACAGCACCTAGTATGGAATAAGCTCTCAATAAATGTTAGTCACTGATGTTGAGGCTCCCATTCCTCTGGCCCTTTGGCGCATAGATCCTGCATTTGACTGATCCTGCTTCATTCTCAGGAATGACAATCTTTGGGCATCTGGGTGGCTCAGTGGGTTAAGCCTCTGCCTTCGGCTCAGGTCATGATCTCAGGGACCTGAGATGGAGCTCTTCATCAGACTCTTTGCTCAATGGGGAGCCTGTTTCCCCCTCTCTGCCTGCCTCTCTGTCTACTTGTGATCTGTCAAATAAATAAACAAAATCTTAAAAAAAAAAGAATGACATTTGCTAAGCAGTCTCCATACTCAAACTTAGGCTGTGTCTATTCTCATACCCTCCAGAGACCTGGCATGACAGAAGAACATTTTTCATCAAGAAGATTCTAGAAGGTCAGAGAGAAGATTCTAGAAGGTCCAGAAGGAGAGGTCAGGGTGCCTTCCTTTTGATTCCCCGACAAGAAAGCAGGCATAGAATATTGCAGGGGGCGGGCATTTTAGAAGGAAAAGAGAAAATATCAACAACAGGATGGAAGGGCAGCATGGGGAAGTTGGTGTATATTGAGTTAGATTTCAAGTTTAAAACATGCCAAAGAGCTTTGTAACCTGAGACTCTGGGCAAGTGACTATCTCTGAAGCCTCATTTTGCTCTTCTCCAAAATGGACATAGTGATAAAATATTCTTTAAAGAAGTACCACCAAGAGCAGATGTGTTGTAAACTTTAAGTTTGATATAATGATAGTTGCCATTTGAATGGCATGTTGTGGGAACTAAGGTGGATCTGAGGAAACATAAATGAGGTAGAGGTAGTGTTGGTACAGTTAAGAGCTGGGGTCTGGGGGCACCTGGGTGGCTCAGTCATTAAGCATCTGCCTTCAGCTCAGGTCATAATTCCAGGGTCCTGGGACTGAGCCCCACATCGGGATCCTTGCTTAGCCAAAGGCCGCCTCCTCCCTCTCCCACTCCTCCTGCTTGTGTTTTCTCTCTTGCTGTGTCTCTCTGTCAAATAAATAAGTAAAATCTTTAAAAAAAAAGAAGAAAGCTGGGGTCTGCAACATAGGGCTCATGGTTCAAATCCAGACCATTGCTTTTTTTTTTGTAAATAAAGTTTTATTAGAACACAGCCAAGATCATTCACTTGAGTGTTGTCTATGCATACTTGACATTACTACAGCCAAGTCAAGTCATTATAGCAGAGACTGTAATGGCCCATAAAACTGAAAATACTGACTATATGGCCCTTTAGAGAAAGTCTCCTGACTTCTGGTTAAGAGCCCGGCCCCTGAAGTAGACGGCCTCAGTACAAAGTCTTAACCAAGTTCCTTGCCCTCTGGGTGCCTTCACTTCCTGCTCTCCTGCTCTAGAAAATGGAGGTGACAGGAGTACCCACCTCACAGGGATGTTATGAAGACTGAATGAGTTAACACACATAAAACATCTGAAGCCGTGCCTGGAGGACCAGATCCAGGAGTACAAGCAGCCAATGTGGTTTTAAGAGCCAACGGCTTTCAGGAGGGAGAAGACCCACAGAGAGGGCACTTCGTGCTTTAAACCTTGTCAAGCCAAACCCAAGATGGAGTCCAAGCCCCTCAAAAGCAAAGACTTTACTGGAATAACTGACTCCACAGCCTTCTTTCTCAGAGTAATGGCTCAGGGGAACCCTTCATGTGCCTCACTGTAACTGCTGTGAGGTGAGAAGGGAAATGGAGGAGGGCGTGTGGCATCTGCAAAAGGCCCCTGAGGTCCATCAGGCAGCTAGAGCAGAGCTTCCGGGAAACAGACACGGCCAGGCCAAGATGCTGAGTGGACCATCTGCTTTTTCCAGCTCTTTCCCTCCCTCTCCCAATTCTCTGGGAATTCCGAGCTGGGTAAGATTCATGTCAGGCAGCAAGCCCCCTTCCTGCTTCCTCCACACACCTTGTCTTCTCTTCTCTGCCTTCTGACCTAAGGCTCTAAGTAATGCCTTCTTAATTTCTGTAATCACAGAAACGCCCCAAGAAGCAGAATATTTTATCTTCTGAAATAAGAAAAATGTGGGTTCAAACACTAACATGTGGACCTTTAACAATTTGGGCTGTAAAAATTGATTGGAGGCATTTGAATAATTCAGACACAAAGCACAGTTGTCAGGGTAGCAGAGACAAGGGCCACGCAGACTTGAAGAAAAGCGGAGATTTTCATTTTCAAGGTGAGTAGCCCCTGCAGGCTGGTCAGTGCCATTAATCCCAGGAACCACGAGGAGGGGAAGGTGTACGTGTGAGTGTCTCAGAGGTTCAGAGGAAGAAATGATCTCCATCGTCTTTCGTCCCCACAGTTTTCTCTCAGTTCAATGTGTACTTTGATCTCCCTTTGAAGCTTCCTCTTTGACTTACGGATGACTTACAAATATACTGTTTATTTGCCATGTATGTGCAGATTTCCCCACTGCCCTTCGCTATTAATTTCTAGGCTGGTTCCACCGTCGTCGGGGAACATTGTATTTTAACTATTTTAACATTGTTGAGGTTTGTTTTAGGGCTTACAGTATTTTCTTTTTAAGAAATATTTTATTTATTTATTTCTTAAGTAGGCTCCACACCCAACGTGGGACTTGAACTCACAACCCTGAGATTAAGAGTCACATTCTCAAATCTAAGCCAGCCAGTTGCCTCAGTGATTATAGTATTTTCTACATTTGAAAATATCTGTCTTTTTATTTGTTTTTTTTGGGTTTTTATTAGTAGCCTCTATACCCAGTGTGGGGCTCGAACCCACGATCTCCAGATCAAGAGTCACATGTTCTTCTGATTAAGCCAGCCAGGTGCCGCTACATTTGACTATCTTTTAGGCCTCTTTTTTTTCTTCCCAGCAGCCTCTTCACTGGCAGCCTACATTTCCAGTTCCATCAGTAATGCAGTAATAATTCTGACAACGTATTAACTTGAGAAAATTCCTAGGAGTAAATGTGTTCATATCAAGCTCTTCTCTATGCCCAATCTTTTGATTTGGATGCTTAGTGGAATCTTTGACATCGTTTGACATTGAAATTAAGACAAAACCTAGATTCCCATAATGCAAAGGAACCCAGGTGTCAAATGAATGACAGTGATTTCTGAAAGCCTTGTAAATTCAAGGCACTAGAGAGGTAAAATTTAAAAAGAAAGAATAATCATTTCTTAATCTCGTTTAGCGGATCTCCATAAAATGTTTTCTTCTTTCCTGATCTTGTGTTTATTTTAATTTCTAACTTTTCATGAGTAACTTTGTTTTTCCTCTTGGTTAAGAAGTTTATAATTTAAAGGGAATATTATTCCTCAGGTTTCCAACAGGAAATCTAACGAATTTATATTTTATAATCTCAAGGGGTAACATCACTGGGGGTTTAACATTTCTATGACTTCTGTAATTTTTTTACTAAGAGACCTAATCCTCTAACTCACTCAAAATCTCTGCATCTCCATGGAATCCTAGAGCACCCAATCTTCCTTATTCTGCTTTACTTAACTACCTGAAGTTCTAATAGGGTCCCTTAAAAATTAAATATGTACTATTAAAACAAAACTAATAAAATGAAAATGAAAATTGTGAAATATGTCATCAAAACACCTACACTACCCTGTTATTATATTAAAATGGATTTCACCTAGCATATAATCCACTCTCATACAAAGCAATTATCTGCATTTTTCTTTAATGCTAAGAATAGCTTAATTCAGGGTGCCTGGGTGGCTCAGTGGGTTAAGCCTCTGCCTTTGGCTCAGGTCATGATCTCGGGGTCCTGGGATTGAGCCCCGCATTGGGCTCTCTGCTCCTTGGGGAGCCTGCTTTCCCCTCTCTCTCTGCCTGCCTCTCTGCCTACTTGTGATCTCTGTCAAATAAATAAAAACAAAATCTAAAAAAAAAAAAAAAGAATAGCTTCTTTATAAATAAATATTTCCAAATAAAACAGGGAGGGCATACAGATGTACCTTTAAGCAAATCAGATAGAGGGAATAAATGACATGTTACTTATGGAACACAGAAAAAGAACCAATTCAACCAGCATTTTGGTTTCTATACACATTTTCAGGAACTTATCTCTTCTGCGCCAACAGGAAACGAAACCCATGTGTTCTCAAAGAAGAAATTCAACTCAACAAAATGCTTTTGAGTTAACTCAAAAGGGCTAATATGCAATTTCCTACCTTTGTTAAAGGATCAAAATTCAAAACAAAAGTGTCCTTAATTGTTCAGACAACACTAAGATGGGCCGGAGTTCTCCTGTTTTCAAACTCTCCATCGCTTGCTTCTCTCTACTCTCCTTCTTTCCCTTTCCACTCTACTTGGCTAAGCAAGGTACCTCCCGGCAGGCACCCAGAAGACAGTTTCTCCTACCACAGATGCAGTAATGTCCCCATCCCAACAAGAATCTGGGGTGGCAGAGTGATTCTAGCTCCAGTAGTGGGGATTCAATGACCAAGGGAGTCCAATATAGGTGGAGCTGTCCCAGGAAGTTCAAATGACCTTGACATCAAGGGGAACGCTGGCAAGGAGGACAAAGTCATAGGTGTACCTGTTAGACCAACAATAACGTGACCTGATCACGCAGGCAGATAATAACTGACAAGAAACCCAGAATCTGGTTTACCTGTTAGCTCTTCAGCACCAAGACACATCTGATTACTCCTGGCTCATTGTGATTACATTTAGCCACACCTGAACTCACTGAAGAGCTCCAAGATTCACCTTCTCTTTGAAGTCTGAGGCAAAGGCAACCTTGCTGGCTAAAATCATGGTCCAGGAAATTAACTAACTGGAGACATGGGTTCTTTGTGGTTGACTCACCAGATTTTAGGCTGACCTGTACTTATGTTTAGCCCATGTATATTTATCTTTTCTCTGGAAAAGAATATACTTAAAGCTTGGAATTTTGTGAGTTAACGGCTTGGTGTGGCTTTGGCCATGGTTTGCTGTTTTTTATTTAATTTAATTTTACTATTTTTTAAGTAAGCTCTATGCCCAACATGGGGCTTCAACTTATAACCCTGAGATCAAGAGTTGCATGCTCTACTGACTGAGCCAACCAGGCACCCCTGGCCACAGGTTTAAACTGCATACTTAGGAACCAAATGATTCAGGGTTTGTCTGCCATGGTGCTTCTAAGTACACCCTGTACTCAGAGAAACTGGCTGGTGTTAGGAACAGAACAGGTGTTCTCAGTGCCCTGCCAAAGTGGGTGCTACTTAGGAAGAAAAAGAAGTAATTCTTTCCCGATTTCCAAACAAGAAAAAGAAAAAAAGCACTTTCTTAGCTGTTCAAAGCTGCCAAGAGTTACAGTCAGTATTAATGAGATTGTGACCCTTTCCGTGAACTTGTAATAAACATTTTTAATGTAGGGAAGACTAAACCAACACCAGACATTTGCTGCTTGGGTCAAGCAAACCCTAATGCAATTATAGTTGCACCTTTAAAATGAAAATGAAAATATAAGGGGAATAAAAAGGGAAAGCAAACTGATACACCACACTGGTCTGACATTTTTATCAATGGTGGTTTTGAGTAAGTTGAGTGCCGCAGTTCAGGGCTGGCTCCCTGGGGGCTGGATTATGGAGAAAGGGTGTCAAAATGACCACCCTTAGAGGAGGAAACAGAAGCAAGTGAAAGGAAGATTTATAAAGATCTAACATGCAGCTGAGCAGAGGAGGAAGCCCACATGAAACAAATAGAGGGGAGGGATGACTTAGCCAGAGCAAGAGGACTTTCAGCCCCAGATCCAATCATGATTCTATCTGTCCCCAAAAGCCTAATGACTACCCTTTTCCTAGAAAATAACTGAATCCTCTTAGAATAGTCTGCTTCCAAACCGCCTTTCCAGCCAGTAGCCTCCCCATCTCACTGCCGACCCTGCTGGATGCCTGTGCACAAGCTCCCTCAAACGTAGAGGCTGAATAGCTTTTGGACTCTGGTGCCCTGTTCTGCCTTGATGGTCTTGTTTGCTTCCCCCTTTTACATTTACAAGGCATTGCTCCGAGAAAGCCCTTTGCCAGAAGCCGTCTTGATTGCCATGTCCAAGGCACGCTGAATTACATATGTCCTTTTGCAAGGACCTCCAGCATTTTTCTGCATGACACAGACTCCATTTAGGCACTGACCTTATTACTCCATTTGCCCAAAAGATCATGGGCTCATCCATGAAAGTTAGCATAGCTTCATGGCCCCTATATCCTCAGAGCCTGCTGTAGTGTCTGACACATTGTCGTCACTCAGAAATGTTGGGGTCTTTTTAAAATTTAATTTAATTTAATTATTTAATTTATTTGAGAGAGAGGGCAAGCAAGCAGGGGAGAGGCAGAGGAAGGAGAGAGAGAAAATCCCAAGCATGTTCCATGCTCAGCACGGGGCTCGACCTCCCGACCCTAAGATCATGACCTGAGCCGAAATCAAGAGCCTGATACTTCACCAGCTGAGCCACCCAGTCGCCCCACGGAACATCTAATGTCCTAAGGAGGATATCAGCATTCACTATTGGCAAAAACCAACCCATAAATCTTGGCATGATTGAGATGTGTAAGGGGCTACGGAATTTCAGGGCATGAAGCCTGCATTCAGCATTCGGCGGCCCATCTCAAAACTTGAAGCATGTGAGCAGATCAGCAGTAAAGAAATGGGTCTACCAGTTGCCAGAATTTGCCTACACACTGTGGAAGTAGTCATCCTGGCAAGAACACAAAATTAGGAAAAAACAAACTCTGAATTCCTTGTGCGAAATTTACAACAATAACAAGCAATTGCATCTGATCCTTCAAACCGGATTTTTTTTGGTGCCCAAACAGGTAGTCTGAGGAACATGAATCGCCTGAGGGGCTCCACAGAGAGGACTCCAGGGTCAAAAACAAGTCAGAGCCACAGAGTCCGACACCGCCTTCTCTTGGGAGCACCGCCAACACAGACGTGGATGGAAGTCTCCGATCCGCGCAAAGAAATCTGTTTAATTCGTTGAACCCAGGGCTTCTGTTTTTCTTTACAACACCTACAAAAATGCTGCGTCACCCATAGTCCACAGAACATACTTTGTTAAACAGGGCTCTAAGCGGCTTGCGTAAGGAATTTCGATTTTCCTTTTACCGAGGAGGTAACTGAGACTTAAAAATGGTTTGTTTAGAGTCACACAGATTGAAAGCAGTGGAGCCATTCACTAGTGAATTCCACACTTATCAACTGCTGTTAATGTATGTCAGGTACTGTGTTAACACTGGGCTGACAGTTCTAGAAGGCAGGCTGCTTTCCTACTCTCAGGTCCCAGAACCCTAGACTGGTCAGTGCAGCCACCTTATTTTCAGAAGAGGAAAGGGAGTCTCAGTAAAGGTAAACAACTCCCTAAGGCTTTACAGATTAAAAAGAGGCAGAACTGGAATTCCAAGCCGGGGTTTTGTCCCCGTACCCCGGCTTACACAGTGCAACCACTCGGCCTTGAAATACTCACAAAATATACAACCTAATCAGCTTGGAAATCTTTCCAAGACCCTTTTATTTTTCACCTCAAATGGTTCGTGATATGATTCCAGAGCCAGCACAAACCCAGATCAGGATGGTGGTGTCTCTGCTTAGAAAATATTAAAGGGACATGGCACTTTTTTTTTTTTTTTTTTGAGAGAGAGAGAAAACGCATGAGCTGGGGGCGGGGAGCAGTGGCAGACAGAGACTCTTATGCATACTCTATACCCTGCACAGACCCTCAAACGGCTGGACGGGGCTCGATCTCACAACCCTGACATCACCACCCCAGCCAAAACCAAGAGTCGGAGTCCTAACTGACTGAGCTACCCAGGTGCCCCAAAGGAACTGCACTTCTATCATTACCCCGGGATATTTACAAGGGCACTTGCTGAAGTTCACGGAGTTATTTCCAGGAGCAATCCTACTTTTTGATTAACTATAAATGATGCATTTTCAAAACAACATTGTGTATTTTTATAAATTTCTGAATGCAATGTCTTGGGAAACTGAGAATGCTTTTGTTTTTGGAAATTCATAATGGAAAGTGAACTTTCATGAGTTCCGAGTTTTCCTCCAGAAGAGTGGTGCTTCCTTTCTTTTTTTAAAAGATTTTATTTATTTATTTGTTTGACAGAGAGGAAGAAGGAGAAGCAGGCTCTCTGCAGAGCAGGGAACCCAATGCGGGGCTCGATCCCAGCACCCTGGGATCACTACCGGAGCTGAAGGCAAAAGCTTAATCAACTGAGCCACCCAGGTGTCCCTGGTGTTTCCTTTCTTTTGTTTACAGATCTGATGAATGATATAGTCTTTGGTCCCAGAAAAAAAAAAAATGCATGTTAGTAGACAGTGTTACCTACCCCGCCACTTCAGAGGGTTCTCAAACCCCATTAAAACCCCTGCTCGAGGAAGCGGCCCTGCAAACCTTCCAGGTCCTTGCTTACTTCTACTCTTGAAGCTTAGGTTACCTGGAAGCCACTTGTGAGCTACGATCATGAAATTAGGAAAAGGAAGTGATCTACATCCCTGAGCCAGGTAAACTAAAATGTACGTTAAAGTTTCTCCTAGAACAGCAGCAACGATCATAAACCAATTAGGAGCAACCATAAAGGGGCAGCTGGGTGGCTCCGTCAGTTAAGCGTCTATCTTCTGGCTCAGGTCAGGATCCCAGGTCAGGATCCCACCGTTCTGAGATGGAGCCCTGCTCAGCCCGGAGTCTGCTTCTCCCTCTGCCCCTCCCTACTGCTCATGCTCTCTCTCTCCTTCTCTCTCTCAAATAAATGAATCAAATCTTAAAAAAAAAAAAAAAAAGGCACAACTATAAGGACAAATCCCTACAATAGATATTTATATGATTCAACTAGGGTTTATTTAACCACCTTAACTGAGTGAAAAGTAGGGTATATATATATATATATATATATATATATATATTTAAGATTTTATTTGTTTATTTGACAGAACAGAGATCACAAGTAGGCAGAGAGGCAGGCAGAGAGAGAGGAAGGGAAGCAGGCTCCCTGCTGAACAGAGAGCCCGATGCAGGTCTCGATCCCAGGACCCTGGGATCATGACCTGAGCCGAAGGCAGAGGCTTTAACCCACTGAGTCACCCAGGCGCCCCCAGGGTATACTTTTTGACTTCCAGCTCTTCTAAGACCTACTGAGAGGTAACATAGGTAGGAATTTAAGAGAAAACAGAGAAACAAAAGAAAACCTTCATTAGAGTGAAATTTGAAATGATCTGGAAGTCTTCGTGAGAATGAAATCTGGAATGGTTTTAAACTGAGACTGTGGAAGCTCATTTCTTCTGCCCTGCCTTGGTAAAAAACAAATTTGTTCCCCAGAATCAGGCAGACTAGCTTGACCTTTTCATTAAACAGTACTGGTGATCTCCACCCTGCCTTCCCAATACCCTTTCCAACAACTTCCAGTGAAAACATCCTTGGAATGCCAAAAAGGGAGTCAGGGGAGGTCAGTTTTACACAATTAATATTTTCCACCAAATTAAGAGTTAAAAAGTCAAATGCCAAAAATGAAGGTAAAGAAAATATGAAACAGTCTCTCCGTAGCCGGAAAACAGCCCCGTGTATATCCACCCCATCTTACTTACACAAGTTCTAGAAGAGTTGCTCTGGCCCATAAGAGCACTATCATTTGGACATTCCAGTTACAGATTTAATTTAAAACCATTACTATATGGGGCACTTGGGTGGCTCAGTTGGTTAAGCGACTGCCTTCGGCTCAGGTCACGATCCTGGAGTCAGTCCCAAGATCGAGTCCTGAATGGGGAATCCCCGCTCAGGGAGCGTCTGCTTCTTCCCCTATCTCTGCCCGCTACTCTGCCTGCCTGTGCTCTCTGTCAAATAAGTAAGTAAAATCTTTAAAAATAAAGTTTTAAAAACCCAATACTATATAGCAAATAAGGCTTTCTGGGAATCTGTGCACTGTGCAGAGTCAATCTATTTGCAAATAACTTATCATCGACTTTATTCTACCAGCTAGTTGGGGTAGGTGCGACAGGAGCCAAGCCAAACTTGGAAAAGAGAAGGGAAGCCGCATTTTCTTTGTTTCAGTCTGTAACTGTTGTGGGATGAGGGGTGGTGTCACCAGGTAAAGACCCACTCCAATTCTAGGTCATGGCATCTCCTCTTAAAATTCCTCAGTTAGATGCCCAGCCAAAGCTCTGCAGGACAGGAATTTACACAGCTTGGCCCCTCACCAATTTCCTTCCAGAATGTAACAAGTTAAGGCTTCAGAGTCAAAGGCTGAAGGCAGATTCTTATGTAAGTACGTACCTGTGGCAGTTTCAGATCGTTAATATCCCAGCTTAACATCTCCTTGTCCTCGGAATCAAGGTCTTCAGGCGCCATGACAGTTAGGTCAGCCATAGGGTTCCTTCTACTCAATTTCCCACAGAAATGGTGAGGAATCTGCCTCTCAAAGGTGTTTCCTACAGTCGGATCAATGCACTCTTGACTCAGTAGCTTAGACCTGGAGACTGTTTTCTGACACTAAAAAATAAGTGATAGTAATACTGACCGTTAAAGAGATAAAAATCAGTACTCGCCTGCCAGAAAAACCTGTTTCATTGACATTTTTGCAAGCACCAACATACAAAATAAAAACACAATGTAGAAGTCATTAGTGATCTTGTGACAATAAAGCTCGACCACAGGGTGTCAGAAGCACCACGCTCACTGGGTTGAGGCCGCCTTTCTCCCTGCTAGGCCCAGGCTGGGAATGCCAGAGTGGGGACCATTGTCACCTGCAGCCAATGGTTAGAACACTGTCCTCCATATACCTTGGGGCAAGAGGGAGAGCTGGCTTGGACCTGTTTTCATAGATTTACCTTTGTACACTAGCTTACACATGTGTGGTTCAAGTCAGAAGTGGGAAACATCACAACCAAATGTATCCAGAAGTATTTTTTAAATCTAAATTTCCAGAGATGAATTTTTATCTCAATAAACCAGTGTGTACCTTGTATTTTCAAATATTATTAATGGATAGCCTCAAATCAGATTCCCTCTCAAACCTGGGCATTATTGACACTTTGGACCTGGTAATTTTTTTCTGAGATTTTATTTATTTATTTGACAGAGAGAGAGAGAGAGAGAGAGAGAGCGAGCATGGGAGGGAACACAAGCAGGGGCAGTGGGAGAGGGAGAAGCAGGCTTCCCACCGAGCAGGGAGCCCGATATGGGGCTCGAGCCTAGGACCTTGGGATCATGACCTGAACCAAAGTCAGATGCTTAACCGATAGAGCCACCCAGGAGTCCCAGGACCTGATACTTTTTGCTTTGGGAGGTTATCTTGTGCACTGTAGGACGTCTAGCAGCATCTGTGGTCTCTGACCATTAAGTGTCAGTAGCAACACATCATTTGTTGTGACAACCAAAAATGTCTCCCTACATGGCCAGATGTCCCCTGGAAGGGGCAGAACTGTTTGAGAACTACTGCTTTAAAATAGTATTTCTTCAAAAAAAAAAAAAAATAGTATTTCTTCAAGGCAGAGGTTCATAGGGGAAGAAAGGAAAAAATGAAACAAGATGAAACCAGAGAGGGAGACAAACCATATGAAACTCTTAATCTCAGGAAACTGAGGGTTGCTGGGGAGGTGGGAGGAATGGGATGGCTGGGGTATGGACACTGGGGAGGGTTATGTGTGTGGGGAGTGTTGGGTGTTGTGTAAGATTGATCAATCACAGACCTGTATCCATGAAACAAATGCCGCATTTTATTTTAAAAATAAAATTAAAAGAATGTTATAAAATAAAAAAAAATTTTTAAATAAAAATATTGTTTTCTGACTTTAACTCAAAAGTACCCTTCAAGGTTTTCTAATAAAAATCTCCCTCTTCTCTCCGCCCTGCCCCCCCACCGGAGATTCTATCTCATTTTGCTCTGATTAAATCGTATTATGTAAATGAGAGATTCAAAAATGTTTGCACACTGAATTTCCTCCCCCATGAGAAATACCACTCTGGTTTCTAATCATAACTGGTTAAAGGAGATTTAGCCAAAAAAGAAAAAAGAAAAAAGAAGGAGGAAAAGAAAGGAAGGAAGGAAGGAAGGAAGGAAGGAAGGAAGGGGAAGAAAGGAAATGTTCTACTCTGAGGAAAAAAGTGATCATTCTGCGGATGAAATGTGCGTATTAGTAGAACACAAAGTGAAACATGTTAGTATGCGTGCAATCTCCATTTGCTGGTGGCTCTTGTAAAAACAAGGGACATAATGATGTTACATAAAACAACTTAATAGTAAACCTGAACTATGAGTTAGTTTAATAGTCTCCAACTGAGGAAGTGCCATGGGCTCTGTTCCTTAGTTACGTATCTTTATATAACCCTAACACTTGTCAGTTACTGAGATCTGACGGCAGGTATATGAATATAGAAGACTGCTGACCCGAAAGTATGACCCTTACATAATAAGCTAATAGGGGTCCCTTCACCCCTTATCCCCCTACCACACTCACCTACAACCTAGTGGTCAAAGATTCAAAGAGCATGAAGTCCATCACCCTTGTTTCAAACACTGCCATGCAAGGTTAAATCCCCAGGAGTTCTAAATCAAACTCTATGTTTGGGAAATAACATTGAGTTGCTGAAGAAATGCTGCTACAGACTGACCTGAATTCAGATTTCAATTCCAAGTCTACGAGACACAGAGATCATGTGGCGACCTGATGGTAACAGCTTTATGGGGTTACCTCTCTGAGCGTTAACAGTAGTAACTCAGATGGTCTAAAACTTGTTGTAGCTCATTGGGACAGACTGAACTTTTTTCTTTTTTTTTTTTAAGACCTTGAATAACAAGAGTCATATCTCAAAAATTCCTAAGCATTTCTTTAAACGACACAGACATAACTCTTTTGTTTTTAAACTAAGGGGAGAGGAATAAAAAATCCTGCTGTACAAGATTTCATTTTTTATTTTCTCAGTTATAAATTGTTGCCAAATGAACAAACCTCAGTTTAGTATTTCCCTGAAAGCTAAGAACAAAACACAGCAACGACTGTTTGCAGCCCTTAGAAAATAAATAATTCAGTTTTTCTCCAGAATTAAAAAACGTAATTTGTAAAGATTTCCTTTTTTTTTTTTTAAGCAACTTGGGGCAAAATGTATTCAAATTTCATCATTTCAAGTAGAACTGAAATCCTGTAGGAACGGGATTGCTATCAGCATATTCCTTACATTGGCCTCACCCCGGGATTTCTGGCTTCCTTACCTTCTGACTTCTTACGGAGATGCAGACAACACCGTGTCATAAAAATTTCATCTCTGGTTCAGGTCCCAGCAGGTTCTGGTCATTTTCTAAGCAGAAGCTGCAGTTCCCTAATCCAGGTCAAGGTACACTATGCTAATGAGCTCTGGCAAAAATCCAATCAAAATCTAGACACTCTGAGTTTGGGATGGACTTAAGAGCTTGGGCCAGGGACGAGCGATGCAGGCAGTCACTTAACCAGCCCAACTGTCCCCAGAACACCAGCAATGTTAGGCATATTCTATTGTTCACCTTGGAACTTTCCCCTCCTTTATGTTAAGAGGGGATGTTGACTGATATGGACACTGAAAAAAGAATTTCATGACGGGGGCGCCTGGATGGCTCAGTCTTTAAGTGTCTGCCTTCGGCTTAGGTCATGGTCTCAAGATCTCATGGGGCTCCCTGCTCAGCAGGAAGGTTGCTTCTCCCTCTTCCACTTCCCCTGCTTGTACCCCACCCCTGCCCCCTGTCAAATAAATAAATAAATAAATATCTTAAAAAAAAAAAAAAAAAAAAAAAGAACTTCATGAGGAAGTATAGGTGTTTTCCTACTCAGAATTTCGTAGTTTGAGCCCAAAGCAGACTAATTTAACAACAGATTCTAATTCATCTACCACTTACCCTGCCTGTGTACGTATTAGAGAGAACAGAGAGACAGGCAGAGGTGGGGAAATACCATGCTGATGGAACCTACTGGAACAGATATTGGATGGCCAACACTCCTAAACCAGGAATACTATAAAATGCTATTCTACACCTACCAACGCCCTCCCCCACACACTATTTCTGAGTGTTTAATTCCCTCAAATATCACCATCCTCCCAAGTCAGTTCAGTCCACATGCTATGTTCCAGGCCATCTGCTAGGCTCTGGAGATCTAAGGGAGAATTAAAGTATTAAGTTTCATAGCGGAAAAGATGAACAAAGACACAAATAAGCCTAAGATAATGAATGCATGGAATCGAGGCATCCAGAAGGAATGTGGAAGGGGAAGGTATGAAGCTGGAGGGATGATGATCTGGGGAAACATCTTTCACCACCACGATGTGCATCGTGATGCCCCATCAGCCTCTTGAAGGACAAACAGATATTTGCCAAGGCATCAAAGAATGGAGGACGGTGTTCCAGGCAGTGGCAATACTCTGACCAAAGGTAAAGTGGTGTGAAAAGTACAGTGTGCTCAGCGTTCAGAGAAGGAGGTGCCTGTCAGGAGGGTCCTGACCAGGGAAGACAGGCTGTAGAGGAAGGGATGAGCAGGCCAGAGGACCCAGGCCTTGGGAAGACTCATGGTCTGTCAGGCAGTTGCTAAGCGATCTTTGGCAGCATTAAGATTTCTTACTAGTCTTTCAGCTCATGAATGAATTTCTCTTCTGCCTAGATGTTGAGAGTCTGAAAAATTTTCTTGTGCTTATCTGACTAATCTTTTTTTTTTTTAAGGTTTTATTTATTTATTTGACAGACAGAGATCACAAGTAAGCAGAGAAGCAGGCAGAGAGAGAGGGGGGGGGGAAGCCGACTCCCCGCTGAGCAGAGAGCCCGATGTGGGGCTCGATCCCACCTGGGATCATGACCTGAGCTGAAGGCAGAGGCTTTAACTGAGCCACCCAGGTGCCCCTTATCTGACTCATCTTGTAGTCCCTCCTTGATCAGGGGGCTCTTTTCAACGTCCCCAGGCACGCTGTAGCAGGACAGAGCCAAGCGCTGTGCCAACGGGCAAGAGGGAAAGGTCTACACGGTTCAGCTCCAGCATCACAAAGCAGGGCCAAGAATGGATTTTAGACCTGAGAAGGAATAAATTGGTGACTGGCACACCCATCATGGTCATCCACTCGCCTAGGTCTCCCCCTCTAGGGTGTCTTCTCCCATCCATGTCTAAATCCTATCCATCCGTCAGGAATCCCCCAGATGCCACCTCCTCCTGATCTTCCCACTCTAGTCTAGAACGTGTGATTTCTTATTTCTGTGGCATTCCAGAACTCTTTTTTTTTTTTAAGATTTTATTTTATTTATTTATTTGACAGAGATCACAGGTAGGCAGAGAGGCAGGCAGAGAGAGAGGAAGGGAAGCAGGCTCCCAGCCGAGAAGAGAGCCCGACGTGGGGCTCGATCCCAGGACCCTGGGATCACGACCTGAGCCGAAAGCAGAGGCTTTAACCCACTGAGCCACCCAGGCGCCCCGCATTCCAGAACTCTTAACTGAATTATAGGCTGTCTTCGATCTCTTAGGACTAACATTTTTGTCCTAATTACAAAATAAATTGATAATCTTTTTAACAAATTTGTGTTCTCATCTCTGGAGACTCTCACTGTTAACATCTGGTCACATCCTTTTGGACTTTTGTTTTCCCCTCCACGCATCACCGAACCTAGATAGTGCTCTGCATAATTGTAAGAGTACACGTACCTACTATTCCTTTAACTACTCCTGAGTGTTAGTCCTAGCTCCCCAGCTAAGCTGCTGGTTCCTTTGTGGAGGAGCTGGAATCTTCCATGGCCCTTCTCCTCACACAACGATCTGCTGGGTCCCGGCTGCAACATCGCATCCGTCTTCATCCCAACCACCAACCCTACTTAGACACAGCAAGGAACTGAGGAGCTGTCTCCATCCACACTCTGACCGAGCTGTGCCCTTGTGTCCCACACTGGTTAACAGCACTTCTACTACCTGAGGCCAACTGTTCTCATTGCATCTCTGTCATTGTTACCGATGACAATAATTATGCCACTTCCTTTGACCGAACACTTATAGTGTGTCAGCTGCTATGCTAAGAAGTCTGTCCTCACAGCACCCTTACATGGCAGAGGCTATCCTTAGTATACCCTCTGTACAGAGGGGTTAATCAAGGTTTACAGAAATAGTAACTGACCAAAACAACAACAACAACAACAACAAAACATAGGACCTCACAAGCACGTAGGTGGCAGAGCTGGGGCAGAAGTCAGACAAGCCTGCTGGCCCGGGTCCTACATGACCTGCCCAGTGCTGTGCAGGGTCTGGAGTCTTTGTCTCTGCTCCTATGTCCTCAGAGCTCTGCACTGCTCTCTCCTGTCTCTGCTTCCTTCCTGAAGACAAGAATCCTGCCCCAAAAGCCAGGTGCCCAGGGGCACCTGGGTGGCTCAGTCAATTAAGTGTCTGACTCTTCGTTTGGGCTCAGGTCATGATCTCAGGGGAATCAAGCTCCCTGCTCAGTGGGGAGTCTGCTTGTCCCTCTCCCTCTGCCCCCCAATGCCACTTGCATACGTGCACGCACACACACACACACACATACACGCTCTCTCTGTCTTCCTCAAATAAATAAATGCAATCTGAAAAAAAAAAAAAAAAGAAAAAAAGAAAAAAAGCCAGGCGCCCAGAGGCCCTACTGCTTGGTGACTGACCTCACCCCCTGAAGCTTGGATTTCTCAGTCCCTCCGCTCTTGCACTCCCTGTCACTCTAGGGCCTGCCTACTGAGGCCACTCTAGTTTCTTATATCAGTGGGGGTGCTTTGGGCATTTTAGGAAGGGGAGCTCTTCTCTGTGTAGGACTGTCCCAGGAACATGCTGTTTCCCCAGACACTAATGGCCAGAAACACATCCGAGTCACAATGTCAACCCTGACCTCTTAGCCCTGCATTTCCAAATGTCTCGAGAGTGCCAGGAAGAGAGTGGCATCGTACTGCTGCTTATGGACAAGTATGCCAGACCTTCAATCCTGAGGTGTTTGCCTAGGTGGACTAGCACCGGTGCTTCCCAGTTTGCGGTCTTCAGACACCCTGCTACCCTAGAGGAACGAACTTTTCCAGCGTCTGTAAGTCTTGTCTATCCTCCTGGTGCCTCACACACTGTCTGGTCTCTCTACTGTAAACTAAGCCCTGGATTTAACCTTTATTGTATGTCAGGCACTGTTCTAAACACTTAATCCGCACAACTGCCACGTGAAACACAGTATTATTAAGTTATATTAGTATGAGAAACTGAGGTACACCAGGGTTAAGTAACTCAATCCTTGTAGATCATGAGGTAACCAATCTCTTGGCATCAGCAATGCGATCTCGGTCAAAGGAGAAACATCAGCTAGAGAACAGTGACGTTAAAAGGCATTCCCCTCATGACAGAGTCAATCACCAGACACATCAGCCCTTTCTGGTGTCAAGTTCCTCCTGCCTCCTAACTTCACCATTTTTAAGGAAACTGTTGTCCAGAACTTTCTGTCTCTTCTGGCATGGGACGCAGTCTGAACTACACAGTCCTTCCCTGCAATTTCCCGAGTCAGAGGTGTTCCTTTCAGCGGGCCTCAGCGCTGCTATGGGTGTATCTCTCCCATCACGGGACAGAATTGGGGCCATGGAACCAGCAAAGGAGCAAAACGCAGAAGAGAGGTGGACAAAGGGAGAGCCAGGAGAGACACCTGGATTCAGGCGAGCCCTTGGCCAGCTCTAGGCCTTTCCTTTGGGATTGTGCGATCCACAAATACCATCTACACTTTTACTCCTTTGAACTGAGTCCTTCAGTAGCACCTGTCAAAGACCTGCTGACACAGGGACCTGGGTGGCTCAGTCCGTCAAGTGTCTGCTTTTGGCTTGGGTCATGATCTCAGAGTCCTGGAATTGAGGCCCCGCATAGGGCTCACTGCTCCCTCTCCCTCTGTGCTCACACACACACACACACTCTCTCTCTCTTTCTCAAATAAATAAATAAAATCTTTTATTTTTTTAAGATTTTATTTATTTTTTTGACAGAGACACAGTGAGAGAGGGAACACAAACAGGGGGAGGGGAGAGGGAGAAGCAGGCTCCCCACTGAGCAGGGAGCCTAATGCCGGGCTCCATCCCAGGACTCTGGGATCATGATCTGAGCTGAAGGCAGATGCTTAGTGATTGAGCCACCCAGGTGCCCTATAAATAAAATCTTAAAAAAAAAAAAATCTTAAAAAAAAATCTACTAACACATCTTCCATCTGGGTAAGCCCACATTTTACCCAGATTTCAAAATAAACCACTCTCCTTTTTATTTATCCTTCTAAAGATGGGCACCCAAAGGAACCTGTCAGACACCCCTTAAAATCAGAAAATGCTCCATAATATCTCTCTTTTGAGTCAATGCCCAGGACACAGAGAACCAGCATCAGCCCAGTCAGACCCAAAACCAAACACCTGCGGTTCTTAAAGCAGGTAAGCTAGGGACTTCTTAGAGCTCTATTTCCGTGCTTTGTAAAACTGAACTTTGGGTCTTTCCTTTAGGGTTTCTCAAATTTTAAGCCCCTTGTGGTTCTCATGTGGAGAACTCTCCAAGTTCTGTATAATATACTTCAGTTCTAAAGACCATCCTACATCATCGTACACTGATGATGAAATAAGATGCAGCCTTAAAAAGGAAGGAGGTTCTGACACCTGTTACAACATGAACCCAGAGGGAGGATGCTACGTGAAATACGCCAGCCACAAAAAGACGAATGCTGCCTGACTCCACTCGTCAAATCCATCACAGAGACAGAAAGTAGGATGGTGCTTGCCAGGGCAGGAGGGGAAGGGAGGTATTACTTAATGGGTGTATTTTCAGGTTTGCAAGATATAAAGAGCTGTATCTCTTCTGGGAATAAGAGGCTCACTCAGTGTTCTTTCTAAATCTCTGGGTGGACAAGACAGACAGGGTTGACTGTTCCCTAATTGGTGGTTCAGGTGGGGAAGGCCCTGGATGTCATGGTGTTCTCTGAAAAATATTGTGCAATTTAGAACTATTTACTTTAAGGGGTGCCTGGATGGCTCAGTTGATAGAGAATGCAACTTGTGATCTCAGGGTGATTGTTTGAGCCCCACATTGGGCACAAAGCTTACTTTAAAAAACATTTATACTTTAGGTCTTGAGATCTGCTTTACTTACAGAAACCATGACTGACAGATGTCTATCTAATATCAAAAAGTCACAACCATGAGCCCACTGTCAACCCCCCCCAGAAAAGGAAAAAAACAAAAAACAAATAAGCTCTCAAATTCATAATGGCAGATTGTTTAAATTAAAAAAGAGAAATGAGGGGCGCCTGTGTGGCTCAGTGTGTTAAAGCCTCTGCCTTCGGCTCAGGTCATGATCCCAGGGTCCTGGGATGTAGTCCTGCTTGGGGCTCTCTGGACAGCAGGGGGCCTGCTTCCTCTTCTCTCTCTCCCTGCCTCTCTGCCTACTTGTGAGCTCTGTCAAATAAATAAAATCTTAAAAAAAAAAAAAAAAAAAAAGAAATGAAAACCTCATAAAAAGCTTTTATGTGGCTCTGTCAATGTTTACCCTATTAGAAATCAGAACTAAACATTTTTTGAAATATTTATTAACTGACGTAAAATAATAGTAATAACCCATTTCATTTTAACATAAATACCACTTTTATAAAAAAAATCTTCAAAACAAAAATTCATAGAATGAGTCACGGTAATATTTTTTGCCAATCTCTAAAATCTAACCTAATAGCAGCGGGACATCTCATATCTGCTTCTGCATTTAATCTGTTATAGCCCATGAGGAGGTCATGTAGGCTCTGTGAACCTCATTGTACATGTGTGAGAGATTCACAGTGAAGAAAGGTAAATAACATTTTAATATAATCATAAAAATAGTTTTAATTTTGTAAACCTCCTGGTTTACAGTTTTAATTTTGTAAACCTCCTGGTTTATAAAATCCTGTTAAGGGTCTGGGGTACCCCCAAGACTCACAGGACCATACTTTAAAAACCATTTTCTTTCTTTCTTTTCTCTTTCAATTTCTTTCTTTTTTTTTTTTTTTTTAAGATTTTATTTATTTGACAGACAGAGA